>NC_141161.1:122696694-123004194 GCF_053477565.2 Lygodium microphyllum
AACGTTGGATATGCTAGCGGTATTCATTTTCAATGTCTGCAACACTACTGTGTAATCACATCCATCAACTCCTTTTTTATATTTGCAACTGAGTTGGATAAATAATCCTTCAAGCTTTCTCCTCCTGAGGCACTGGCAGTAGGGTTTTGAGGAGTCTCTGTAATCATGGAGCCCCGAGAGGAACACCAAGGAAAAGGGAATTCTCTTGCAAGAAAATCTATCTTGTAACATCAACAAGCTTGTTTATCATACTTTATATGATCATAATGAAGAAAAGAACACCAGGCACAACAAATCTTCATGCAGCATCATATAAATCTCCCACGGTTTTTAATAGAATCGACCATATTCTTCAACATCCTCACAAAATCCATCAATAGAACAAAGAAAGCAAAGAAGTACACCATCTTTGAATGGAAATACATCACATAGTATTCATCTTCAATATCTTCATAGTCTTCTCTCTCAATCTCTCATATACAATCACTCTGTTTCAGTAGAATTGGCTATCTCTGATTCTCTCTCACACACTCCATCAATAATACATCATATCCTCACTACAATCTCTCCAAAAATTACTCTCAATAATCACTCTTAGGTCGTGGATACCCCTCCCAAGAGGTATGTCTGATATGAAAGGTCACCAGAGCCACTACAGTGTCTCTTCATAGCTCACTACTGTCACTTCACTCTAGTCTTCACTTGAGTCTTCAACAGCTACTTCTTCCACTTCCTTCAGCTCTTTTGCACTTGTATTCACCTCTTTCCAAGGCTAGAAAACTTTCCTCAAAATCACACATACATTCCACAGAACACTTACAGAACAGTCTACAGAACAGTACCAGAACAGTTACAGTACAGAGACAGAACAGAAACAGAACAGAAGCAGAAGCTCTACAGAAGACCTACAGAAGGTTACAGAAGGTTATCAAAACCACATAACTCACTCTCAAACCATTCAAAACTCTCACCAACCATTCAATAAACTTTCACAATATCTCATTCTTCATCAATCAATACTCCATCCCTCCTTACAGAAGACAATCAGAACAAAAACAGACCAAAACAGAACAAAACAGAAGGTATACAGAACCATTCAGAACCTATCAGAACATCACAGAAACATCAACAAACATCATAATCTTCCAAAACACAATCAATATCATCCAAAACACTCTCAATCCACTTCCTAATCAATCAATCATCCCTTAAAATCAACCATTCAGCTCTCAAAAACAACAAAAATCAGCCAAAAAACAAGTCATTTCAACACTCAACATATCCCCACACTTAATAAGGAAGCGTCCTCGCGACCCAGGAAAAAGGTAATACAAGTTCAAGAAAAAGCTTCACTTTGATCTTCATTATCTTCTTACAAAGAATCCATCCACCACGACCCCAACTTATAACCTGTTTCTGATATAAAAATACAAAGAAAGGAAAACTCTTTTTACACATTAACACCTCTTATCAAACTAAAAATCACAACAAATTTGTAAAGGATATAAGAGTTTGCTTCTTCTTCTTCTGCATCAGCTTCAACTCTCCAACCACGACCCCATCTCTACAAATCTCCAAAACATAGCTCGTACACAAGATCCACCACGTTCGTTTGACATAAAGGAACTCACAACACAAACACTAATACACAACCATCTGAATGACTTCTTCAAAAAGAAGAGTTTGGCATTAAAAAGCTTGCACCATACATTGGAAAGGCATCAATGAAGATGATCCCTCTTAAAAGATTGATGTTGTCTGAATCGATCCATAGATAAGGATTCATCTACAAAGTTTTTAGGAGGATTTTGGAAAAATTGGAGACAACACATCCTTTCTAATAGGACTAGGTATCTGCTAGGCAAACAGAGGGCATGAAAATACAGTATCTCCAACTGTTGAGAATCAATGCTAACATTGACATTCATGCACAGTTTTGGGATAGGCTTTGAATCAGTATGGGAATGCCTATGCATATACGCCAGGTACCAAGCAAAGTGAGCAGTTAATCTCACTGAGGGATCTGCAGACTGTGAATATTGTTGGGCAAAATGAACATAGTTTTGATAAGCTTGACTTGAAACTGTCCATTCCCCTGGAATTACTGGCCAATTAATCTGCGGTCCTGTAAGGCAATCATCCGAACTCCATCCCCTTCTTCTGGAAATCTGATTATCAAAACCGGCACAGTCACTAACCAACTGAGGTGGTTGAGATATGGAAGTGCTAGGAGAGGGTAATGGAATAAGGGAAAGTGGATGTAGGGAAGGATAGGAAAAATCATAAAAGGAAGAAAAGGTTAAAGAAGGAGTGGCAGAAATTTGTAAGGAATCACTAAGGAAAGGTGTTAACTGATAAATAGGAAATGTGGAGGGTACATTAATGAGGGGTGAAGGACAGGGTGGAGAAGGGGAAAATACCCTATCCTCAATAAAGGAACAGTAAGTGAAAATAGGAATTTGAGGGAAATTGGAAGGTTGGAAAAGAAGTGGTAAAATTACTGTGGAATTAGTTTGACAAAGGGAAAAATAGATAGCATAACGGTGAGCCAATTGTTGATAATAGAGGAGAGTAGGAACAGAAGGTCCTAAAAGAGATCGTCTCTGATAGGCATCAAAGAAGGTAACATCAAATGGATTATGTTTGGAAAGATAGGTTAAAAGATCCATCCTCAGTTGGTTAGTACTCTGGTTAAAGGTAGGAGCTGTGTTTTGTCTTTGATTGAGGACCACCAAATCAATCATGGAATGCCACGAATTATCCTGACAATCAGTCACTTTGGAGGAATAACTCTGAAACATATCAGCTATGCGCAACTCCAAATGATTGACATAGAGAACAGCCTGTAAGACCACATCCCCCACATACCATGCCATATCTACCTCATCTGGAATTAACAAATCTCCTCGGAGATACATGTATGACATCAGCATGGTGTCTGGCGTGACAGAATCTTCAAAGAGCATTCTGACTACCTCTGTCAACAACTCAGCAGACCAAGCCCCACTCCAACCATCCTCTGGAAAAGGTAAATCCATCGTGGAAAGCTTCATATAGAAGACCAGCTTCTGTAAGTGGTAGTGGACAAAGAAAGAATGGTCAGGTAAGACAAAGTCCTGAAACTGCTCAAAGGTAGACCATAACAAGTCCATTCTGGACTGCAATCTTTCCACTTTGTCTTGGAATAGAGGGCACAAAGTAGCCTGTCTCTGTAATGCAGCCAAGTCCTGCTGTGAAAGAGAAGGAATTAATGAAACATGAGGGCTTGGAGGAACAGAGCGGGACTTTGCAAGCTGATCTTGCAACTGCTGGATTTGGGAGGCTTGGTTGGCCACTGTGTCATTAGCCATCTGTAAAGCTGAAAGCCTGTCATCTAATTGAACTTGGAATTCTTTCGCTTCACTGGACATCCTCTCCTTCTCTACTGAAAGGTTAGTAACCTGTGATTGAGCCTCTAGTAACTGGGTCTTCAATGAAGAAATCTCATCACTTTGGGTGGCAACCAGTTGGGTTTGCTGTTCCATTTGCTTAAATAGATCTGCTAGGGTATCCTTAGTAGAAGCTAATTCAGATGTTGCCTTATGCAACTGGTCTTTGGACTGCATGAGCTCCTCATAGAAAGATGCGTACAGCTGTTGAACACAGGCTGTCACTGACAACTCAATGGAACTTTGAATATCCTTACAGAGGAAAGGAATGGCATCTCCTGAAACGAGACTGTTTAAGGAAGGAACTGATATATCCAAGGATCCTTCTCTATGTGCCCTGAATAGGTTATTGCAAGTGAGAAACCCAGGGAGTTCACTGCCAGAAGTAGCAGGGATAGGCACTGAGGGAAGTACAGCAGGGGCTTTGTCCGCTACCCTCTTCAAGCGTTTGCGCTGTATGACCAGGGGAGGCGGAGAATCATCATCCTCAATGTCAATAGGCGCTGACTCTTCTGAAGGTGGAGGAGGAGGTACTGGATCTGATGGAGGAGGTAGAGGTACAGTCTTCTGTAAACCTGAATAGGTCAAGAAGGCTGACAAATAGGATCCATAGGTAACATTGGTAACATTACCCCTCGTGACTTTAACAAAATGCTGATCCATCTTAGTAAGGAGGTATGTGCTCCAATCAATGGCAACTCCTTTTAGCACCATCCTGGAAGCTGTGAAAAGCTCTTTGGACAAATAATGGGATGGCGTTTTGGCAGGCATGAACCTGTCCTGAAGGAACTGGCACATGGTCTTCCAGACGGGATCAGTAATCATAGAAAACGAAACTCCTGAAGAGTTTATCACTTTCTTAACATCAAGGACCTCCCTTGTCTGCTTCTGCAACAGTTTGAGAATCTCTTCATTAGAGAAGAGCTGTCGAGTGGTCACAAAAGGTTCTCCTTTGGAGGGTAAGGACAAAGCCTTCCTTAAGCCTCGAGATGTCAACGTCATAGACATGCCTTGGACTACTCCTGTCTTCTTGCTGTAAGAGGCCAGGAACTCATCACAGACGGACGGATCCTCTGGAAGTAATGGAAAAGGAGTGGCCACAAAAGCAGCAAGTCCTGCCTTCGTGAGGGGCTCAAAAGTAAGTAGGGACGAGTAATCCCTACTAACTAGTGGGACGTACTGGATAGGGGGAGGAGCATGAGAAGGCGCCATTCAGATGGTTACACACACACCACAAACACAGACAATCAAGATGAATGCCTGCAAAGCAACAGACAAAAACCAAGGATAAGAGAATTACCAATCAAGACGTGACTCGACCGACTAACCCCAAGCAAACCACATTCTAGAAAAAAATTTGACATGACCTCAAGACAAATGCGACCGAAAGCTTCATGCGATGCATCAAACAAACACCCTGAACCCCGTATCAGGCAATAAAATAAAAAACTACATACCGTACCCGTAACCGTAACTAAGGCATGAAACCAAAACCATACCATATCCAACACATATCAATATGACATCTGTGATAGAACCAAGACTGGACCATGGAAAACAGCACTAAGAACTGCGTATACCCATCCCACGAAACGGTTCATTAAAAAGGGGATTAAGTGCAGTGAGGGGGGATTTAATTTAATGAAGGATTGATTTTAATCAATTATTAAAAATGGGTGAATTTTTATTAGGTGATAAACCTTAATAAGAAAACGGCGGTTCCTTTTTATAAATTTAATTACCAATTATTAGGTTAAGCGGTGCAGTTATGCGATTCCCGGACTTCGATTCCCGACTGGGTCTCTAAATGCAATTCATTGATTATAATTAAAGTGATGTGGAGCGCTTTTTTGCCAGCGCATGCTCATGTGACGGCTGGTTGATTTTAATTAAAAATTTAAAGTGCCTCTTTAGCGCACGTAGCGCGTGCGAAGTGAACGGCTGGTTGATTTTAATTTTTTTTAAAAAAAATGTGTGTTTAGCGCGAATGCGCGTGGAAACGGTGGGTGAATTAAAGGGTTTATTTTAACAATTAATTGTGATTAAGGGGGAAAATAAATAAAGAAATAACAAAAAATAAATACCTTGAAGGGTGTGTATGAAATGCAGGAATGCGCACGGAAGAGTCCCAGGAAAGGAAAAGCAAAAAGCACTGATGAAACAACAAATAACACCTTAGCAGATGTGGTAATTTGATTTATGTTGGTTTTTTATTTTTATTTATTTAATTTGATTTTTAGGTGTGATTTTTTTATGTTGGAATAAATGGAAAATGAGTAAGGGAGGTGAGGGGAATTTTTTAGAATGTGTTTAGAATTTTTTACAATTTTTGTACAATTTTTAAATGATTTTTCCTATTTTTTTGGCAATTTATGGGTAATTTTAGGAAAGATGGATTTTTCTAAAATTATAGGAAAGGCAAGTCCTAGCAGACAATGGTCCAAAAATTGGCAAAAGATAGAAGGAATTTTTAGAAATTTTTTAGAAATTTTTTTAAGGGAAAAAATTAATGTTGTGATTAAATAAGTCACATTAATCACATAAATCACATAAGTCACAAGTCACTTAAGTTACTTAAGTTACTTAAGTTACTTAAGTTAGGTTAGTCATGGTGGTCATGGAAATCAACCTAGGTTAGTTCTGACTAACTAAGTTAGTTAATTAAGTTTTAACTAAGTTAGGTTAGTCATGGTGGTAACTAAGTTAGGTTAGTTACTAACTTAGGTTAGTGAGTTACTAACCTAGGTTAGTGGGAGGGTGGAGGTGGAAGGGAAGGAGAAGGGAGCGGTGGCGGTCGGGCTGGCGAGGTGGCGGCGGAGAGCGCGCGGCGGCGACGACGGGGCCGGGCGGCGGGGATGCTGCGGGCGGCGGCGACGACGGGGCCGGGCGGCGACGACGGGCGACGTGGCGCAGACGGCGGGGCCGGGCGACGACGGCAGGCGACGTGGCCCAGACGGCGGGCCGGCGCAGAGGGGAGGAAGGAGAAGGGGAGGAAGAGGGAGGAAAGAAGGGAGGAAGAGGAGAAAGAAGGAGGAGAGAAGGAAGAGAAGGTCGACAGGAGGGAGGAGAGAAGGAGGGAGAGGGAGAAGAAGGGGAGAGGAGAGAGATGGTGGAGGTGGAGGGAGAAGGAAGAGGGTACGCGCAGAGAGGGAGAGAGAGAGAAAGAAGAAGAAAGAGAGAGAAGAGGGGAGAGGAAGTGGGGGAAGACGGTTGGCGGGAGGGGGTGTCGTTTGTTTTTTTGTTTTTTCTCTTTTTTTTTTCTCTTCTTTTTTTTTCAAAAAGAGGTGGGCGGGCAGGTTGGGGTGGGCAGGGGCTAGGGAGGATGGGCGGGGTCAAGAAAAGGCAGATCCCCGTCCCGCGCACGTGCGCGGGGCGGGGTAAAAAAATTTGCCGTGACGGGATTGAAACTACGCTGGGATGACGGTACGGGGTACGCGGACACGACCGGGGCGCGTGGAGACGCGTTAAATCGAAAACGGGCGCGTTCACGCGCACAACGAGCGCAAGAAAAAACGCAAAAATACAGAAAAATTAATAACTCCCAATCCGGATGTCAAAACGAAATATCGTAAAAACGAAAAGTGGGCAGGACGACAGGGGGGAAACAAGAAAAATATGGGACGGGGGTTCCGGGAGGGGGAAAGGGCGTTCATGTGCAAAAAACACAAAAAATAAACCAAAAACGCAATTTAAAAATTAATATCGAAAGATCTGTGCATCAGAATGAGGTGTGGAAAAAAGGAAAACTGTGCAGAAAGATGTGCCCGACAATCCTATCATATCAAAACATAATTCCGACTGAAATAAGACGCGTTCACATGGGAAAAACCCAAAAACAAAACCCGAAAATGGGATCGGAAATTAATATCGAACAAACCGTTCATCGGAATAACATGCAGTAAGAAGGAAAAATGTCCGCAGGAAGGAGTGGCACAGGGTGATCACGTTAAACCGCAGTTCCGGCGGAAGTAGGAGGGGTTCACATGTGAAAAACTCCAAAAATACTCCCGAAAACTCATTTAAAAATTAATAAGTAAAAATCCAGAAGTCGAAAAAGGGTGGAGAAAAAAGGAAAAAGGGAGGGGAAGGCACAAGGGACACGGCTGTCAAATCAAATTGAAATTCCGAAACCAATAGGGCAGGTTCACATGGAAAAATGTCAAAAATACACACGAAAAAGGCGCGAAAAAGCCGGAAAATTAATAACGAACAAACCGTGTATCGGAATGATATGGAATAAAAAGAAAAAATGTCAGGGGAAAAACTTTGGTCAGGGCTATGACGTCAGATCACGGTTCCGAAGCAAGAAAAGCGCATTCACATGGAAAACCGGCTAATTTGCATAAAATGCTTCAAAAATTAATAACTCAAAAACCGTGCACCGGAACAGGGGTAGGTAAAAAGGAAAAATGGACCGTTCAATGGGAGGAACAAGGCTATAAGGTTGGATTTGGATTTAAGTGAACGTAGGGTGCATTCACATGGAAAAACCTCAAAATCAGGGAATGAAGGAATACTGCAAGGGAACAGCCCCAAGGGTGGGTGGAACATAACCGGGTGGGTGGAAGGGACCCCAGGAAGGTAAAAGCAAGTCATGGTATACATGCATGAGCAAAATAAGGCATATGCAGATGGGTATGCAATGTAGACGCGCAGGGACGCGTCCCCACACTTAAGACCTTAACGGATAGGGTTAACCAAACATTAGGGACCTAGGACCACGCCATAGACCATCCACTAACGTCCCCACACTTAAAACATGACCAGCACTAAGAAACAGAAGTTGTAGGGTTAGAAAAACTTGGCCCATTTCGTCAAGAATCAAGGTGGAGTGTCGACGGCACGTCCAGAGTTGTTGTCGGCGCTAGAGGGACCAAGGCATCTTCTTGGCACACGTCCGTCATGGAAGGGACCACGCAGCAGTACCCAGGGAGGTAGCTGATGGAAGGAATCGTAGGAAATTCGTTGTCGATGATGAGGGATATTGCACTCAACTCACAATCACTCAATTGAAATGAAAGAACAGTCATTCACCCCATGACTAATATCACTTGAGGAAGAATGATTAAAACCCATAACTCATACCCGGTTGAGGAATCATCAAAAGGGAATTGATGCAGAAGGAGTATGCCAGGGTGCACAGTTGATGGTGCATTAGTGCGTCCAACCCGTCTGGCATAAGTGCAAGGAGGAAGGCAAGGGAGCCTTACAGTGCAGTGTACAGAACAGTGTGATGTGTCTTGTGATGATGGCAAAAACCCATCCCGTGGGTGCATAGGGAAACATGAACATACCTGACTCCAAATGTCGTAACGTCCCTCAATCTCACCTCTCGGTAATTGATTGAAGAAACTCCAGTCACACTCAACCCACCCGCTGTCTCACGCTCCGTTGATAGATACAGGAGGGCAATCGTTTCCTGAAACCCATTGATGTAATCCTCACACTTACTGGTGCAAAGATTGTATGCCTTGTGCGCATTTGATGGTGCAAATGTGCATCCCGCCCTGTGCCGGCATACGGTGCAAGAAGGAAGGCAAGGGAGCCTTATGGTGCAGTGGACAGGGACAAATTGTGCTTTGTGCATTGAGAGGCCCATCCCGTGCGTGCAACACTTCATTCACACTTCTCACCTCTCATTTGATTTGAAGGGAAAAGACTGGTCTCTCGCCCCACCCTCTGTCTCACTCTCTGTTGATAGATACAGGAGGGCAGCCCATACTCACTTCCCCATCCGGTTAGGATGAAAGCTCACATCACTCAAGGGGTTGTCGATGAAGATCGCGTCATCAGTTGTTGAAGAGGCGTACCCAGGGAGGTAGCCATCAAATTCGAACATTGTGTTGGATAGGAATATGTCGTCTGCTAGAGGACAGGTACTCATTTTGCAAAGAGACCCATGACACAGCGTACCAAGGGAGGCAGCTTCGGAATTGGATCCGAGGGATATCAATCAATGAATCCACTTTCTGGACTGTTGGGTGTTACCACCTTTTCCACAGCCAGCTTCCCGCCCAAGGGTGTTTACCACCTTTTCTTGGAACGAGGCCTGCTATGACAGGGAATTGCTTCCTTTTCTCTCATAACAGATTTGTTTATTTGTTTTTTTTTTCTTTTTCTTCTTTGTTTTTTCTTTTTTTTTTAATTTTCCCCTATTCTCGAGGGTGTTTCCACCTTTTCTTGAAGAATAGGTCGGCATGACAGGGACCTAAGTCATTTTCTCCTATGACCGATATGTTTTGTTTTTGTCTTTTTTTTTTCTTTTTCTCTTTTCTTCAAATTGAACAAGGGAATGGTAGAAAAACCATATGTCAAGACCCACCTCGCCACTGTCGCTGGTGGAAAATAGAGGATAAGAGATCAAGGCTGGAAGGGGGTTTGGAGGGGACAGAGGGTTGCGTCCACCATATCAGGAGTGATTGAAGAACGGCTATCAGAAGTAGCATCATAAGAAGTACAATGCCGTGCCAACGAGGGAAAAGATCAAGTGGCCGTAATTGTCAAGATCCCCAAGGAGGGAAGTACTTCTTCAGGCGATATCCATTGATCAGAAAGGGATCATCAGAGGCATCCAGGGTCTGCACTTGGACAGAACCATTAGGGTTGACTGCAAGTACCTTATAGGGGCCCATCCACCGCTGTTGGAGCTTGCCAGGAAACTTGCCAAATCGTGAATCATAGGCTAGGACCAAATCACCTTCTTTGAACTCCTTGTGCTTGATGAAGCTGTCATGGTAAGCCTTACGTCGAGCTTGTGTGGCTTCCATGCACTGTAGAGCCATCCTGCGAATTTCGTCCAAACATTCCAAGTGCAAGAGATGGCGTTGCAGTGAATCATCATCCCCCAAACGCTCTTTGATAGCCACTCTCAACGAGGGTAGCTCCAGTTCAACAGGGAAAACTGCTTCTGTACCATACACCAACTGGAAAGGTGTTTGTCCCGTTGCTGCTTTATGGGAGGTTCTGTACGCCCAGAGGGCCTCTGTAAGTCGATCATCCCAATCACGACGATGTGCGGCAATCGTCCTTGTCAGAATCGAGCAAAGGATGCGATTGGTGACTTCGACTTGGCCATTGGCTCTGGGGTAATAGGGAGTGGACTTGCGATGGCGGATCTTATACAATTCTGTCAACTCTTCCATGACTTTGTTAAGGAAATGAGTGCCTCTGTCACTTACCAGCTCTAAGGGACTGCCAAAACGGGTGATGATATTCTCGTACATGAACAGGGCCACGCTGTTACCATCGTCCCGCTTTAGGGGTTTAGCTTCACACCACTTTGTGACATAATCTGTACATACGAGGATGTATCGGTTCTGTTTCCTTCTGGTAGGAGGATCGATTGGACCTACGAAGTCAATGCCCCACTTCTCGAAAGGCTTCAAAGGAAGGATAGGTTGCAGTGGCATAGCACTTGTCTTGGTGGGTTTCCCCATTCTTTGACAAGCATCACATCTTTTACAGTAATCATAGGAATCTTTGTGAATGGTAGGCCACCAATATCCTGCTAGCAGAGCCTTCCTGGCCATAGCTTCTCCTGCAAAGTGACCTCCACATGGCTCGTCGTGGCAAGCCTTCAAAACAATCCCAATCTCTTCTCCTGCAACACATCTCCTGAGTACTTCATCTTTGCCTTTCTTGTACAGTGCACCACCTAGCAGGGTGTATGGGGCTGATTCTAGCATGAGCTTCTTCCTTTCCCGACTAGAAATACCAGGAGGGTACTGTTGGGTTGCCAGCAGATTGGCAATGTCTGCATACCAGGGAGTTACAGTTTCCACCAAGAATAGGGAAGCATCAGGGAGGTCTGGATCATCCTGCTCCTCGTCTGCAGTTTGTGGGATACGCGACAGATGATCAGCCAGAACATGGGAACGACCAGGCTTAGTAATCACCTCAAAGTCGAACTCCTGGAATAAAAGGAGCCATCTCATCATTCGTCCTTTCACATCTGCTTTGTTCATTAAGAAGGACAGGGCCTCATGATCCACATAAAATTTAAAGTGGGTAGATAGGAGGTAATGGCGAAACTTCTCCAGGGCAAACACCATTGCCAAGCACTCCAGCTCTGTCACTGTATAGTTCCGTTCCCTATCAGTGACTTTTCGGCTTGCATAATAGATCGGTTGATCCAGCTTCGAGGAGCCCTTTTGGCAAAGGACTGCGCCTAAGCCTTCAATTGATGCATCAGCGTGTACGTGGAACTCTTTCGTCCAATCAGGAGGTTGCAGGATGGGTGCCTCTATCAGACACTGCTTCAGAGTGTGGAAGGCTTTGTCACATTCTTCTGTCCAAGTAAACTCTGCATCTTTCCTCAGGAGCTTGTGCAAGGAGGTTGCCTTTGTTGCAAAATGGGCTATGAACCTTCTGTAGTAACCCACATGGCCTAGGAATCCCCTCAACTGTTTGAGGTTGGTGGGTGCTTGCAGAGCTGAGATCTTTTCGATCTTTGCAGGGTCTGTTGATATCCCTTGTGCTGAGACAATGTGGCCCAACAAGACTCCAGAAGAGACCCCAAAGATGCATTTGTCGGGGTTGAGGGAAATCCCGTACTCCCGGCATCGATCAAAGCATTGCTCCAGGTGGTCCCAGTGTTCACGGATCAAACTATAGACACAAAAGTCATCCAAATATACCTCAATAAAGTCATGCAGATGATTTTGAAATGCAGCCATCATGACTCGTTGGAAAGTAGCAGGGGCATTGCAGAGCCCAAATGGCATCACTCGGTAAGCGTAGGTCCCCCATTCTGTGGTGAAGGTTGTTTTGGATTGGTCTTCTTCTGCGATCTGGACTTGATTGTATCCGCTGAATCCATCCAAAAGGGAATAAAGCTCATGTCCTGCCACTGTGTCCAACAGTTGGTCTGTGAAAGGGATAGGAAAATGATCCTTCTTTGTCTTGGAATTAAGTTTTCGGAAATCCACACATATTCGCAGTTTGCCATTCTTCTTGGGTACAACCACGATGGGTGAAACCCATTCACTGTTTGCCACTGGATAGATAAACTCGGCTTCCAGAAGCTTCAGCAGCTCCGCTTTCACCAATGTGGAATAATTCGGGTTCATTCGCCTCTGTCGTTGCCGTACTGGCTTGGCATCAGGCTCCAAGTCAATATGATGTTGACATATTGTGGGATCAATCCCCTTTAGGTCTTTGTAAGACCATGCAAACACGTCCAAATTTTCTTTCAACAAGTTGTACAAGGTTGACAACTCCTCTTCTGGGAGACTGCTACCCACCTTCAAGTGGCGTTCAGTGCCTTCTGCATCCACAAAGGTTAACTGCCTTTCACCTTCTACTTCACGGATGAAGGTTCCACAGACTGCTTCTGGATACAGATCCGACTCCTTCAAGGGAGTGGTATCCTCTTCTGATGTCCCACTAGAACCAACTTCTTCTTTTGGTGGAGACTTAGGTTGCTCCTTAAGACGTTGGAATGGGATAAGCGCCATTTCGGATTTGGTTTCAAAATTAATTACCTCTTGGCTTGAAGACTCATCTTCTGATGATACATCCAGGAACGTCACATAACAGGGACCCTCTGATGCTTGTTGGGTTGATGGGACTGGTGCTTGTTGGCACGGTGCATCATCATCATCCTTCTTTGGCAAGGATGGGTTAGGACGGCAGGAGCCACACTTGAAAGACGGCTTGCTCTTCTTAATCCACGTCTTATAAAGGTTTTGCATATGAGAAGATCCATTTACCAGACCAAATGGTACCATTGCCATTCTGTCCCATAGCATGAGCTCATCGACTTCTGATGCTTCTGGAACTTCTTCCTCAATTGTATCCTCTTCAGGTGGGATAGACCCCTCTGGCTCACTTTCATCATTCTCTTCGTCCATATCATATTCATCCTCTTCTGTCTCTGTCTCTGCTTCTACTTCTGTCTCTGCTTCTGCTTCTGTCTCTGCTTCTGTCTCTGTCTCTGCTTCTGTCTCTGTCTCTGCTTCTGTCTCTGCTTCTGCTTCTGTAGGAGCTCTGTAACAGAAGAACAGATTCTCCGTTTCCTCTCCTGCCTCTGTCTCTGGCTCTGCTGTGGCCATATAACAGGGAGAGCAGTACATCCATGCTTCTATCTCACTGTCAGAAGTGATTTCAGAAGGCATTCCTGGTTCAGGCAAGAAGTATTCACCCATTGATAATGGCTTTGCATCTTTTGGAAGTCGGCTTACAGTATCCACTGTTAAAGAATGTGCCACTGTTTTCTTAGGAAGGATCTGTTTGACAGCATCTTCGTCTGCTGACGTTCCATCTGTAGCCTCGTTAGGGGAATCAGAAGATAATTCCAAGGAGGTGGATCCATGTCCTTTTTGAGAACCATACAGTTTCAGCACCACTTTGTTGGGTCCTCTGCCCAAGGTCAAGGTTCCTTTGAACCAATCCGTCCTTGCTCTGGCTTCAAAAAGCCATGGTCTACCCAGTAACAAAGGATAGGATGTACCATAAGAGTTTGGCTTCACCACCAAATAGGTTAGCCAATAATCTTTTCCAGCCACTGTAGTCTTCACATATGGGAGAATGCCCAAAGGCTTGATTCTACTCTGATCCGCCAGTCTGATGAGCCATTGGGTGGGTTGCACACCTTGTAAGCCTAGATCCTTCATCGTCACATCCGTCATAATGTTTACTGATGAACCTCCATCAATCAGTGCATTTGCAATGAAGCAGCCTTCTATCCACACGCCAGTCTCTGGAGTACCTGGATCTAGGAAAGTGTTAGCCACATCCACTTCTTTTACAGGCTCTAGAGCCTTGTTGGACTTTGTTACTGTTGAGGGAGCAATCCTTAAACCACGTCTTTTTGTCAGTATACTTTTGAATCTTTTCCGGCAACTGGGAGACAACATCAATAATTGTCGGAATGTGAGGTTTGGTTTAAAGGTATCTAGATCTCTAACTAGATCGTATTCCTTAATAGGATCCACTGGCTTCTCTAACCGATTAGGGAATGGGGCAACACCCATTTTCATTTTCCCTTTTTCTTCCATCAGAGGAATTACAGGAACTTCTTCTTCCACTTGTGGCACTTCCTCCTTTTCTGTATCCTGGACCTCTGGTCCTGTCTCTGTAACTGTCTCTGTAACTCTCTGTGGCACTGTAGGGCTCTGCACGGCACTGTTAGGCTCTGTTCTGTTCTGTTCTTCTAGTGGAAGATTGAACTTCACTGTTCTGGCAGGAGGGTTATTTTCTTTCTGGATAGGTGGTTCCTTCTGCTTTGCACGCGTAATGGCAGCAACTTCCAATTCCACTAAATTGGAGGTAGGCTCTTGGGCCTTGGACGGACTATCAGTAGCACTGTTTTTCACTGGGGCTGGGCTTGGACAGTCTTTTGCAGTGTGGCCTTCTCCTTTGCATCGACTGCATAAGGGCTTGTAATCCACTGACCTTCGAGGATTTGGACAATTTGGTGAAATGTGTCCCTTTTCTCCGCATCTGTAACACTCCACTTCTGATCTCTGACCACCGCCAGACTGTCTTCCTCTGTAACTTTGGGAAGGAAATCTTCTGGGTCCGAAATTAGGACCAAACTCCCTAGGCTTGGGTCCAATATCTTGTGTTGTCATTTTGGATTCCAGCAAGTTGAATCTTGCGTCTTCTTCCTTTCTTCTCCTATCATGCATCTCCTTCAGAGAGCAAATGTCCTCTGTATGATTCTTCCGCAAACAGTAGGAACAGAAGGCTCCAGGGATTGTTGGTTTTCGTGTACATTCAGTGGCTAAATGACCTGCTTGATGACACTTACCACACCAAGTATTTGACCGCATCACATCTCGTCCTGCTCCTGCAACGTTGGATATGCTCGCTGTGTTCACTTTCAGCATCTGTAGTTGCTCTGTAATCACATCCATCAACTCCTTTTTTATGTTTGCAACTGAGTTGGATAAATAATCCTTCAAGATTTCTCCTCCAGGCGTACTGGCAGGAGGGTTTTGAGGAGGCTCTGTAATCACTGCATAAACGGGTTGGGCTGGTATAGAGGGATCTCTGTTCTGGTTCTGATTCAGAGCTCCTATTTGAACTGTTGGCTGTTGACTCCAGTTGGTAGGGTTCCACTATTGCTGCTGATTTTGCATTGAGGAGATTGGTTGGGACCATTGTTGTTGTGGTTGAACCATCATTTGAGGTATAGATTGTGGCCATTGTGGATTTGGTGCACTGTACTGTGATACCGGGGGCATCTGTTGGTAGGGATAGGGAACAGTCCCTGCAACTGCATTTGGTGGGTACATCATTCCTGGCACCAGAGGAGGTAGGACTCCTCTTCCTGTATTCATTGCTAATCTAGCTTCCACTTCATCGTACAGTCTTGCACCTTCTGTTGCAGCTTGCAGGGTGGCTGGTCTTTGTAGCTCCACAAACTTACGGACTTCTGGTTGTAATCCTCTGAGAAACACTCCCTTCTGAATGCCATCATCTAGATTATGGTTAGTCCATCTCTTCAGGATGGATTCCATTCGTGAGACATAGGCTTCTACTCTTTCTCCAGAGGACTGACTTAGGTTCATGAATTCCTCTCTCATCCGCTCTTCAAAACCTTCACGCCTGAATTTAGTGAGGAAGGCCAACTTCAGGTCGTCCCATGTGCCAAAAGTTCCTGCTGCTTGTCTCTCATACCACTGAAATGCCGCGCCCTTGAAAGTGGCGGGGAATATTGCCAACCAATGCTCAGGGGTTCTGGCATTGTTAGCCACACACGCTACCATAAACTCTGCTACATGAAGATCGGGGTCTTCATTGTACTCTCCCTTAAAAACTGGCAATGGGACTACATTCGCTGGTCTGTCATCAATATTTCCAGGACGGATCTGGCTTGGAAGTGGACCTCCAGCAGGAGGAGGAAGGGCTTGATGTGCCATTGGGACTTCTGTAAAGAGTTCCGCAAGGGCGTCAAAGGCGGCTTCTGCTGCGAGCTCACTCTCGGCTCTGATTCTTGCTTTCTCTCTTCTC
This sequence comes from Lygodium microphyllum, assembly GCF_053477565.2. NCBI lineage: Eukaryota > Viridiplantae > Streptophyta > Polypodiopsida > Schizaeales > Lygodiaceae > Lygodium > Lygodium microphyllum. The sequence goes on from NC_141161.1 coordinate 122,713,080, forward strand.
ACGTACCTCTGGACTCGTTCCAATGCTTGCCTTTTTATTGCGTCATTCATCAGGGGGTTGACTCCACTATGTTGTTAGTGCTCCACAGAGGGTTAACAGAAGGCTTCAGTCTCTGGAGGACTCTCTTGCCAACATTTCTTCTACTTCTTTCCTCTCAACGTCCCTAAATTCTGCTTTCATGCCACTGCACAGAGGAAGGTATTCGGTTCTGAAGGTGTCATAATGCATACGTCTGAGCATTGTGGTGGTGCCATCATCATAGTAATGCCAGCTTCTGATGGTTTCAACAGTGTATGTTGTGAAAAACACTCTGTCTACCAACTTCCAGTGGGTTGCTAATTGAACAAACAGAAGATTATCAGTACACCAAGCATCCCATGTATCTTGCTGTTGAGCGTCCACGAACAAATTCCAACTCTTTTCCTTCTTGTCTTTGTGAACCTCTACAGACCAAGACTCCTGAAGCTTCTTCACAATCTCCCACTTGATGTTGTCTGGAAACTTCTCAATGAATGCCAAATCTTCCATGGATGTTCATTCTCTCTATTTCTGCTCTTCAGTTTGTTCCCAAACAGTTTGCCACCAAGATGCAAGTTTCTGCTGCTTCAACAGGAAGAGGAAACTGTCCACCACATAGAGCATGCATCATGATGGTGATGTGTTTCCTCCATTGTGGGATGAACTTCTTGTGGAAAGTGGCTTTGATTATGAGGAATTCCAACTCTTCAGTGGAAGAAGGAATTTTACAAACATCCATTGAATTCTTCTCTTCTTGGCAATGCCAATTCCTTCATTTTCAGCCTCTTTTGGTGCTTGTTGATGGCAAGTTTCCCCGGCTGCGCACCAAAAACATGGAGCCCCGAGAGGAACACCAAGGAAAAGGGAATTCTCTTGCAAGAAAATCTATCTTGTAACATCAACAAGCTTGTTTATCATACTTTATATGATCATAATGAAGAAAAGAACACCAGGCACAACAAATCTTCATGCAGCATCATATAAATCTCCCACGGTTTTTAATAGAATCGACCATATTCTTCAACATCCTCACAAAATCCATCAATAGAACAAAGAAAGCAAAGAAGTACACCATCTTTGAATGGAAATACATCACATAGTATTCATCTTCAATATCTTCATAGTCTTCTCTCTCAATCTCTCATATACAATCACTCTGTTTCAGTAGAATTGGCTATCTCTGATTCTCTCTCACACACTCCATCAATAATACATCATATCCTCACTACAATCTCTCCAAAAATTACTCTCAATAATCACTCTTAGGTCGTGGATACCCCTCCCAAGAGGTATGTCTGATATGAAAGGTCACCAGAGCCACTACAGTGTCTCTTCATAGCTCACTACTGTCACTTCACTCTAGTCTTCACTTGAGTCTTCAACAGCTACTTCTTCCACTTCCTTCAGCTCTTTTGCACTTGTATTCACCTCTTTCCAAGGTTAGAAAACTTTCCTCAAAATCACACATACATTCCACAGAACACTTACAGAACAGTCTACAGAACAGTACTAGAACAGTTACAGTACAGAGACAGAACAGAAACAGAACAGAAGCAGAAGCTCTACAGAAGACCTACAGAAGGTTACAGAAGGTTATCAAAACCACATAACTCACTCTCAAACCATTCAAAACTCTCACCAACCATTCAATAAACTTTCACAATATCTCATTCTTCATCAATCAATACTCCATCCCTCCTTACAGAAGACAATCAGAACAAAAACAGACCAAAACAGAACAAAACAGAAGGTATACAGAACCATTCAGAACCTATCAGAACATCACAGAAACATCAACAAACATCATAATCTTCCAAAACACAATCAATATCATCCAAAACACTCTCAATCCACTTCCTAATCAATCAATCATCCCTTAAAATCAACCATTCAGCTCTCAAAAACAACAAAAATCAGCCAAAAAACAAGTCATTTCAACACTCAACAAATCACTGCATAAACAGGTTGGGCTGGTGCAGAGAGGTCTCTGTTCTGATTCTGATTCAGAGCTCCTGTTTGAACTGTTGGCTGTTGGCTCCAGTTGGTAGGGTTCCACTGTTGCTGCTAATTTGGCATTGGGGAAATTGTTTGGGACCATTGTTGTTGTGGTTGAACCATCATTTGAGGCATTGATTGTGGCCACTGTGGATTTGGTGCACTGTACTGTGATACTGGGGGCATCTGTTGGTAGGGATAGGGGACAGTCCCTGGGATTGTATTTGGTGGGTACATCATTCTTGGCATTAGAGGAGGTGGGACTCCTCTTTCTGGATTCATCGCCAATCTAGCTTCCACTTCATCATACAGTCTTGCACCTTCTGTTGCAGCTTGCAGTGTGGCTGGTCTTTGCAGCTCCATAAACTTACGAACTTCTGGTTGTAATCCTCTGAGAAACACTCCCTTCTGAATGCCATCATCTAGATTATGGTTGGTCCATCTCTTCAGGATGGATTCCATTCGCGAGACATAAGCTTCTACTCTTTCTCCAGAGGACTGACTTAAATTCATAAACTCCTCTCGCATCCGCTCTTCAAAATCTTCACGCCTGAATTTAGTGAGGAAGGCCAACTTCAGGTCGTCCCATGTGCCAAAAGTTCCTACTGCTTGTCTCTCATACCATTCCCTGAGAACCTAAAAGTTCATAATGTATTCCATATCAGTCGACTAAAAAAGTATGTGCCTAACCCTAGTCACGTACTTAATGATCAACAAGTTGTAATGCCTAGCCAAGGAGTCCTTGAGCTACGGCCTGACAGGATCTTGGATGTTAGGGAGAGTTATTTGAGATCCAGAACCTTGAGAGAATACCTCATCTAGGGAAAGATTATCCCAAATAGGATGCCACTTGAATGGATGAAAGTACTCTCAACCAACAATACCCCCAATTCTTCTCGAGATGAGGACATCTTGATTCCTCTAAGGGGGAGAGAATGTAATATTTTTGTATGAAATATTAATGAATTTTGACCACTACACGCCCCGCACAAGAGCCACTTAAAATAACCTCCCCGTGACTAGAAGAACCCTGGGCTAAATGCTCCACCCTCGCGCATTAATAAACTCCACCCGTTTGGTGCATAGGAGGCTGCGGCTTGAAGACCACAAGCTTGTGCGAGAACACCTCTTCTAGAGAAAAAAAGGGGATAATGGGTAATTTTGGTGCAAATTCTTTTATTATTTACCCCCCTCAGCCGATGCATGGCAGGGAGAGGGAGTATGAGTGCAAGGAGAGTTATGTAGAGAAGGAGCATGGGAAGGGGATCATGCTGGCCTAACACTTGGAGGCTACCTCCCCCCCCCCCCTTATCCCTATAAAACCACCCCCTAACCAAGCTTGAGGGAGGGGAGAGAAGAGAGAGAGAAGGTGTTGCCATGCAGCCCGTCATCGCCGCCCTGCTGTAAAAATGCCACGCTGTCCGCCAGGCCGCTGCCTTCATCGCCACGACCACCATCATCATCATACTCCTCGTTGTCATCACTCTACCCATCACCCTCTCCTCCAATCTTTTCTCCCTCCCCCCCTCCACGTCATTTTGTTCCACACAGAAGCTTCTTAAAAAAACAAGGCTTCCATAAGCCTTGTACACACGACTTTTCTCGGGTTTTTATAACCACGCCTTCTAAAGATAATTTTTGCGCAAGGGAGGGAGTAGGCGGGTTTGAGACTGATTTGCCAAAGGCTCGAGGAAGTTCGGAGATCGCAAAAAAAGGCAAGGACAAGTTTGCGGAGTCAAGAACCTACATGATCGATGGCCCCCAAACAAAAGACGCGAGGTGCACATGCGGGAGCCTCCAACCCAAGTTTACGCATGGACATCGCTGCGAGACCTCAAGCCCAGGTTCCAATTGTATTTCTTGCATGAAAGGGATGCGTTAAGCATGATGGTTTTTAGAAAAATTTTGTCAGAGAGAGAACTAGGGAGAGAAGAAGAGGAGAGAGAAAGACTGCAGAGGAGAGAGAAAGACTGCAGGAAGAGAGAGAAATAGAGTGACGAGGAGAGAGAAAGACTAGAATTGGAGAGAGAAAGACAGGAAAGGTGAAGAAGCCATGGAAGCTTGGAGCAAGAAGGGAGAGAAAGATTGTAATTGTATTGATATGTCCAAAAGATGTGAAAAATTACAACTTCTCTCCTTATATACCAGTGTTAGTGTGACATGGCATATTATTAACATTCTAAGTATTCCCAGCTTCTTACAATCCATCCCTTCCCAAAAGTTTTGTCCCCAAAAACAAAACTAGAAAGAGCTAAAGAAAAGATGGATAGAACAGAGTACTACTCTGTTTTACAGCTTAACAAATAGGGAATGAGTGAAGAATTTATCATTACAAGGGCTGAATTTGAAGTACGAAAAGTGGACCCTGCTATATACATGATTTGAAGAACCTTAGAAGCCATTGGAGCCATAGAATCTTCAACAAATAGTTCCAGAAGAAAGTAGACAGCTTGCTGGAATAACAGTCCCTGCTGGACCAAATCAGCTACAACTTTTGATAGAAGTGTCCAAATGAAGTGTACCACATATCAAAACGAAGCTCTTGAAGAGTACTTTAAGCTCATGTAGATAGCTCAATTCTGAAAATGAAGTACGACAAAAACTGTTCTAAAACAGCGTGCTGTCCTGAACCAGTCTGCACCAATACTAGCTCCATAAGCAATAGGCTTCAGCCACTAATGTATCCTTCAAGTATGGATACTCATCCAATATTGAATCAGGTCTCCAAGAAGCCTCTTCAGAGGGTAAACCTCTCCATTTAATCAAATATTCCACAATAGAACGTGATCGAAGCTTCTTTTCACGCTGACCTATAACAGCCTCTGGGATGTACTGAACAATACCATCTTCATCAATAGGTGGCAGCTCATCAACAAAATCCACTGGATCACCATAATAGGGCTTGAGCTGACTAACATGGAAGACGTTATGAATCTTTGTAGAAGAGGGAAGCTCTAGTCTGTATGCCAAATCTCCAATCCGCTTAAGGATCCTGTAAGGGCCATAGAATCTGTGGGCAAGCTTATTACTGGATCCATCTTTCAATGTAGAATACTTGGATTTGGGCACCTTCAACAAAACCAGCTCTCCTTCCTGGAACTCTAAAGGCCTCCTCTTCTCATCAGCATACATCTTCATCTGATCTTGAGCCTTCCTTAGATTCACCTTGCATTGCTGAAGAAGGGTCTGCATTCTATCCAACTCTTCCTTCCCATGAGGGTTAATCTTTTCGTTAAAAATGACTGTGGGTAGGGGCACCTTGTAACCATACAAAGCCTCTAAGGGTGAAACTCCTATGCTCGCATGAGTGGAATTATTATAAGCAAACTCAGCCAGGTGTAACCAAGAATCCCATGAGGTTTGGACATCATAGCAAAAATGGCGAAGATAAGTCTCCAACCATTTATTAACTCTCTCTGTCTGTCCATCAGTTTGGGGATGATAAGCCGTAGATGGAGCCAACTTGGTACCCATAGATGTAAATACCGCTTGCCAAAAGTTACTCATAAACTTTGAGTCCCTATCATGGACAATCACCTGCGGTAATCCATGCAATCTGAAAATATGCTCCATAAACTGGTTGGCCACCTGAGAAGCAGTAAACTGAATTTTTGTTGGGATAAAATGAGCTGCTTTGGTGAGTCTGTCAACCACCACATAAATGCTATTCCACCCCTTCTTGGTAGTAGGTAAGCCAGTGATGAAGTCCATAGTAATATGAGTCCATTTACCCGTAGGAATAGGCAATGGCTGCAATAAACCCCCTGGCTTATGGGTGCTATCCTTATTTTGCTGACAAGGCATACACTTCATAACGAAGTCCTTGACATCTTTCCACAGTCCTTTCCAATAAAAGCTCTTGCTGATCCTGTCATAAGTCTTGAAAACTCCCAAGTGTCCAGCTAAAGGCGAAGAATGCATCTCCTCCATAATTTTTCGCTTGAAAGAAGAAGTAGAGGGAATAACAATCTTGCCCTTCCACCAAATAAGACCATTTTTAAGCTGGTAGTGCGAGTTTTCTTCCATGAGACCTTGCTGTAATTTCTGAAAGATTTGGCTGAATTCCTCATCTAAGAGATATGCCTCTTGTAGCTCTTCAATCCAATCACTATGTAATTCCGTCATGGCTGATACTTTGCAGGCCCACATACGAGAGAGAGAATCAGCCACTATGTTATCTTTGCCCCTTGTATGAGTGATGTCAAAGTCATAATTTTGTAATGTTGCTACCCATCGTCGTTGCTTTGGAGTAAGATTTGACTGAGTAAGGAAATACTTGAGTACGCGATGATCACTATGCACTCTGAATCGGCTGCCATATAAGTAATGGTGCCATTTCTTGATTGCATGCAAAATAGCCAACATTTCCTGATCATAAACATTCATGGCCATCTCCTTATCAGTAAGCTTACGGCTTTCAAATGCAATTACTCCATGCTCCTGAAGCAAAACAGCCCCAATGCCACGGCCACTAGCATCACATTGTATAGTAAACTCTTTAGAGAAATCCGGGCATACAAGAATAGGAGCGGAGGTAAGTAATTCCTTTAACTGGTTAAGGCTGCTATCTGCAAGAGAATCCCAAAAGAAAGCCTCTTTCTTCAACCTGTCAGTTAAAGGGGCTGCAATTGCCGCATAATGCTTTATAAATCTGCGATAGAATGAAGATAGACCAAGAAATCCTCTAAGAGAGGTAGTAGTAGTAGGCGTTGGCCAATCTTTTATGCATTGCACCTTCTTGGGATCAGCCTGTATTCCTTTTTCACTGACTATATGTCCCAAGTATTCCACTTCAGTCTGCATGAAAGAACACTTCTTCTCCTTAGCAAAAAGCCTATGATGTCTCAACACATCAAAAACCCTCCTCATATGCGACAAATGATCCTGAAAAGTCTTGCTGTAGATCAAAATGTCGTCGAAGAATACCAAGACAAACTGAAAGAGGAAAGGTTGTAGAATCTTATTCATCAGGCTTTGAAAGGTAGCTGGAGCGTTTGTAAGGCCGAATGGCATCACCAAGAAATGGTAAAGCCCACGATCAGTCCTAAAAGCAGTCTTGACCTCATCACCCTCTCTCATGCGAATCTGATGATACCCTGATCTCAAATCAATCTTCGTGAAGAATCGAGCCCCCTTAAGCTCATCAAGCAAATCATCTATCCTGGGTATAGGATACCTATTCTTCACTGTTATCTTGTTAAGATCCCTGTAGTCAATGCACATTCTGAAAGATCCATCTTTCTTTTTGACTAACAGGACTGGGGATGCATACGGTGAAGAACTTGGTTCAATGAATCCCATTTCAAGAAGCTCTTTGATTTGCTTGGCTACTTCCTCTCGTTCACATTTTGATAGTCTGTAAGGTGGCTTATTGATCGTCTTTGAGTTGGGTTCCAAATCAATGGGGTGATCCACCGCTCTCTTAGGAGGCAATGAAGTAGGTACTTCAAATAAATCTCTATACTCCTCAAGAAGAGCTGTCAAGGCTGGATGGTTTGCTGAATTATTGGGCTGATCATGTGTTTCTTTGTTCAAATGCAATACAAATATCTGTGAGCGCTTCTTGTACTCTTTCTTGAGTTGTTGAATGGTGATAAGCTGAAAATCAGATTTACTAGGGATCCCCTGTAAACGGATGAGCTGTCCATTGGAGAAAAACTCCATATATAACTGTGAGAAATCCATAGTAATCCTGCCTAAGGTCATCAACCAGTCACAACCAAGTACAATATCTATGGGCCCCATTTCCAAAGTGATCAGGTTTACTTTGACTTCAAAATTTTCAGCCATCTGCAAAGAAACCTGTGGACAAATCTGTGTGCTGATTTCCTCTTCACCATTAGCCACTTGTACTCTAATGGGCTGCTGTAAGTCGGTGGGAACACAATTCAACTTGTACAAAATGGATTTATTGACAAAACTATGGGTACTGCCACTATCTATCAGGATGAACACTGGCTTTCCACATATGCTTCCCTTCATACGAAGTGTATTAGGGTTCTTAGATCCCGTCCAAGCATCCATAGAGATAGAACAATTAGTGGCAGCAGGCGACTCATTACAAAATCCACCAGGATCAAATGGAATATCACCGCCTGGATCAAAAGGAAAAGAGTCAGATGGATCATAGAAGTACTCCTGTCCACCATCATCCTCGAAATCTTCATTTTCAGCATTGATTGGGACTGCATTCACTTCATCTATGTCATTTTCAAGGTCCTCAAGAACTAGCATACTCTGAATTTTTGGCTTGGCATTTTTGTATACACACTTTGAAGCATGGTCAGGAGTATACTTTTCTCCACACTTGAAGCATAAGCCTTTGTCCTTTCTTTCCTTATAAAGATCCATGGGAATATTTCTGGAATTTGTATTGGCTGAAGTAGACTTAGGCTTATTGTCACCTTGCTTAAATTCAACTTTTGGACTGTTTGCTGTCCTGAAATTGCCTTGAAGCCTAGAAGCATTAAATGGGGGATAAGTTGGTATCCGTAAGCTCCCATTAGGCATATGGTTGCTGCCATAATTGTTACCAACTTGCCCTTGCTTTAAAACAGTCCTTGGCTGTCCATAACTTGGCTGAAATGAAGACTCTTTCCTATACTTCCTTCCAAAGCGCTCTGCAAGCTCAATAGCTTTGAAAAGTGAAGTAGGATTCTGTGCCATAACATCAGCTGACAAGGATGGTTCCAAACCATACATGAACTTGTGTAACTTGGCCTCATCACTGATGTTTTCCACATACATGGTCAAGTTGAGGAATTGGTTTGTATATTCCCTTACACTTAGGCTCCTTTGTTCCAAGTTATACCATCTTCGTTCTAATTTCTCTTTCTCAAGAGGTGAAACAAAGACTTCAGCCATAAGTGCCTTGAAAGCTTCCCAATTCTCAATAAGTACATTCTCTTTCTTGATATACCTCCACCAAGTGTGAGCAAATCCTTCTAAGTATCTTCATATCATCAGTTTTAGGAAATATGTCGAAATAAGACTCCATCTTAGAAGTCCATTCCTCTAATTCTGATGGTGAAGATGACTGGCCATTGAATTTGGATAAAACAATTTTATCCTTGAATTCTCTATCATGGAAAGGTTGCTGTCCCAAAACTGGCTGATCGGAATTTCTAAGTACAGAACCCCCAAAATGAGATTGAAATCTTCCAACAGGTGGTTGAGAATTACCCTGTAATCTTCCTGTTGGTAAAGCACCCCTAGAATGCTGAGTATGCAGTCCAAAAGCTTGAGTATTGGCGCCGTTCAAACTGCCCAAATAGTCATGCCTTTGTGAAGCTTCTCCCACTTCATATTGACTATTGGGTATGCCTCTTCTTCCTATTATCCCATCCCCATAACCATTTTGGTTGGATGGCTGAAGTGGAACTGAGGGGTCACTATTTGAACAAGCCTTCTCATTTGCTTCTTTTGATCCCTTTTGTGATTGCATGAGTTGAGAAAATTGTGCCATAAGTTGGGCATTAGATTCTACCAACTTATCAATGGAAGCATTGGTTCGGTTAGTTGATTCCATCATCTTCTCAACAGTAGACTTTGTTTGATCAAATGATAAAATCATATGCTCCATTGCTGACAAAATAGTCTCATGACGTTCCTTATGTCTTAGTTCATGGGCACACAAAGCGTCATTGAGAATACTAATCTCTCCTTGTTGAGGCTCTTCAGGGTTCTCTTGAAGTGTGCTTTCCATCATAGAATCCCTGATTTGCTGTGCATAGTCCTCCTGGACCTTATTTTTGCCTTTATGCCCTGCCATACTAGTGCAGTCCTGCAGTACCCCCTGTCAGTAAAACGGCTATAACTTTGGCTAGAAAACTCCGATTGCAAAACTTTTTTGTGCAAATCGAAGCTTACAATGCCCTCTTCGAGATGAGCTATAGCACGCTATAACAGGTTTAGGATAGAAAATTCTGTAACTGACTTTCAGAGTCTGAACTGTCCAGTCCTGCACCCTGTTTAGACCTGTAAGTGCCCTGTTTTGACCCTGTAATGCAAGAAAGTAACCTCCAAAGGCTACCAAACCCTGCAAAGGGGTATATAGGACTTGTGGGTACCCTGTAGTACCTGCATCTGTACTTCAGTATCAAAGGGTGTACTTGTATCCTCCTGTAAATACCCTGTGGGTAACCTGAAAATGCCCTGTTTTACCCTGTTTTACTCCAATAGGTACTTGAGTCGTTGGAAAGTCTTCAATCTTCAATTCTCCACTCGCTGTACCTGTGTGAGGGATAAAACGGCAGGACGGGCTCCCTACACGGGCTCCGAATCACCGGGAGGTGGGCAAAGTTCCCCCCGGGTCGGTTGGTTGCATCCCTTCGGGATCTTCGATAGTGAGGGAAGGTCACCTCTCTTTTGTCCCACTATCTCCCCCGGCATCCACCTTTTTCCTCGGTGGGAATATCAACATGGCAGAGGCTAGTGTACTAAGCAATCAGCATGATATGCATTTGGAAAATATTCATTCAGCCTTTCATGAGATGCAATTGATTGAGATAAAAGAACTTGAGATGGAAGAAGGGTTTTACCTATGCAATTCAGTGACTCACTGATTGCTAGTACTTACCCTTTACAATTTTCCAATTTAGGCAAAAGAGAATCAACCAATCAATTGGATTAGAGTAAGCAAAGGAATCAATGAATGTATTCAGTCCATAGGATTCAAATGTTATGCTGAAATCTCAGATTAAGGCCCTTCATTCACTGATTGAAGCTAATATGCATTAGACAAGCATTGCATTCATGAATAGATGAATTCAAGCAAAGGTTGGCTGAGAATTTGATGAAAATGTTCAATTCTTTAATCTCTCAGTCAAATGGCTTAAGCTCAGCAATTGGATTAATGAGAGAGATTAAAAATTGAAGAGAAATACCTTGACATGGCTGAAAATAACTTGCCAAATGCTTGATAGGGCTCCCGGTTGTCCAATGTTAGCAAAATAATCCAAGAAGCTTGCTTATCTGATGGTAGAGACCAATCTTGAAGCTTCAAATGCTTGAAATTGAAGCAATAAACCCGTTTCCCCCAAATTTTTGCTCCATTGAAGCTCTTGATCTTCAATCTTAAGCCATCCCGTGCTTAATCCTTGCAATTTGTTGAAGAATCCTTGCTGAAATGATTCCACGGGCCAAAAGGATGAAGAAACTTCAAGAAATTGTCAAGAAATGGAAGCTTGGGCTGAAGCTTTCATGGCTGCCCATGGACTGTTCACCTAGGGTTCAAGTGAGCTAAAGAGTCTTCAAATGTTGCTGAGAATCTGAATGTAACTGAAGATTAATGCCTGGAATGGATGAAGAAGAGTGCCAAGGCTGAGGAAGAGCAAGGTTGGAGCAGGGCAGGGCTGGAATCAGCCCGAAAATTGTGCCGCAATTTTCGGGGCTGTTTCTGGCCTGTATGCTGCCCAATGTTGAGCAACCTTATGCTCAATCTGAAGCTCTTGAAGTCAGGGATCTATTCCAGGTAGATTTTGGTCAAGAAGATCTGAGGTGAGAGAGATATGAGTAGATCTTGGGGCTGAACCTCCATGGAACCTGCAGGAATTTCCAGGAAAGGGGAAAGAGAAACCCCTCTTTTCAAAGTAACCACAGTTTGTTCTCAAACTAAGCCCGGTTAACCATTCTTTACCCTAATTACCTCCATTTTTGCATAAAATTTGATGACGTCCAGCCATTTAAGCCTTTACCCGCCATATCTGACCTTGGATAACTCCAGATGTAGTCATTGCTAACTGTAGTTGTCCTGCAGCACTCCACTAGTCACTGTCTTGTACCATTTTTGTCTGAAATTGGTTTTGAAATAGGAAAATAGGAGTGAAAATGGAAGAAAATAATGGATCAAAGACTGAAGCTCTGATACCACTTGTCAGAGAGAGAACTAGGGAGAGAAGAAGAGGAGAGAGAAAGACTGCAGAGGAGAGAGAAAGACTGCAGGAAGAGAGAGAAATAGAGTGACGAGGAGAGAGAAAGACTAGAATTGGAGAGAGAAAGACAGGAAAGGTGAAGAAGCCATGGAAGCTTGGAGCAAGAAGGGAGAGAAAGATTGTAATTGTATTGATATGTCCAAAAGATGTGAAAAATTACAACTTCTCTCCTTATATACCAGTGTCAGTGTGACATGGCATATTATTAACATTCTAAGTATTCCCAGCTTCTTACAAATTTAAATAAATTTATCTATTCATTTTACAAGCTTAGCGCATGTCATACCCTTGAAGAATACTTGCACTTCCAAGTTGCAATCTCCTTGAATGAATAATGCATAAATTAGAGGATGGATTGTGCTAAGAAGGATAGAGCTTGTTGCATGTTGCACTTATGATTTAAATCCATGGACGTGATTCGTATAAAGGTTAATCTTAGATGCCATTGAATATTGTCCAAAGAATTGCATTGCATGAAAAGGAAACCATGAATCTACCTGTTGCATGGGAGGATGCTTGCATTTTAAGTCGGGTTAAAAGCTATAGGATGGATTAAGTCAATAAATAGTCCTATGATATTCACTCATGCATGAACTTATTTATTGGAGTTGTTTTAGAAAAAGATGCATTTCATATTAAATCATGAATTCAATGCATTGGACAAAGGGTTTATAGGAATAGTTCTTGTTTAAACTCAACGTAGGTTTCAATAGGAGTTAGTCCTAAATTGTCAATCATTAAAGCTTGGTTCCATTGCATCATTATAGTTTTAGTGCAAGGGAAAAGAAATGATCATTGAAATCTTTTAGCTGCATAGAAGGAAAAGTCTATTAATCACATATTTGCATGGAATGTTATGTTTTGCAATTATGTACATCTCTTAGGAAAAGGATTTGCATCTCTTCTAAGGAAAGGTCACCTCTTGTCACAAGACAATTGGATCAGTTAGGTAATTCATTGTAAGGGTGTAACTCCAATGATGACCACTTCAATGCGCTAGGTGGAGCTAAGCTGTGTTAAAAATTGTGCCTAGTATCGCACTTGGGATGCCAAGTCAGGACTTCCAATTCCCAATGATCCTGCCACATTCTTGCAATGTTAGGGTTAATTGGACGCCCATACAATAACGATCTAGGGTTTTACCCTAGGTAAATTGACCTAATACTGGATTTTCGATTGAGTTTAGAAACCCTAGGGCCAAACGTTGTCAGCCTAGTAAGATTAGGGTTGGGTTGAGTCAAGAGGACATCCCAAAACCCTACATCTTGACCAAATGTATTTCTTGACCAAGGAACGTTGTTTGATGGGAGAGATGATCTCGTAAGTAAGATGCGACTCCTACGCAACAAGTTGCAACGTCGCATGGTTTTGTGTTAAATCACAAATTAGAATTGCCACTCCTTAGAACGAGGTTGGCAAGTCCTAAGTTAAAGTCAAAATATCTTGAGGATGAGTTGTCATCCTACTACATCACCTTCCCCTGAGGCCGATTTGCCAAGATAGGGAAGTTGTGTATCGTCTAGTAAGAAATTGACCAATCAAGTTAGGGTGACAAGGTTGCCTAGGATTTACTGTCTTAGTTTAAGGAACCTAAGGTGTTAGGTATAAACCCTAACCCAAGGAGAAAAGGGTAAACAAGCGATGAAACCCTTGAGAATCTTGCCAAGTCCCAATTGATCCCGAATTGAATGTTGGATGCATTCGGAGAGAAGGATTCACACCTTCGCAGTTGGCCAAATAAACGACCACTGGATTGATTGTGTTTGTACAGTTAGGAGCACTGTTTGTACTTCTTTGCTCAAGGAACTAAAGATGAAAAATAATTAATGCTTGAGGTTGAAGGCCTAGAGGGAGAGGTAGTTTTATTTATCCCCGACAGTCTGCCTGACCCTATCCAAGGGGGTTGTTAGCCACATCGGGTACATGGACCGAACCCGTCGCGAGAAGTCTCTCCGTGGGTGCTACTTGGAGTAGGAGGATGCTTGGGTGTCAGGGGGGCTTTGGCCGTAAATCCCTTGCCTCCAGGTCTTGCACAAGAGGCCGACGTGACTCGAGATTGGATCTCGAGGCCGCATACTAGTCTACGGGCGGAAACTTGGATTAGTAATCCCTGAGGATTGTTGGATTAGCCTTCGGGCGGATTATGGATTGCCTTCGAGTGGATTATGGATTGCCTTCGGGCGGATTATGGATTGCCTTTGGGCGGATTATGGAATTGCCTTTGGGCGGATTATGGAATAGCCTTCGGGCTAGATTATATGATGTATTCCAAAGACTGATAAATAAGATCAATTATTGAAAAGGAACTTGTTTGACATTGTTTTTCTATGTCAGTGCTTAAGTTACGTGAAGGAACCAATAATTAATTGGCTAATTAAGAAGTTGTTTTTACTTGTCAAACTAAATGTGGTATGTAATTAGACAACTAAAGCAACCCTGAGGAAAGTGTAGTGGATGTGGCCACCGTCCTACGGAAGGGTGGTCCCGGTTGGCCGAGAACTTTTCTTGAAAGAATTTTGCAGCATGGAATGATGACCTAGAATCTAGGATACTAGAGTCCCGATTTATGCTGTTTTAGGGAAACGGAATGGGACTATGCCTTACGGGCAGAGAGGTCGAGCTTTGCATCCCTCTCGTTTCCCATTCTTCTTGAACCAAGTGCAGCATGGATCCACTTCGACCCTAACGTTTTTGCGTAAAGTAGTTCGCCTGGGGTTCGATGCTAGCTACCGTTCTAGGAATTTGACCACTAGGAAAACCTTGCTTCAGGTAGGTCCTAAGTGGGAACGGCCGGAATGCTTCCACTTCGTGGCAGACTCGGGAAGACCTAGATCGCAAACCTCGTAACATTTCGTGGGAGTGCCGGGCAGCGCTTTCTGGACTCTCTTCCCGATGGGCTGCTAAGATGTGTCCCACGAGTGAATAGGTGGACACGTTACAAAATTCTACGGGTCCTTCGAGAGTAGAAGCACGAGACTTGTGGAATTTCTCTTCACTGGAAAGGGGTTGTTGGTAACCCTTGCCAGTGTTTCTCTCTCTATCTCTCTCTCCTCTGAGAGATGAAGTATTGGCATGGCAATTTTTTTTTCACCGAGACCAGCAGCCCCTTCTCGTACAGAAAAAAAACCACAAGTCCACTTGTGGCTTATTTTTTTCATATGAGAAGGGGTTGTTGGTGACTTCTTCATGGGTGAAAAATAAAGCCACAAGTGGACATTTGGACAACTCCTAGGGAAATGTTGGCCACCACACCACTTACGGTTGAGCCTTGAGGGGACACCCTCTTCAAGGCATCAACTCCCTATCAAGTTCAGTTGCTTCTTTAGGAAATTAACATCTATAGCTATTTATCTATATCATTTTGGTAATTATATTAGTATAGTGCTTCATCATATCCTTAGCTTTGCTAAGGACATTTGAGGTACTTGATTCATAGCCATGATCGTCTTCCTTTCATTCCATTTGTCCTAACCACTTGATTGGAAATTGGCTGTTGATTCCTTGGAACAACATTAGAATTTGTCATCTAGCTTCCAACATTTGGTGGAGCCATCTGATTGACCATAGGTATGGTCACACTGGGAGGAGTTGACAACATGGGCACATTTCGAATCATGCTTCCTTTCCCATTGGAAGTACTCATGGGTGTCCCTTGACCTCCATTTGTTAATGCCAAAGTATTTCCAGCACCAAGACTCGGATTCCAATTTTCCCTAGAGGTATAGGCCACTTGTAAACGTGTCTCTACCTTCTATGCATGTGTAATAGCCATACCAATCTCAGCAAGAGCAACACTACTCAACTGCACCTAGATGTTAAAGTCCAACCCATGCAAAAGTATTGGATTTGAGTAGTAGCTGGAATGGGAATATAAGTCTACAACTTATGAAATACTTCCTTAAGTTTCTTGGCATAGCCTCGAACATTCTCATGAGGTTCTTGGCATGTTACATTGAGAATGTGTCACCAATATTGGCCTCCCATTTCAGGGGAAAACTCTCTTTGTAAGGCTACAAAAAATAGATCAATTATAGTTATGGTTCCGTTCTCTAGGTTGTGATACCATATTGCAGCTTGTCCTTTTAGAGTCATATTAAAGAACATCATCAAGTGTCCATCTTGGATATCGACAGTTGAACATTAACTTTTGGAACTCATTAATATGAAGCCTCACATCTTCCTCTGCTAATCTATTAAAAATGGATAGAGGAAATCCTAAGACTGGCAAGTTCGACGTCCCTACTATCATTGCAGTGGTTTGCACAATGACGATCAGATTCGCTAAGGGTCCCTAAACTATGGAAACTATTACCCCACTCAAAATGGGTTGACCAACTGGAAGAGGGAAAGTACTAGAACTTCCTCCTCCTCCTGACTCTGACTATTATTCAGGGAACTAGGATTGTTAAGATCCCTCCCTTGTAGGGATATCAAACCACTCTGTCGAGAATATTTCCTAATAATCTCGGCCCATCGTCTAGCCCATTTAGCTCTTTCTTGCTTCTAAAGCTCAACTTGATAGTATTATGGATCTATTTCACTACCTTTTGGCATACATTAATAAATTGGTCCCTATCAACCAAGATTCGGACACCGCCACTTATTAATAGCTCCTTGCAAATGCAACACCTGTTGGGACCTAAAATGCAACACCTGTTGGGACCTAAAATGGGTCTGAAATTGGCTCTAAGGCTCTAGCCAATGTCGGAATGTTTGGGGTCGAAAGTCTACCGTGGGGGTAAGAGACAGGGTGAAGGGAGATTGTGACGTGTCCGCTCGTCTGCTTGTGGGACACGTCTTAGCAGCCCATCGGGAAGAGGTTCTAGAAAGCGCCGCCTGGCACTCGCAAGGAATATCACAGGGTTTGAGATCTAGGTCTTCCTGAGTATGCCCCATGCGGAAGTGTCCGGCGGTTCCCACTTAGGATCGACCTGAATTCAAGGTTCCTTTCCTATCAGCAAAGTCTCTAGGGAGTAGCTAGTGTCAAGCTCTAGATGATCCGCTTTGCATAGGAACAACAGAGTCGAAGTGGATTTATGCTGCACTTGGTTCATGGAGAATGGGAAACGAGAGGAATGTGAAGCTCAACAACTCTACCATAAGGCCTAGTCCCATTCCTTTCCCCTAAAACAACATAAATCGGGATTCTATCTCTATTGATGCTAGGTCTTCATAGTCTCGTTATCTTGTCTTTTGAGAAAAGTTCCCAGCTAACCAGGACCACCCTTCCGTAGGACGGACCCAAGTCACATCCACCACACTTTCCTCAGTTTGCTTAGTTATCTAATTACCTACCACATTATGTTTGACATGCAAAAGCAGCTTCTTTAATTAATCAATTTAATCACTGGTTCCTTTACATAACTTAGGCACTAACACAAAAACAATGTCAAGCAAGTTCCTTTTTCAAATATCTGATCTTTATTTATCATAGTCCCGAAATACATCAAGTATCCTGTCCAAAGGCTATCCCAACAATCTACAGGATTGCTGCTCCAAGTTCCACCCGTAGACTAGTACATGGGCCTCGAGATCCCATCTCGAGTCACATCGGCCTCTTGTGCGAGATCCGAAGGCAAGGAATTTATAGCCAAATCCTCCCTTGACACCCAAGCGTCCTTTCGCTCCAAGCAGCACCCACAGAGAGACCTCTCGCGACGAGTTAGGTCCATATACCAGGCGCGGCTAACAACCCCCTTGGATAGGGCCAGGCATATAGTCAGAGGTAACTGATCATGCCTCTCCCTCCAAGCCTTTAACATGAAGCATTAAGTGTTTGGCCTTGAATTAGTTCCTTGAGCAAAGAAGTTCAAACAATGTACCTAAGTGTACAATCACGATCATCTCAAAGGTCGTTTGTACGACCAATTGCTAAGCTGTGATTCGTTTTTCCCAGATGCTCCCAGCATTCGATCCTTGATCGTTCGCGACTTGGAGATATGCCAAGGGCTTGGCAAGCTAGGTTGCATGTTTCCCTTTTAGCTTTGGGTTAGGGTTTGTAACCTACCGACCTAATTATCCTTACCTTAGGTCTCCTTGTAAGATAGGCCATGGACAACCCCGTTGTCCTTAGTTGGTCAACTTACTGGTTATCTCCTAGATCCCTTCAAGTATCTATCTGATCTTTCCTTTGATCCCTAATTGACCAAGGATACTTTTGGTGATACAAGAATAATTGATCTTAACCCCCTTTTTCAATAGTACTCACATGCACTAATGTTTGCCCCTTTCTAACCCTTTCCTTGAACTTGTCTAACTACGTTGATTAAGACAAGTATTGACTTTACTCAATGATTTCAAGGCCAATGTACAAAGCATGAATTCAATCATTCTAATGCACATTAATTTCATGCAATCTTTCTATGCATGCAATCTTGATATTACCCATGCATGCAATAGTTCCTTTGTATGCATCTAGTATGGATGCGACAACCATATCACTTGGTTTTGCTAATCAATTCGAGAGAAAGACCCTTAAGATATGTCTACACTTCCATGCACTTATCTTTTCATGATCATGTAATTAAAGGTATGAAAGAAACCCATTATAAATACTAGTCACAAGTAATAGTTTTATATGACTCATGCGAAGGTCCTTTCAATGCATGCGACTTAACATGTTGCTTGTTTATGCGAGAATCTTTCCCATGCATGTAGAAGTTTTCCTTGCATGTATCTAATATGACTATGATACTTAATGCATTTTACTATCAATCTCAAGAGAAGACCCCAGGATATACCATTTCCAAATCAATACACAATGGAGCATAATTAATATATTTGGGGCATGAAGGTAATACTAAGTCGTTCCATTAGTGCAGCTAACTTCCATGAAATCACCCCACATTTGCAAATATTCATGCAACTCATGCGCTAGACTTTTTTATCAAATTCAAGAGAGCCTTCTTAGACAATGCGATGAAACAATTTTTATGAGAGTGTCTAATGCAAAATTCCCTATGAATTTATTCAATACATATCTCATGAACTTTGTATATACGAGGTTACGTAATCATTTAACATATTGAGTTCATCGACAAGGAGTGCGGGATCATGGATTGATTCTCGACAATTGAAACCCCGTTAGTAGCCACTCCTCCGCCCTGGGTAGAAACACCTGTAGAGTTGCTAGTTGTGTGCCTCTTGGGTGCCATCTTTCACAGAAATCTAGCGGCCTTTGTGTGTGGGGATAGCTATTATATGCGCAGGAATTTCTTGCAAATTGTCCAGCAGCTTCCCACCAATCCTCACGGCCTTTGCACTTGAATCAATGTGGTCATGGATTAAGGAAAAATTAAGCCAGGTCTTGCGGGTGAAACACCTCCTAAAGGAGATGCTTTGGAACCTTCTTGGAAGCTTCCAAACTCCTTTCTCTTCTCCGACAGAAAAATCAGACGACGTCTTCTCTCCTTCTCCTTCTCTCTCTCCCTCTTCTTCTTCTTCTTCTTCTTCTTCTTCTCTTCTCCTTCTCTCTCTCCCTTGTCTTCTTCTTCTTCTTCTTCTCCTTCTCTCTCTCTCTCCCTTCTTCTTCTTCTTCTCTTCTTCTCCTTCTCTCTCTCTCCCTCTTCTTCTTCTTCTTCTTCCAGGGGGGCTACACTTCTTCTCTTCTTCTCCTCTTCTTCTTCTCTTCTTCTCCTCTCTCTCTCTCTCCCAGGGGGGCGCTGCTGCCTACCGTGAAGCTAGAGGGGGGGGGGGGCTACGCTGCAATAGGCCATGAGGGAGGGCAGGGCGGCGTGATCACCAGGGAGGAGGGGGGGACGTTGTGCTGGTCGACCGGGGGGGGGGGGGGGGGGGGGGGGAGGGCTCCTCTTTATAGGAGGGGGAGGAGGGTGGTATGGCCGCCACCCCTCCCACCTGGGGGGTTGCATGCCCCCTATCACTCACTTCACTCCCTCTCTCTCTCTCCCCGACGTACTGTCGACAGGGAAAGAGAGAGGGGTTAAATTTTTTTTACTAAAATTTAAAAAAATTTTAAGGGGGGTATATTATAGAGATTCAGGGAGAGGAGTAGATGAAAGAGAAGGGTTCAAAGAAATAGAAGGTGTAGAAGAATACTCACAGAAAGAAATAGAAGATGTAGAAGAATACTCACAGAGTTAAAGCCTATTATTTTATTTCTACATTATGAGAAGATAAATCTCTTGGAGACAAAAATATACATAAAACAATACCTTCCTCTATGTTTCTCGAACTGCCAATTTGATGCTTTCATTGGCTCCAAAAGGGGGGTAAAATACCAGCACACCTAGCCAGAATTCCACTAGATCACCCCTTCTTCATCTCCCAGTTTGGAGTGCACTTCATTGCCTAAAAACTGCAATCGCGCGTCGTGTGATTTTGCCAATCCTTCTTTTTACATAAAATCCTCCCAAAATGGCTGAAAGCTACATGCTTTCTTTTACATGTCATCCTATTCTAGAATTTGTCTATAGTTTTTGTATTTTTACACAAGATAATATCTAAAATATAAAAAATTAGCTAAACTTATCCAAAAATCTAGTATTTTTGAACCATTCACACTATGGACACTAACATTAATGCCTAATATGGCATTGGCTCTCTAGATCAATAAGAAAGCCACACTCCAGAGTTTTTCACACAATGTGCACGTAGTGGCACAACACACCACTATCAAAGCATTTGGGGTCAAAAGTCTACTACGGGGATAAGAGATAGCAAGGTGAAGGGAGATTCAAGGAGAGAAGTAGATGGAAGAGAAGGGGTTCAAAGAAATAGAAGATGTAGAAGAATACTCACAGAAAGAAATAGAAGATGTAGAAGAATACTCAAGAGTTGAAGCCTATCAACCTAAGTGGTAGACTATCATTGTACCCACATACTATGTTTGCTTCTCTCTAACTCTACCTACATCTCCATTGACATTGACAACTCCATTGAAGCTCCATGGATCTGTGCACTAAAAATTGGTATCACAGTTGGTGGACTAAGAGTTCCACCGAATTCCACCTCAGTTTGCGCATGAAGTTTTACAAGGCTTGCTCCAGACTTGGTCTAGGCTTATCCTAGCCCTCCTATAGCCTTGATTGAGGAATGTAAACCATTACTTGCTGTTGCTGCCCAAACCCTAAGAATAGTAAGCGCAAATTCATGCCAACTGCCCACATCTTTTCTCTAATAGTTCAGTCCTCTCCCACTTCTACTCCAACTCAATGGTGGCTTATCCTTCCTGGTTACACCCTTGGTTAGTGGTTAGTTTTGGACTATGAAGAATAGTCTGCAAACTGTGTAAACTAGGCAACTCCTTGTCTTAATGCTTCATGCTCCTTGGTTATGCTCATTTGATGCTCGAATGGCTATGATTGATGTTGGATACTTTGGGGATGTCATACACATGCTGTGAGATGTCTCTATGTTGATTCAAGCACTTCACTTTCTCAGTTTTGACGGAGATATATGTGTTGTAATACACATGACTAAATGCACTTAACAAAGGTTTATACTATGCCCAATGCATTTGGGCTATCTCTCGAGTAGTACTAATGCTATATTCAATTATACCATGAAGGTTAAACATCTGGAGATGAATTTGATGTTGTTTTGAGCTTGGTTTAGAGCTTTTAACATTGTCTTCAGTTGGTGAAAAAATTGTAGATTGCATGTATCATACTTGTGAGAGAACTTGGTTGAGTTTATGCTTCCAATGAAGCTCTCTAGAATTGATTTGGTACTGACATAATAGTATTATGCTTGAGTAGTGATTGCACATGCTTTGTGCCTCATATCTAAGCTAAAACAAATCAATTTATTTAGACATTTTGATGATGTACACTATGAACAGTAGGTATCATCTACAATTTATGCCTAGAGCTGTCATATGTCATTGTCATTTGATGATGCATTCATGTATGATACTGATCTAAAATGTCCTGACTATGCTAGAATATGATCAATATTTAGTACTGCACATCAAAATCTGGAAATATCTTGCTCATTGGATTTTGCATCTCTTCTTCATTAGTTGTGTGATAGTTTAGGCTTGTCTTTGGTGACATCTCCTATCATTTTAGGCTGCAATTATGGTTGGAAGTAATGATAGCAACAACCTTTTGCATATCAAGAAGCTTGAGAGTGCACATAACTTTGCAGTATAGTAGAAGCGGTGCTATAACATCTTGGTGTAGAAGAAACAAGTGAAGCCTATTAAGACTAAGGGGATATGACCAACAGACATAGAGCCGGAGGATTGGGATGATCTGGATGAGCTTGCACACTCTATGATTGAGCTCTCAATTGTAGACTCTTTGTTGTTCAACATAGAGAAGTTGGATTATACCTATGCTATTGCTAGAGGATCTAAGAGTGATACCTTGTATCCATTGCATGTATCTAGTGTGTGTGACCATGCTGTTGCCATTACCAAGCAGCCAAGTGTTTCTTTGTGGCATGGCCGGTTGGGACACATGAGTCAAACTGGAATGAAAGTGCTTTCTCATTTGGGTTATTTTCCGTGTTTGAGATATACTGATTTTGATCATTGTGATCATTGTGTCTATGGTAAACATGTTCAGACATCACATAAAAAGTCTCTTTTATTGAAATCTTCTCCTTTAGAGTTGGTACATTCAAATGTATGTCAAATGCCAGGGTTGTCTCTAGGGGGACATAAGTACTTTATCACTTCTGTTGATGATGCTACTTGCAAAGTATGGGTATATTCTATTCATCCTAAGGACAAGGCTTTGGATAAGTTCAAGAAATTCTTGGCATTGGCTAAAAATATGACTGGTAAGACACTCAAGTGTCTTCGCTCTGACAATGGTGAAAAATATGTGTCAAAAGCCTTTCAAGTCTTTTATGATAGTAAAGGGATAAAGAGGGAGCTCATTGCCCCTCATAATCCACCCCAAAACGGAGTCGTAGAGGGTACGAATCAGACCATTTTTGATAAGGTCTGCACTATGCTATATCATGCTGCATTACCTCATAGTTTTTGGGTAGAGGCTATTATGACAATCGTTCACTTGATCAATCAGTCACACTGAACATGACTTTGGGGGGATAGTTCCTCAAGAAGAGTGGTTGGGCAAGCCACCTTTATATACTCATTTGAGAGTGTTTTGGATGTGAAGCATTTGTGCATATCTACAAGGAAGAATGCAGCAAAGTTGAGCCAAAGTCTTGTAAATGCATTTTCCTAGGATATGGTGATGAGGGTGAAATGGGATATAGATTATGGGATCCCAAGAAAAGGAAAGTACTATGCAACAATGATGTTATCTTCCATGGAGACCGCATGCATAAACAACCCAAAAAGACTAAGGAGGTCAGAAGGGTTGTATTCAAGGAAGATGTACCTGCAGGATAGCAAAGAATTCCCATAGGAAAGTAGCAAATACCTTTCATAAATGACCCTAAAAATGTAGGGAATCATGCTGAAAATGGTCAGCAAGGTGTTTCCCATGATCTACCACAGTCTCGATAAGATAGCACATAGTTAGGACAGCCAGATGTGGTAGGACAGCATGCTGAAATTTCAAGACAGCAAGTTGTAAATGCATATTTGCAAGCCCCACACTCGACAAATGTTGAACCTTTGATTCATAGGTCAACGTGACCTTCAAGACCACCCATTTGGTGTGTTCCTAGTCCTCAATATGTTGTTGACTATGTCATGTTGACTGATTGTGGTAAATTGTCATGGTTCAAGGAAGCAATAGATAGGACAACAAGAAGTGGCTTAAGGCTATGCTATCAAAGATGAAATCTCTTGAGAAGAATGGTACTTAGGACTTGGTGCATTTTCCTAAAGGGTAGAAGATACTACCATGCAAGTGGGTTTATAAGAATAAAGTCACTTCAGGTTCCTCGCCAAAGTACAAATCACGACTTATTGCAAAGGAGTACAAGCAAGAACATGGGATTGATTTGATGAAATCTTCTCTCCTGTAGTCAAAAAGACTAGGACCATCTTGGGTTTGTGGCTACATCTAAGAATATGAAACATACAAATGGATGTAAAGACTACTTTCTTATATGGTGATCTACATAAGGACATCTATATGTAGCAGCCTAAGGGTTTTGTGGCAAAGGAAAAAGAGAAGATGGTATGTAAATTCAACAAGATTTTGTATGGGTTGAAAGAGGCACCTCGAGAATGGTATCATAAGTTTGATACATTCATGTAGTCTCAAGGTTTTAATGGGAGCCAAGTGGATCACCACTTATACACCAAGAAGGTAGTAGAAGGTAGCCTCTGATTATCTTGGTTTTGTATGTGGATGCCATGCTGATTGCAGGAAGGGATGTTCATACTTTGAACACCTTGAAGTAGAGTCTACGTAGCAGTTTTGACATGAAGGATCTTGGTGAGGCTAATCATATTCTTGGGATGCAGATACTCAAGGATAGATTGAACGGGCTTCTCTATCTATCATCACAATAGGAGTATGTATCCAAGATTTTGTAGTGTTTCAATATGGAAGGGGGGAAGTGATTGGCTCGGGTAATGGCACATTATTATACACAATTCTTGAGCATATCAGAGCAGGGATTCATAGAGATTCCGAGATATATGCAGATCTATATGCCACATCGATTGAGAGTTCTTATTGGACAGCTCAGGGTATCATCACATCAGCTTATGATTGAGAGTGGCAGAGCCAATGGCATCCCACGGGAGGAGAGGATATGCCCCCTTTGCATATCAGAGGTGGAGAGTGAGGAGCATTTTGTTCTCAGATGCTCAGCATACTCAGAGTTGAGATCTAGATACACATTGAGCAGCTCACTTCAGGGATGTATGACTGATATGGATCAGAGATCATTTGGCCGTTTTCTGGGAGAGGCATGGCACATCAGAGAGCAGAGCACACAGCGGGTCCCAGTCAGAGAGGGCCCCACCCAGATGACTATTACACAGTTCTTTCAGACAGACAGAGTGAGAGCTACTGTACGAGCCTCCAGCCAGACCTCTGGGCTCACACTACATCAGCGTACCCGACGCCGCACGAGGATCCGTGGGTTTCGGACCCCACAGCCACACCGACAGGAGATCCAGAGGATTCTTGATCTACATCGACAGCAGACTGAGATCCGACGACACTCAACACATTGGATCTCAGATCTCCAATTTGCTCTTTCTCCATCGCCGATGTACCACATCCTGCATCCAGGAGGGAATCACCTGCTATTAGCGACTTCGACGACTGCTACTACATCCCAGGATAGTATATCTCCCTGCATCTGTTACATATACACATCGCACCACTTTATCACAGCCGACAGTTGTTCCCCTATCACAGCCGACATTGTTCCCCCTTTGTAGCCATTATCTGGAGTACCAGAGCTACATACGCACATACACATACACGACACTTATCACACTCACAGCACTGTATTTTCAATTTCCAGTTTTTAGCTTTTCATTCAGCACTTTTATTTTGGATAGTTGGACCTCATCAATTGTATCACAGTTTGTCTCATAGGCCAGTTTTGGTCTTTAGAAGACGTTAATATAACTTTCTTTCTTTCTTTCTTTCTCTCTCTCTCTCTCTCATCTCGTTCCCCCTCCTTTCTTCTTCTCTTTCTTCTTCTCTTTCTTCTAATAACATGGATTGATGTAGTGCTGATGTGTAGCCCATGATATCATGCTCTACGAGTGGTGACCCAGATCCAATGTCAGAGCACTAAATGAGACAGGATGCAACCTCATAAATTTCTTATTTTTCCAGCCATCCTCTTCTATGACCATTGAACAATTTTTGCCTTTGTCATGCCCCCCAGTAAGGATAGTTGTGACAATATGTATAGTCCTTTCATTTGTACCTTCAACTATCTCTCTCTTGCTCTCAAATTTGAGGTCCAACTATGGACCAGAAATACCATTGGGCTTCTTGCCTTCCTTCCCTCTCGTTTGGTCATTGCTCAAGGCTCATAGCATGCCAGAGTAGCATGATTAAGAGAACCTTTCCTCCCTTGGCTATGGTGGTATGTGTTGTAATCAAAACCACAAAATCATAGTAGCAATTACCTCCTTCACATCCCAACTTAGATTTGAGATCAGCTTGTTTCCTCGACGGCACACCAAAATGAAAGCAACCCTCCGACGAATAGAAATAACCACAAAATTGAGAACAAAGCACACAAAATCTATGTGTATGACTCTGCCATTAATCTCAAAACTGAAAAGAAACCATAAATCTCTCTCTTAATAATGAACAAATTTTTCATCTTCATCCATAGCTTCAACCATTATGCACAAAAGAAAGAGCAAAAGGGAAAATATGAATTTTTGCACAAAAGACAGAGAAGAGAGATGAGAGAATGATTGGCACCATCCAAAAGAAGAATGTGTGTATCTTGGAAGAAAGGAGAGAAAGAGGCACATAATAAACCATGCACTCCACCCCACCTTTTCCCCAAAAGACACACAACCCTTCATATTTTTTATTATTTCTTTGATACACTTGTATTTTTAATGCTTTAGCTTTCTCATTTCAATTCTTTCTAACTTTTTCAAAGTGCATGCATGTACACTTTGGTATATACCATTTATTTATGATGGTGGATGTGGATGTGGCCCCCTCATGTGTAAGGTGTATTTTAGTGCTTTTGCAACAATGTAAATATTATTCCCTTTACAAAAGATGAAATTGTGATATATTCATGGACATTTTTGTGCCTTTTTTAATGCTTCTTTTGGTGTCATCAGTGGCTCAAATGATATTGCTATCTTTAATATTGACAAGTTGGATGCCACCAACTACAACTACTAGAAGGCCCAAATTTGGAAAATTTAAATGCAAAAAATGCAGGTTAGGCCTTTGAAACATAAGGGTGTCAAGCCTAAACTTATTGATACAGAGGATTGGGCTGAATTAGATGAGCTATGTAAGTCCACCATCATATTATCCCTCTCTAAGAAGGTGTTATATAATGTTTTCTCTAATGGGTAGTCCACATGGGGATTATGGGAAAAGATTCACAATGTCTATGACAAGCAGTTACTTCTCAAATGTGTTGGTGGCTGAAGCAACTCATGGACCTTCGCATGAACGAGGGCACTTCAATATTAACGCACTTAAATGAGTTTCATTCCATTATCAATCATTTTTCTTTGCAAGGGATTGAATTCAAGGGCACTCTTCTTCCCTTGTTCCTCTTAGTCACACTACCTGAACCATGGGATACCTTTCATATTTATATATGTGTGTCAATATATCTATTGATGGGTTATAGTTGCAGGATGTAGAGGATGCACTCTTGGCTGAAGAGGTTAACAAAAATAATGGCAATGCTTTCCACACCTCTCATGCTTTGACAGTTAGAGGTAATAATGGTAGGAGTGGTAATGACCATCATGGAAGAGACTCTCAATAGTCTTGCTGTCAATCACATGGATAGCCTCATAGTAAGTCCCATGACCGTAAGTCACATTGACTTATCATTAATGTGGAAAAGTAGGGCATATTCGGACACAATGCCATAAGATGCACGAGGACAAGTGCAAAGAAAATGGCAAGGCTAAAGTATAGGACAAAAATGATGATCACAACATTATCCCTAGCAAGTCCAGTGTTAAGATTGAAGAGATTAATGTTGTGTGGATTGATTCTGATGATAATTTTATACTTGTAGCTTCTTCTCTTGATACTTCACAAGTGATTGATGCTTTGTCAGGGTATACTTAGTGTTGGCTAATAGATTCAGGGACTTCCTTTCATGTGACCCCTCATAGAGAGTGGTTTCACTCCTATCACAGTTTGACTGGATCTTTCTGTTTGGGTAATGACCTAGCACTTGAGATAGTTGGTATTGGTGATATCTAGCTGCAGTTTTGGTGTAGGTTGCATGTTTACTCTTCATGATGTGCGTCATGTACCAACTCTCATGAAGAACCTCATCTTTGTTGGCACTTTGGATGATGCAAGTTATCTGATTTCTTTTGGTGATTCCTCATGGAAGATTACATGTGGGAATCTTGTTATTGCACATGGTGATAAGTCCCACGCTCCCTATCCCTTGCTTGTATCTAGGTGAGTTGGCCATATTTTGGCAGTGGATGCAATTCCACATGCTTTGAGTCTTGTGATCATTGTTTATATGGTTGACAGACACACAATACACATAAAAAGTGTGGTATAACATGCATGGGTGAGCCTTTGGCTCTCATTCATTTGAATATATATGGTTCCATGCCCTGCAAGTCGTTAAGTGGCATGAAGTATTTTTTCACTTTTATTGATGACTATATGCATAAGGTCTAGGAATATCCTATTAAGTAGAAATCAAAAGTCTTGGCTATATTTCAGCATGAGCTTGCTTTGGTTGAGAACTAGTCTAGGTATAGGCTAAAATGCCTAAGGTCAGATAATGGGGGTGACTATGTCTCTAAAGCATTTGAGTAGTTTTGTGACAAGAGGGATGTTAAGCGTCATTTGACCGCCCTGTATACCCCACCCTAGAATGATATGGTTGAGCACATGAATAGGACAATTCATGAGCCAGTTCACAATGTGCTTAGCCAGACAGGCTTACCACAGCATACACTCCATGCAAAAGTGTAATGTCATACACAACTAGGCTCTCTTCTTTTCCAAACAAAGTGAATTAGTATAAAAATAATTTTTTAATTTAAGAAACCAATTCTTACAGTCTTGATCTCATAACCAATCATTGTCACAATCGATAGGTTTAAATGCAATGGTCTTATGGGTTTGCAACCTATGCCTAAGGTCCTAAATGGAAGGATTAGGGGTTTTAATGAGTGCTTAGGTGCCTAAAACCTAAGGTCCTCACACTTGAGTCCCTTTGAGAGAATATAAGAACCAAACTTTACACATGGTGGTGAGCTATTATCAATGGCAAGATTACAACTTATTTGCAAATGCATTATATGGCCTTAAGGAAGATGTACCTATTGCTAACCCTAAGGTGTAAGAATCTAATGGTTCATGCAAGGGCCAACCTGGTTGTGCACTAGAGTGCCCCCTTATTCTTCTAAATGAACTTCTTCCCACAATTGGATATCATCTTTGGGTTCTTGTGCCTATGAGGAGTTGTATCCAAGTGAAGTAAATTAATTACTCTAGTATAACAACTGAGGGGGTGATCTATAGGACTAGGGGTTAACGAGTTAGCTTGAGTGAGGTGGATTCCCAAGGAGGTTTAACACAATTAGATGTGGTGCCTAAGTGCAATGAATATAATTATATCATGACCCTTAGTTCTATGAAGAGACTATTAGATCTTAAGGGTGCACTTATGTGCCCAAGTGAGATAGTAAACCTAAGTGGTCTACAAATGTGCATGTGACTTATATGGGTATGGGACTCTAAGCTCCCAAAGGTGTGCATATGATAGTGCTACAAGTGTGGTAAGTGAGTGCCTACGGTGACTAGGGTGAGGTGCCTAAGAGTATGTTGTGTTCCATGCAACTATGAATGTGTTTTGGGTGCCTAACATGATGAGTACATGCGGTGACTACATTGTTCTATTGACAAGGTGGAGGTGTCTACTAAGAGCTTGTTGTGCATGGGCTTGAATCATGCTCATGGCATCAAATTGGGATCACGGCATATGCTACCAAATTGTGATCATGGAGATTCCACCTTGCTAGCAATCATGAGGCTTTGAATCATGATCAAATGGGCCTATTTTGAATTGCAATCAAGGATAAATTTAATCATGATCAAGGGTTACTAGTAATCATGATCAAAGAGGTGCTTAAAATCATGATCAAGGTGACTAGTACTAATTGTGTCCTAAGGGGTGCTTTTAACTACTCACAAACATGGATTTGTGAAGATGGGATGCTTCTAACCATGATCATGGAATTATGATCATGGTCTCAATCATAATCATGTCTTGCCATCAAACTATGATCAAGCTACTATGAATCATGACCACAATATTCTTAGTGAATTTTGATCATGGGTTGATTTGAATCATGATCAAGGCAATGCTTCTAACTATGATCAACAAGCTCCTATTCATGATCAAGGCATTGCTTCTAATTGTGATCTAGACTATGATCAAATTGTCAACTTCCAATCATCAACATGGGGTTGATTCTAATCACAATCATGGGCTATGATCAATTTGTAAACATGGGGGCTATCATCAAATTGTGATGAAGCTCTAAGAGTGACTAAATCATGAGTAGCCAATGTTGGAGATCAATGCTCCATCGCTCATGTGAGTATATAGGTAACTATCAATTATAACTTTGTGAGCCTTCCATATGAGGAGAAGGCATTTATGAGTAGCACTAGAGACAAACCATTGTGGAGACTAGTGCATTGCCAGCCTAGCTACATACATTGCTATCCTAGCTATATACATTGCCAGCCTAGGTACATACATATCTAGAAGCAATACTACACTAGGTTCTTATTTGGAGGCCTTGTCATTGTGTGACTGTCAGAACCAAAAATGGGCCCGACACTGGCTCTAAGGCTCTAGTCGAGGCCTCAATGCTCAACCAAAACACCCCATGGCCTTGCGGCCAGGAGCGTCTTGAGGCTACACACACTAATCCAACTTGAATATTCATTTGTATCATTTATAGTCCAATGAATCCCTTCCCAATCCCTCACAGTGAGTACCTAAATAGAATCATATTACATACATAAGGAGCACTCCTCCACTAACTACCATGGCTCACTTCAACCCTCCTACATCTCGAGGATTGGCCCCAAGATGGGTCGTTCAAACAAATCACACGTACGATACATAGTCCTCTCTTTTAATCGATTGTTCTAGGAGATAAAGTATATTCCTCACTGAATAAGTCCCCAAAGGAAACAAATCACTAACCCTACAGCTCGGGACTTCTCGCCCTCAACGTAGGTCAATGTTTATAAAAACAGATGCTATGCATCCAAGATATATGTTTCCAATACCATGTAATGAATGCAATGTAAGAGTGGATGATCTATCATGCTCAATCATTTTATTTATTCAAATTAGCATTGTGATAATGCGTAAATAGTTCTCTTTATGTTTTTCATACTAACGATTATGCTTCGTTGCATAGGGAATAGCACCAAGTATACTCGTGCTATTGAACCCTTTAACACTTAAAACAAACAAACTCTATATGTAAAGTTGACCGCCGGCCAACGACCAGCCACTTTTAACCAGGTTGCCAAGCCAACTCCTAAGAGTTGTTGCACTAGGCGGATGATAAGTATTACTAATTTCAATAGCTTCGTGTAACTTTCAAAGTATTTATGACATTATTTTATCGTAGTAGTCCAACTCCATCAGCTAGTGGCCCTCCACTTTTTATTTTCTCAAGTACTTAGGCAATATTTAAATAAAATGTAGGGTTTCAACATAGATATTCAACCTTCCCCTCATCCCATCATGTTAACAAATTGTAATTTCTAGTATTGTTGATGATTTTTTTATTATTGTAGTTATTCCCTATTAATTATTGTGTAATGAATCATAACAAATTACCAGCTTTAACAACAATTGAGAATATTCTTACACTCCCCTTATACTCATATGACATAAATCAACATAATGCTTACACTCTTAATTGGTATAAAATCAGAAACACCATATTTTATATGGACATTTCTTTTTTAAAAATAACATTGAATTGTTTTTCTTTCTCTAAACTTTAAGAATGTTCACTAAAACATCAAAAATTGTACTCTTAGCTTTCCCATGAGATATCATAATTTTTATTGATATAAAACATATTTTTCTATTAATAAACATTATAATTTTCACTTAAAATAATCATTTTTTAGTTTTAGCATATATTAAATATTCTCTAAAAATTCTTAAAATTTTCAACTGAGGTTTAGTAGTATAAAATTCATTTAAAAAATATTATATTAGATAAATAGTCGCCCACAAATTTTATAAAAATTTATATATATAGTTTTAGAACCATTTTAAAGTATTTTAACCATTTTTATTTTTTTAATAAAATAAATTATAAATAAATACTAAAAACCATTCAAAGTGGAAAAACAGACTTTAAGGAATTAGATAAAAATTCTAAACCAAGAAAATTATAACATCATACTACTTATTCTTATTAAACGGAACAAGTGCTTACTTGGAAACACGCAAGTCGAAATTTTATCTTTAGAGGTATGCAACGTATAGTCCAGCTAGGGAATTTGATCTACTATGCTTTACTTAGGGATCTTCTAGCTTCCACCCTGAGTTTTGATCTATATCCATGACAATGGTATCTAGCTTCTCTCATGGAAACTAGGCTTTCGGAAGTCTTGAAATCAAGGCTTAGTTTCAAAGGTTTTCAAAGAGAAGAGGGTATTTCTTTTATTCTCTTGCTCACGAGTATGAAGGCGAAAAAAAATGAACTCACAAATGGGTCCTTAAAAATAATATAGTTTAAGATGTGGGCCTTTTGGATTCTCCAATAAGCATGCTAGATGTTGACATCCATGGAGGGTGAATCTTCTCTCTCCAAATCTTAGGTTTTTTATTTAAAAAAGGGGTTGTGGGGGATTTTAAAAAAGGGAGAATGAATAGTGCACAAAATTTGAGTTTCTCTCACCTTGTATTTCCCCCCCTTTTTTGGAGAGTTTTTAATTTCGGTTTTTTTCCCTCTCATGAAATCAATTTGACCCAAAAGTTGAGCAACATACCACTTTCCCTCTCTTCTCTATACTCGTGAATTTTCATCTCCATTGAAGCTCCCTACTGAGAGTAATTAGGGTTTTGAGCATTCTGCTTACCTCTGCACTTTCTTCTCCATGCAGCTCTAGATTTTGGGCAAAACACAAGTGCCCATCTCTCTTTGCATTTTCTCTTGTTTGCTATTTTTTCAATAGGGTTTGATGTCATTTCTTACTATTATTGTTGTTTTATTGCAGAGGTTTTTTTGGGTAGGAGGCAGAGGTGCTCATCTGTGTGTGTGTGTGTGTGTGTGTGTGTGTTGTTTCTCTTTTATGTTGTGTTTTCAATAGAATTTGATTTTGGTTCTAATTGTTGTTTTCTTGCAAAGTTTATTTGGAGCAAGAGACAAAGGTGTTAATCTCTCTCTCTGTTTGTTTTTCTTTTTTTGCTGATATCTTTTCAATACAACATGATGTTAGTTTTAACCCTTGTTTTTTTGTTGCAGAGATCATTCTGTGTGACATTGCATAAGTGCTCATCTCTCTCTCCCTCTCTTTTTCTCTCTTTGTGTTTCCTCTTTTCAATTTTGTTTTCAATATACCTTCATGTAAATACTAACTCTTGCTATTGTCTTTTGCAGAGATCAATTTGGGCAAGATTGGATAGGTACTCATTTATTTCTCTCTCCCGCGTACTCACACACTCTCTCTTTCTTCCTCTCTACATTATCCCTTTTCTACTATCTTTACAATAAGGTTTGATGCTAGTTCTAACTTAAGGATCAATTATTGTTGTAGCACTTAACACAAAGTAGAGCAAAGATTTTGTAGCTCAATTTAAGGGTAAATCTGCCATATTTTGTGGTGCCAAAATGTATTCATTTAATTAGTGACTTTTATATTTGATGGGATCAATGTTTTCTTATGACCATCATTTGCAATGGGTTTTGATCAGGAACTATTTTGATCAGGAACTATTCAATCTTATCTTCAGCAAATCAACTTATAAGTAAATTGGTCCTATTTTGTATTGCTTCTATTTATGTAATTATCTAGATATTTTTTGTTAAAAGGGATTCATGCATGTATTTTTTAGTACATGCAGGTATTGTACAAGGTTTAGGTAAAGCACAAAATTCTCGATCGACTATTTTGATGTGGTGAGTGATTCCTTTGTGCTAGATTGTATGGATCTGCTAGAAGTTGATGGTTCAAAAATTATCTGCTTTATTGGTCATATGTGTCCATTCGGATCTCCATGCCAATTGGCAATGATCCATGAAACTCTTGTATCATATCATCCATATAATGCACAATGTGTTGAGTCTTAGAATATCCCAGGTGTCCA
Organism: Lygodium microphyllum; assembly: GCF_053477565.2. Classification (NCBI taxonomy): domain Eukaryota; kingdom Viridiplantae; phylum Streptophyta; class Polypodiopsida; order Schizaeales; family Lygodiaceae; genus Lygodium; species Lygodium microphyllum. The sequence continues at coordinate 122,746,937 of NC_141161.1, forward strand.
TCCAATGTGCCTATTAAGATTTACATGCCATGTGGCTGCTATCCTTGTAACAACTACTGTATAATACCCACATTTCATACAATGTATTGAGTCAAATCAAAGTCCTATTCATTATAATGAAATTTATTTTGGCAAAATTCTTTGAGTATTCTTGTGCTATTCTTTTCATTATATTTTATGTAAATGGTATTATTAAAGTGATGCCTTGAAATTGAATCTATACTTTATGTCGATGTACATATCTAGATGCATTTCGATATCAATGTTTGTGTATGTTTACAAAAGTGTAAACTTCTCATAATGCCATGTTGATTTGTATGGCATATTAGTGATTACCAAATAGACTGAAAATGCTTATTATTTAGGGGTTAATACATACTTCTTTACATCTAATGCATAGGTTATAATGCTAGAGAGAAGAACAAGCATTCTCTTAATAGAAGTACATAACAGAAAAGATGAAGAAGGGAATTGGATCACTGATACATATCATTGCTCGTCTTAGGTACATATGCATCCAAGTATGAAGGGAGTTTTCAAGGTGAAAGCATTTGCAATTGCAGATGTATCAAAGCACTAAAAGGGTAAAATTTTAGCTCTTAGACAAAGGAATGTTGATTCTCACTTTGTAACATAGGTGTTTGTACAACATGTATCCATGCAAAAACAAATACATATTGTGCCCACTATGCCCTTTCAACGAAACATTGCAAATAGTAAGTATTTGCAACTCATTGAGAATGAGAAATTTCATGATATCTATGTAACTACTTGTCTCGTATTTACAAAAGTATACCCTTCGGATTGCTGTGAGTGGCAAAATGTTGAGAGTTTCACAGGTTCTTTTAAGTGTTACCACCTCGAAATCAGTAGATTGCTCTTTGAGGGGCATACAACTAAGCAGCTCGCAAAGGACCTTGTTTTTTTCTATGACTCCAAGTACATATTGCCCAAGGGGGGTCAAGAATATGGAACCCTTGAGTCTACGCACATATCGAATCTCAATAGCATAGAATGGCCATTGTGTAGTAGCGACATTTTGCACATGTGTAGCACAAAAATTTCAGCAAACATATTGAATTCTATGAAGCCAAGCACCAGCTCAAAGAATGTACATCTAAGCTGGTTCATACCAATTGTAATTTTTGCACACATTTCAAGGAATGTAAGGATTTGAGATGTACCAAAAGCACGTACATCATAAAAAGTACATCATAGAATTATGTAACAAGGATTCTAGGCAAAACTTGGACATAAAAAATGACTCACAATCCTGACACAGTGGAGTGTTGAGTCACAACAAAAGACATGGCTTTCAGGTAAAAATTTTCTCTCTTAGTTGACTATTATCTTATTGTGGGATGAATTGACTAACTTTTCTTTCCAATTACAGGTACTTTGTCACATGGCAGACTTTATGCCTAGTGTTCAAGTATCGTAGATGGAGGATGCTCAAGGGTAAATGGTTGTGCCTTGATCAAGACATGCGTGAAAGTGCAGTTGTGGATGTTACTGTCATTTGTCAGGGCTGCGAGTCCCAAGTGTTGCAAATGGAGGATGATTGGCCCTTAAGTATAATTCGCCAGGAAATCAACAATGTTAATGCAGAATGCACTTGTTAGCTTCTATTTTAAACTAGATGGTAGGAAAATTCAAAGCCAAGCTGAGGATAATGTTACCAGTGGAAAGTGTGTAGTTTCACATATTTAAGAAATTGTAGAGTCTCCCTAAAAATCCCAACACCACAAGTTGTAATATCCAATACCTATGATGAGAGCTGGATTTTAGGACCCGATTTGGACCTGTTCTTGAAGCGTTGAAGCTCGTTTTGGAGCCGAAAAGTGCTCGAGAGGTGTTAAAGAGCCAATTTTCATGAAAAATCAAACGGTTGGCGGATGACTGAGCTAGAGTTTTCCTAGATGCATTTCGACATCAAGAATCCAACACAAGTCTAGGTTCGTCAATCGGAGGTCGTTTGACCCTCCATTTAATCCCCGCAAGGTTTGGCATTATAAAGCAGCTACCAGATCGGAAACCCATAAAGTGTGTGGGAGAGGCCAAATTGATGGAGTTCGATGCCACGAAGCCGCCTGTCCAATCGGATTGCAAATCGGAGTTCGTTTGGGCCTTCAAAATTGAAAATTCCACTTGTGGGACAGTGTGAACACAAAAAGATGAACCAGTTATTTTAATGTTTTAAACCTTAGGCTTAATAAAAGTCTTGAAACTAATGCAAAAACTGTCGAACAGAGGGAAGCGTCAATGTGCCTCCTCATTTTTGCTCATTTCCTCTCTAATTCTAAACTGTTTGGAGAGAGAGAGGGAGATTCTCAATCAGGGTAGGGAGAGGAACAAGATGGCTGCAAGCTTACCCATTTTAATGGAGGATTTAAAATTTTCATTTTTCAGTCTTTCTCTCTCCTCCCTCTCTCTCCTACAAGGGACAGTTCTTGCATGTGAAGAAGAATGAAGCTTGGTTGGTGAATGCTCATCCAGCCTGGTACCGGATTGCTTCCAAACCGAAGGTGGGCTGAAGATGGCAGTGTGGAGGCGGCCTGAGCATCAAACAGGCCCTAATTTGCAAACTCGCAACAAGTTTCAAAACCTGAAATAATGAAAAATACACGATTATAATATTTTTACAAAGAAAATATATCTTAATAAAAAACTCAAAAAATATACACTTAAAGTGTGGGAAATAAATGGAAAAAACTCGAAAAGCATGGTTTTTAGAGTAAAAATGGAGTTTTTGGGCTTAAAATCGAAAAAGCATGAAACAAAACACCAATAAAATCTACATGTTTGTTGTTTAAGGACTTAAGAGCCACAGCTCTGAAATAATGCTAATTTTCTTCCATTTTTATTGATAATAAATAAGGAAAAATAAGGAAAAAAGGGAAATTTGCTCTTTAAAAGGGGAAAAAATAAGAAACGGATGAGAAAAATTATGAAAAATTATGGATATGTCTGTAAGTGTATAATGAGGATAAAGCATGAGTGTTTGCCTCAAGTTATCCCCATTTATATGTTTTTGTGAGTATTTACTGCTTATTTCGTGCGAAATATACATGAAATCACTCATTTACCTATCACCGCAAGCAAAACTCTAAACGGTAGGGAAAGAGGGGAGTTTGAGCGCTGAAATATGATATAAAATCTGATGTATTTGTTGCATTATTCATATAGGATGATGTTAAGTTGAATAAAGGGAAGTACAGCACGAGTGTAAGGCTCGGTGTCTTCTCTCATCGTAGCAATTATGCGTTAGTGTATGGAAACATGAAAAGAATGGATTTGCACAATGCAGGAGGCTGTTTTTCCAAATTTTTGAGCACTTAACCATATACACATTTGCATCAAGCATCGTTAAATGGTATCAATTACAAGCTCCTAGATGCATGGAACTTGGTTTCTCTAGGATTTGACCAACGTAGAGAGAGTGAGCAACCCGGCTGTAGGTCTAGACGGTGGTTAAAAGGGGATGGATAAGGGAGGATAAGTGCATTCCTGGAACATTAAATATATTGGCACTAAGAGGAGATTTTGTTTCGAATGTGTTTATGTGTGGAAGCAGCGCATCGAGGAGCGAATCCCCAAGATGTAGGAGAGCTGCAGTAAGGCCACGGCAATCATCCGGTGGGGTGCCTTAGTGTGTAATATGTGGCATTCATTGCCAATATATGTACAATCTCACTCTGAGGAGACGGGAAAGGGAATATCCGTTGGATTACAAACTATATAAATGCACAGTGATTAGTGTTTAGGATAGTGTATCCCTCGACAGATGCTCCTGGCCCGCAAGGCCATGTGGTGAGGTGGGGTTGTCTGTTGAGGGCATGATGTCTAGCTAGTGCCTAAGCCAGTGCCAGCCCATTTTAGGTCCCATCAGTGGTGCATCTGCCGAGAGCCACCAACAAGTGATGGTTCTCGAATCTAGGGTTTCTAGGGACCAAATAGTTGGTTTATGTCCTTTGACAAGGACCGTCAAGCCGAAATATAAAAATCAGAATGTGATGAGAGGGCTACATGGCAGTTGGAGATCATAAGTCATTATTCTCCTCAAAGGAGTAGCCCATTGTGCATAAGAGGCAATGGTTCTAATACCCTAAGTGTTACGAGTAGCTCTTCGAGTGCAAGTGGAAGTCCTAGTACTTCTCTACTTCCAGTTAATCAACCCACAACAAGTGGGGGTGTAGTTTTACCTACACAAACTCCTGTTGTCAATCCGGTTGTAGCCATGGCACAACCTATCGCAATTCCAACAGGGACACCGGATTTGCCGGAATTAGGAGCATCGTTGCCCATTTTCCATGGATTAGCAGAAGAAGATGGAGAACTCCAAAAATTGGAGTTTCAAACACTCTTGTTCAGTTATCGAATCCAAGACGAAGGACACCTAATGATGTTCTTCAACATGACGTTAAAAGGAAGAGCGGTAGTATGGTACCACAGTCTCGAAGCCAGAACCATAACTAGCAGTGCCCAATTCTTTACGGCTTTCCATAGAGAGTTTGCCCCTGAGAAGGGTGGACAATATTGGTTACATGTCTTGAATGTAACACGCCAAGAGCCAAATGAGAATGTCCAGCCTATGCCAAGAAATTAAAGCAAGTTCTTCGTAAACTAAATACTTGTATCCCCATTCCAGCAACTGCCCAGTTATAATATTTCCTACATGGACTGGATTTTAATATCCAGGTGCAGCTAAGTAGTGTTGCTTTGGCCGACATTGACACTGCTATTACCCAAGCAGAAGGAGTAGAGTCGCACTTGCAAGTGGCTTATGCCGCAAGGATAAATTGGAATGGTAATAACTTGGCCTTGACCAATGGGAATCAAGGGGATCCCATGTCAAACGCGAATGGGAGAGGAGGGATCATGCCGAATTTGCCTATATTACTAGCTCCTCCTAGCATGACTATGCCCATGGCTAGTCAGGCGGCCTCACTAAATAGTGGGGGCCAAACAATGAATCCTAATGTTGTCCCAGGGGGTTAACGGCCAATCCCTAATCGAGTGGTTAGGCCCATGGTACAACAAACTGACGATCGCGGCTACGAGTCGAGTGCCTCCAATGTCCTTGGTGAAGTTTAGGACATGATGAAGCACTACACCGATATGATCTCTGGACAGTATCGACAAATAGCTGTGGATGTCAATTTCCTTAAGAAGCAATAGAATTTGATAGAGAGTCAACGCCTTGAAGAGGGTGGCCCCTCAAGATTCAGCTGTAAGTGGTGTGGTGGCCAACATTTCCCTAGGAATTGCCCGAATGTCAAATGTGATATTTGCAGAAATTCTAGCCACTTGGTTGCTACCTGTTGGAGTAAGATCAGTTCTCTCCAACAAGGAAGTAAATAAGCTGGTTCAGTTAATCATCATGCGCAAGGGAATAATCTCCAGCAAGATGAGGGACCAAGGCAAATATTGCAACGAGAAAAGGCTGTTGTAGAGGAGTTGCCTCATGGCAGTGGAGTTAGCCTTATTGAGGCTGTACGTGTCAACGATGCTGAAACTTCTAATCTACAAGCGGTAACAAGAGGTAAAAAGATTAAAGAGGGTGATAATGTAACTGTAAAACCTATCGAGGGAAACCCTAAGCAAGATGCTAGGAAAAAGTGAGTCTTGAATCCAGATAGGGAAGGTGGATCTCTAAGGCTTGTTGACGGTAAAGTGGATCCCGAGAAGGATAGAGAGGTGCCAAAAAAGAAGACAAAAGTAAAAAAAGAAGCACTACAACTGGCAGTCCAACGACCAAAGGAAAAAATGGTTTGGTGCGAGAAGAGAACTTTGGCTAACTACCATGACTTTGACCTAGCAAGTTCTCTTTGCGAAGTCAAACCACATGTAAATCTGTTGCAATTGATTAAACTTTCTCCAGGAGTACGCAAGGAATTCAAGAAAATCCTACATATCTGGTATATAGTAGAACCTTTGGGCATAGCTAGAGTGGGAGAAGATTGGTATCATGCTGAAAAGCATTGCCCTAGGGTTCCAGCATATGTGGATGGAATATTAGTGGAGCACGCTATCATGGACACTGGATCCCCATCAATATCATAAGTTCAGAATTGATGGAGCGGCTAGGTCTCAAAATTCAAAAAGATGGCAATTTGCTGAGCAAGACAAGCTAAATGGCGGGTAGTAATCTTTGGTCAAAATTCAAAAAGATGGCAATTTGCTGAGCAAGACAAGTTTAGGCTTGACCCGTTGTCGTTTATTGGCAATTTGCTGAGCAAGACAAGCTAAAAATGACGTTTATTACTGTCTTTGGTACCTTTGCATACCATGTGATGGCATTTGGGTTATGTAATGCACCAGGTTCACAATAGAGAACAGCCCGACAAGACCTTTGGTGACATTTCCCCTGAGGAATTGAAAATATTCATTGACGATTTGGGGGTAGCCACCATAAGGGATAGACAATTAATTATCTTACGGAAGTGTTTTTAGCATTGCAAAAAATTTTGCATAGCTCTCAACCCACGGAAGTGCATCTTTGGAGTTCCTTATGGACTCTTGTTAGGCCATGTGGTGAGTTCCATTGGGATTGCGACTGATCCTGAAAAGATCAAGGTCATAGTCGCCATGAGTCCACTGTGTACTCCAAAGGAAGTGCATAGCTTTCTATCATCCATAGGGTATTATCGGAGGTTTATCAATGCCTTGGCAGAAAGAACGTTGCCTATTTTCCTTTAATTGTCAGTTTTCATGGAGTGATGCTTGCAGTGTATCTTTTGACGATGTAAACCAAGAGCTTGCCAAAGAACCTATTTTAAAAGCACCTAAAAGGGGTGAAATGTTCTATATATTTTCAGCAGCAACAATGTATAGTATCAGCTCTGCTGTTTGGCCCAAATTTGGGAGGAAAAGTGGTACCATCCGATAGCTTTTGCTAGTTGAAAGTTGGGCATATAAAAAATTAACTACACCTATATGGAGAAATTGTGCCTTGCAATGGTATTTGCGACCAAGAAGTTTAGGCACTACATTCTTTATGAGAGGGTGGTTTTTTATACGAAGATGGAAGGGCTTAGATTGTTGTTGAATAAGTTACAACCGCCTGATCGTTTAGCAAAGTGGTTAATCACTTTGCAGGAGTTTGATTACGAGATTAAGAGCAAGCCGCCAAAGCTTCAGGGCATTGTTGAGTGTCTTGTGGATTTCAAAGAGCCAAAAGAGGTCGTGGCTGAAGGAAGTGACATGGAAACATTGTTTAAGATTGATATGGCATCTATTCCCTCCCGGTATGCTGCTATAACGCACTATCTTTCTACAGGAGAGACTGGAGCTACTCTACAAAACCCAAGAAGAGGAAGATTAAACAACAAGCATTGAAATTTTCCTTAATTGCAGGGACATTATATCAATAAGGTGTTGATGATATCTATTGCCGATGTGTCATGCCTGATGAGGTTCCCTTTATTTTGGAAGAGTGCCATGACTCCGCTTGTGGAGGGCACTTTCCTAGGCAGTTGATGGCACATAAGGCTTTATGAGCTGGTTATTGGTGGCCGTCCATCTTCCAGGATTCATTTGACTATGTTAAAAGATGTGATATATGTCAAAGACATGACACTCAAGAGAATAGAAAGCATCTACTTAAGCCTATTATGGCTATCCTTCCATTTGAGAAGTGGGGCATCGATTTTGTGGGACCTATTACCCTGTCGTCTAGTGCTCAGAAAAGATACATTATAGTAGCAACTGATTACTTTACAAAGTGGTCAGAAGCACGGGTGACAAGGCAGGACAATGCAAAAGAGACTGCTAGTTTCCTACTTGAGCAGATCATCTACCGTTTTGGTCTCCCAAAGGAAATAGTATCGGACCGTGGAACTCACTTTTTGAATAAGGTAATTAGAAGCCTGATTGAATCATGAAGCATTAAGCATAACAAGATGACTCCCTATAATCTGCAAGCCAATGGATAGGTTGAAAGTACTAATAAGCAGCTTGTGGGTATCCTATCCAAGATAGTCTCTGAAAAGAAACAGGATTGGGATACAAAATTATATGTGGTGGTTTGGGTGTATAATACAACATTTAAACGAGCCACTGGCCACACCCCATTCAAATTAGTTTACGGGGAGGAGTGTGTCTTGCCCTTAGAAATTGAGTTTCCGACCATAAGATTTGCAATCAATCATTCTTTGGGTGATGAAGATGCCTTATTTGAGCAGTTTACAACTATAGCCCACTTTGACGAGCTCAAATTGCAGAGTTTGTTGCACCAGGAGGTAGCTAAACGTCAGATGAAGCAGTTGCATGATCTAAAGATGAAGAAGTATACCTTTAAAAAAGGGCAATTAGTTATGTATTACCATGCGCATAGGGAGCTATTTTCAGGAAAGCTGGAACCTAGATGGGATGGCCCTTACAAGATAGTTCGAATAGGTAAAAATAAGTCCACGATTTTATTAGATGATCTACAAGGAGTGGAATTTAAGAATAATGTTAATCTTAATAAGATTAAACCTTATTATTTCTAAATATGCTAACGTGCTAAATGCATTGCAGATCCAATTGCTTGTCCATGCTGGGGCTGATTTGAGACGTGCATGAGCATTTAAACTGGTTGATGGGGTGGTTAATCCCTTATTTGGAGCACCCATATCTAGAGCAAAGATATCATCAGGGGAGGATTATCTGGTGGAGCAAGGGGTACAATGTGGTTGAGCAAGAAGACGGTACCTTTGTGTGGGAGATTAAAGTTTTTTGCCATCATTGTTTATAGATATTGACAAGCATCCCTGTTGAGTTTAATGAAGAAGGTGGGATAGAGTCGTCAGTTCATCCTCTAAATATGTTGAATTTTGATTATCATACTTATGAATAGAGGAGTTCTTGATGGCTGGTTGTGTAAACCCATTGTGGATGTACACGTTATACTTTGATGGAGCGACCAAGGGGACCTAATCGAAAAGGGAGTGTTGGAGTAGTCATCTGAGATCCCCGACATAGAGTTACAATGAAATTAGCTACTTATCTCAGGGTGGGATTCACTAACAACATGGTGGAGTATAAAGCCCTGATTATGGGATTGAATATTGCCAAGAAAGGTGGCATTAGGCAGTTGTTAGTAAAAGGGGATTCCCATCTGATCTTAAATCAACTTAATGGGACATATATAGTCCGGAATCCTATCCTTCGTATGTATCATCGAACTGCTATAACCCTACTTGATGAATTTGAGAGCATATCTCTTCAACTCATTCCACATTATTGGAATCAGTTTGCATATTCATTAGCCAATCTTGCTTATGAGGAGGACCTCTTTTTCAACTGTGGTCCTAGTTCAGATGTTGTTATCGATAATGAGACGGGACACGGTCGCTTGTGGGGAATGTTATCAGACCACGTGTTATATGGCAGGAGATGGTTGATATGGGTAATGAGAAGAGTAGCTGAGACCTATCTACCACTATTATCTTGGACCCATAGGTTGATTCAACGGCATGTTATGTGTACGCCTCTTGCTGTATATGCAAGAGGTATGGGTCATAACTTGATGCATTTAGTTTAGGGCTAAGCGCCTTGTCTTTCCCCTTGGAGTGGAGCGTGTGTTTGTATATCTGCCTTCTTCCAAGGAGGGATCTATATGAGTAGGTTTGCTTGATTTCTTTAGGCCAAGAGGGCCAGTTGTTTTCAGGTTTTAATGATCTATTTCCTTGGGCCAAGAGGGCTAGCTAGTTTGCAGTGAAATGTGCTATTTCTTTAGGCCAAGAGGGTCATTCGTCTATTTAGTGGAGGTACAGTTAATGGGTTTTTGTTGTAGTGATTGCATCATACAGGTTATCAAAGTCGTTGGAGGGAGCCTTTGTTGCGAAGGAGCTTCTTGTGGCCATTCCAGGTGGTTTCATCCCCTTTTCGAGTCTTTTCCCTTAAGCAATTAATGATATATGTGTGTGTAAGGGTTACTTTCTTTTGTTTGGTGGGGACCAGAAATCGAGGCATGAAGTTCAAAGATTAGGCTCTGTATGTCTAGGGGAGGTCTGAGTAGTCATTGCCTCCTGTAAGGCATTGTCAGGCATTGTAAGACCTATTTTAGAGGGGAATTCTAGTAACCATGTTCTGCTAACCTGCTAGGCGGCCATTCTAGGAGTTCCTGTTAGTTGTGAGGCAGTCAGAGAAGCCTACTAAAATAATGATGAAAAGAGACAAAACCCTAAATATCTGAAAAGACAATATATGAATATACGGAGGTGTGTAAAAAGGGGCTCTAACCCCTATAAAAATAGAAATGGAAAGAAAGAAAAATCTTTGAGCTGTTGTTTATCGCCTTGCGAAGGCCTGGTAGGTGCCTGGGGACGAGATAAGACCCAGGGTCGATGCCTTGTCTTCCTAGGGGTGGCTTTTAGCATAAAAATAAGAATAAAAGAAGGTTGGAGAGAAAATAAAAGTGAGTGTTAGAAAAGGATTAAGTATCGCCTTGCACGGGCTTGGTAGGTTCTTGGGTACCAAGACAGGACTTGAGGTTGATACCTTGCTCTCCTTGGGTCACTATGCTCAACTCCCTCCTTTTTGCACGCCTGAGTATGGAAAATAAGAGGTTAAAGACCCAATATGCTAAAAGATAATATTTGTTGATCCGACTATAGGAGTCCTCACCTAGTAGGAGCTCCTAGTTGAGTTGTCCTTAGTTAGGTAGGTAGTTCAGACCACCACTTAGGATGACATTTTTTATGGTTCTTGTTAGCTTGGTTGTGTTGAAGTAGTTGGTTAGTGACTAGCTTTTGGCTTTATGTCAGATTATACTAGGCCTACTCCTTGTGGATTTCATGCCTTGGTTTTGACAAGTGGGTAGGGTGAGAGCTGTGATGGGTTTTGTTGTGTATCTATTTTATATCAGCTTGATGCTCTTTCTGGTTGTGTTTATGTTCAGATTCGTTTGTGGGATTCGATGGGCTGAGTCGCCCTATCCCATGGTCGCTAATGAGAGCTGGATTTTAGGACTCGATTTGGACCCGTTCTTGAAGCGTTGAAGCTCATTTTGGAGCCGAAAAGTGTCTGAGAGGTGTTAAAGAGTTAATTTTTATGAAAAATCAAACGGTGGTGAATGGTTGAGCTAGAGTTTTCCTATGGTGAATGGTCGAGCTAGAGTTTTCCTAGATGCATGTTGACATCAGGAATCCAGCACAAGTATCGGTTTGTCAATCGAAGGTTGTTTGACCCTCCATTTAATCCCCACAAGGTTTGGCATTATAAAGTAGCTACTGGATCAAAAAGCCATAAAGTGTGTGGGGGAGGCCAGGTTGATGGAGTTCGATGCCACGAAGTCGTCTATCCAATCAGATTGCAAATCGGAGTTCATTTGGGTCTTCAAAATTGAAAAATCCACTTGCGGGACAGTGTGAACACAAAAAGATGAACCTGTTATTTTAATGTTTTAAACCTTAGGCTTAATAAAAGCCTTGAAACTAATGCAAAAACTGTCAAACAAAGGGAAGCGTCAATGCGTCTCCTCATTTTTGCTCGTTGTCTCTCCGATTCTAACCCGTTTGGAGAGAGAGAGGAAGATTCTCAATCAGGGCAGGGAGAGGAACAAGATGGCTGCAAGCTTGCCCATTTTAATGGAGGATTTAAAAATCTCATTTTTCAGTCTGTCTCTCTCCTCCCTCTCTCTCTCTCTCCTGCAAGGGGCAGTTCATGCGTGTGAAGAAGAATGAAGCCCGGTTGGTGAATGCTCATCCGGCATGGTACTAGATTGCTTCCAAACCGAAGATGGGCTGAGGATGAAAGTGTGGAGGTGGGCTAAGCATCAAACGGGCCTTGATTTGCAAACCCACAACAAGTTTCAAAACCCGAAATAATAAAAAATACACAGTAATGACATTTTTACAAAGAAAATGGCTTTTTTTTCGCATTTGATGAGGTTAGCAATGTTCATATGGGCTGAAAATTGATGGACATGTTGTTTGCTATTGGTTTTAGTCTTTCATAATAAAAAACTCAAAAAATATACACTTAAAGTGTGGAAAATAAATGGAAAAAACCCAAAAAGCATGGTTTTTAGAGTAAAAATGGGGGTTTTGGGCTTAAAATCGGAAAAGCATGAAACAAAACACCAATAAAATCTACATGTTTACTGTTTAAGGACTCAAGAGCCACAGCTCTAAAATAATGCTACTTTTCTTCCATTTTTATTGATAATAAATAAGGAAAAATAGGAAAATTTACTCTTTAGAAGGGAAAAAAAAGGAAACGGACGAGAAAAATTATGGAAGATTATGGATATGTCTGTGAGTGTATAATGAGGATAAAGCATGAGGGTTTGCCTCAAGATATCCCCATTTATATGTTTTTGTGAGTATTTACTGCTTATTCCGTGCGAAATACACATGAAATCACACCTTTACCTATCACCGTAAGCAAAACTCTAAACGGTAGGGAAAGAGGGGAGTTTGAGCGTTGAAATATGATATAAAATCTGATGTATTTGTTGCATTATTCATATAGGATGACGTTAAGTTGAATAAAGGGAAGTATAGCACGAGTGTAAGGCTCGGGGTCTTCTCTCATCGCAGCAATTATGTGTTAGTGTATGGAAACATGAAAAGAATGGATTTGCACAATGCACGAGGCTATTTTTCCAATTGTTTAAGCACTTAACCATATATACATTTGTATCAAACATCATTAAATGGTATCAATTACAAGCTCCTAGATACATGGCATTTGGTTTCTCTAGGATTTGACCCATGTAGAGAGAGTGAGAAACCCGGCTGTAGGTCTAGACGGTGGTTAAAAGGGGATGCATAAGGGGGGATAATTGCATTCCTGGAACGTTAAATATATTGGCACTAAGAGGGGATTTTGTTTCGAATGTGTCTATGTGTAGAAGCAACGCATCGAGGGGCCAATCCCCAAGATGTAAGAGAGCTGTAGTAGGGCCATGGCAATCAACTCCGGTGGGGTGCCTTATGTGTGTATTATGTGGCATTCATTGCCGATATATGTATAATCTCCCTCTGAGGAGACAAGAAAGAGAATATCCATTGGATTACAGACTATAAGCATGCAGTGATTAGTGTTTAGGATAGTGTGTCCCTCGACAGACGCTCCTAGCCCGCAAGGCCGTGTGGTGAGGTGGGGTTGTCTGTTGAGGGCATGAGATCCAGCTAGTGCCTTAGCCAGTGCCGGCCCATTTTAAGTCCCATCATATAAACTTTCATATTTTTTTGGACAATAGAATATTGTCACTTGCAAACTTGCAATATTTAAAAATTATGGTATTCATGCAAAATCATACACTTGTTATACACTTTCCACATCAATACATTTACATATGCATGTAAACTTTACAAAGACGTAAGTAAAGCCTTAACTAAATATCGTATCCGAGCAACCCTTAATAGTTTAAAACTTAAGAATTTTAAGGTAGAACTAGTTTAGTTCTTGTTTCATTGTTTCATTTCACACTTTCTCTCTTCATCTCTTTATATCCACCACATCCCTTCTACCCGCTATGATGGATGCTCGTGCACACTTTGATTAGTGGATCCACGAGACTATCTTTGCTAGCTAGGGTGACGAGATATTTCAGGTTTTCTCTACGAACTTCAACCTTGAAAGCATGCTCTCATCGTTGGATCCCCCCCTTCAGGTTTTGGAAGACTTTGTGAGAGAACGTTCTCAAAAGGCTCTCTCTCTCTCTCTCTCTCTCTCTCTCTCTCTCTCTCTCTCTCTCTCTCTCTCTCCAGTTTGCTCTTTCTCCACCACCGATGTACCACATCCTGCATCCAGGAGGGATCACCTGCCAGTTTGCTCTTTCTCCACTGCTGATATACCACATACTGCATCCAGGAGGGATCACCTGCTATTAGCGACTTCGACGACTGCTACTACATCCCAAGATAGTATATCTCCCTGCATCTGTTACATATACACATCGCACCTCTTTATCACAGCCAACAGTCGTTCCCCTATCACAGCCGACATTTGTTCCCCCTTTGTAGCCATTATCTGGAGTACCAGAGCTACATACGTACATACACATACACGACACTTATCACACTCACAGCACTTTATTTTCAGTTTCCAGTTTTTAGCTTTTCATTCAGCACTTTTATTTTGGATAGCTGGACCTCATCAGTTGTATCACAGTTTGTCTCATAGGCCAGTTTTGGTCTTTAGAAGACGTTAATATAACTTTCTTTCTTTTCTTTCTCTCTCTCTCTCTCTCTCTCTCTCTCTCTCTCTCTCTCTCTCTCTCTCTCTCTCTCTCTCTCTCTCTCTCTCTGTGCAACCAAGGGGGCCTCCCCTAGCCACTTAAAGGGGGGATGCATGGTGGCAATAGAGTCTAAGCCTCCCAGTTGTCTACGAAGAATGGGTTGTTATGCCCAAGGGGGTGCTTGGCCATGTGGCCTTGGCATTATCGTCCTCTTCTCCTGCTTCATCATCATCCTCTACTTCTCCCACTGCCGCTCTCGTATGCATCCTCGTTGGCTTCTTCTCCCACCATCGTCACTCGTCGTCTTTTTCCTCTTACCCTTCTCTCCCCCCTCACCACCTATCGACGACGATAGGGGGAGATTTTAAAAAATTTTGAATGTATCATATATTAATAAGGGGGGTCTATGCCCCATGGAGAAACATTACATATTTAATGACACACAGTCAAAATAAAATCAGAATTTGAATATTTAGACCATTTAGAGATCTTAGATCACAAGCTAACTAGGTATAGACCTACAAACCTCATACCAAACCTTGAAGTCCTTGCAAGATTGAAAAGGGAGAGATTTCAAACCCCAACTCCCTAAGAAGTGAAATGAATCAAGCTCAGAGTCAAGTGTTAGTATCAATAATGATCCTAAGATTCTTCACCCTTTCAATATGTGAGAAGGAGAAAGAGAGACCCACATATTCACTTGTTGAGGAAGTAGTTGATTCACTTGTTGAGGAAGTACTTGAAGAGCACTCGAAAGGATGTAGACTCTAAAGTAGAAAGCTAAAGGAAACCTAATGATATCCCAAGACACTTACCAAAATTCAAGAAAAGAGATTGAGTCCTTATGGGCATGAAGTGGCAAAGCAACACAAGCAAATCTATTAAGGGAGCTATCAACAAGGTGAGAGAGTTGAACATCATAAGAGAGGGAGAGACACCAAAACCTCTGTATATAGCCAAGGATATCATTGCATATGATGAAAGAAGCTCATTGACCTAATCAAAATGTTCTAGGATTTCTTGGAATTGCACAAAGTGTTGTACCATATATAATGACCCACACCATTCCAATCAACCTTGACACCATGCCAGTAAATTGAAGACCCTATCCAATGAATCTGAGATATGGACATCATGTTATACAAGATTTGGATAAGCTCTTGAAAGGAAAAATCATTTATGAGATCGAGCATATAGATTAGATATCACCCATTTTAGTGGTATGTGAGAAAAATGGAAAAATTAGAGTACATGTGAATTAATAAAGGAATTGCAACCATTAACAAAGACCACCACCCCATTTCTATACATAAAGCACATGATTAGTGGCAAGGAAGCTTATAGCTTCTCAAATGGGTTCAGATCCACCAAGATGATTGGACAATACAACCTTTGCCATTGGACAAGGAATGTTTATGCATATATTCATATATTTTGCTCTAGCCAATGCACCGATTGCTTTCCAATGATGATGCATATGATTTTTTGAGGACATGTTAAGAAAATGGCTCAAAGTGTTCATTGATGACCTTATGTCAACTCAAGCAAGAATGAACACTTAGAGAAATTGAGACTAGACTTTGAGCATTATCAGCAACAGCAACTCTCTCAAAATCTCTTACTTGAAATGTTAGTTTTGCATTAATTATGGACTCATTTTGGGCCATATGATGTTGCAATTGATACAACTAATTTTTCAATTATCATTGACCTCCCTTCTTAGACCATACTAGGTGTTACAAACAATTTGTGTTGAATTATGTGTCCATTGTAAGACCCTTTGTACAACCTCTTGATTATCTAGGATTGAACTAAAGAATGCCAAATTCCATATGAATTGTTAAAGAAGACTCTTGCAATAGCACCTATGATTCCCACATTGGTCGATCGTGTTCCATGTATGTATTAATATATCCAATGGTTATATGAACCCAAAGCCTGCTAAGAATGATACAACTAAGTTTCCAATCATGGACTTACCTTCCTAGGACATAATGGTTATTACAAGCACTTTGTGTTGAATTACATATTTATAGCAAGAGCTCTTCATTATATGGGATTGGATCACAAATTTCATATGAATGTCAAAGAAGACTCTTATAATATCACATATCTTACAAGCCTCTAATTGGCCATACAAATATGTTCAATGGTCACACGACCCGAAAGCCAACCACCGATTCACACTCACAATAAGAAGTGACATATGATTTTTGATGCCAAGAAGTGCTTAAAAATAGCCAAAATTTCCAAATTTCAGGGGGAGAATAGACTTCATCGAAGGCAACGGTTGCAATCAGTATGATTTTAAGTGACAAGTCCCTAGAGTACTAGTGCTTATTTGCATGAAAAATTAAACGGTGGTGGATGGCTGAACTGGAGTTTTCCTAGATGCAAAACGACGTCAGGAATCCAACGCAAGTCTTGGATCTACAAGGATGGGCTTCGTCATGCTCTTCCCAACTTCCAAATCCAGTAGCATGTCAAGGAAGATGTTAGTGCACTTGTGAAGAAGCATAGAAGAAGAGAAAGATTGCATGTCTCTAGCTTGCCCACTGTTACGGGCGAAATAGTTGAAGTATCTAGTAAGCCACCTGCTTCTGTGGCTAACCCTATGGCTGTATCTGCTATTGTTCCCTCTGTTAGGGAAGATGTCTTGCATGAATTGGTCAAAGGGATGAGAGATCTTCAATTGAAGGTTGCAAAATTGGATGAAAAAGGACAAGAGGAAAGGGGGATGGGCAACAACCCCTAAACTTGGAAAAAGATGTATGTGGTGTGATAATTTGCAGCATGAGAGAAAGGAGTGTGCTGTCTATCAGGAGGCCTTGGCACGACAGCTTATCTTTTGGAAAGATGGCAAGACCCGTGCACAATAAACGGGATTGCCTCTTGCTTTGAATTTTGGAAAGGGAGGTATGCAGAAATTGTTGGAAGACTTGGCTGTCTGAAATGCTTATGCTACGGTACATGCTTCTACTTTTGGTTTACAGTTGCATAGAATGCATGGCCAAGTGATGGTCCAAAGGATAAAATATGGACACATGCTTTACATGCAGCTGAAAAGAGAAAGGTCACTGATAGTGAAATGTCTCATGCAAGGCAAGACATTCATGGCATAACTGGTTGGGAATCACCGATAGATGCATATTTAGCAAATGTACAAAACACGGATGCACTTGTGGAAGAAAAACAAAAAAGAAATGAAGATATTACATGGACATCTAAAATAATGACAAGAAGAAGTATGGATCATCCTAAAGCTGCAAATCAGCCACCTCCCGAGCATGTTATGGAAGAGGTCAGTCAGGAGCAAAAACAGGATAACAAACAAGAGGGCAAAAATAAGGGCAAGCATCCAGGATACAAGTTGCAATCTGACATTGAGACAACCACAAATATCAAGAAGGTTCTTAAAGAATGAATCTTAAATAGTCAGGTGGAATTTACCTTGGGAGAGGTGCTTGGCATTGCCAAGCGAGAATTTCATGATGAGATCATTGACATAATTAAAAGGAAGCGTCAGTTTCTTGGTGATACCACTAGTGCATTGCTGCAATTTGAAGAGGAAACTAGTTTGTTGGGTATTCGGGCTAAATATGAGCATGAAGTAAGTACTGGATTATCTATGCGGGATGCTACTAATCAGTGGTGGACAGCATGTGGAAAAGAGAAGAAAGTGGCTAAAAATGCATTGTCTTGTAGCAATATGCATGGTGGAGTAAGGCAAATGCAACAATATGAAGAAGAGACTCTAGGATTTATTCCTCGAAGTCACTACACAAGAAATCATTGGGCTAGAGCTACCACTAAAACGGTAGTGAAAATAGGGGAGTGTGAAACTCCTTGTGTTTCTTTACTTGACCATGGGTCTGAGATAAATGTCATCGAGCGGGGATTGTATGAAAATGGTGCATGGCTTGTAGACACTGATCATGGTTGGCGAATGAGGGCCGCAAATAATTCATCAGGGGAGCTCTATGCTGCATGTCCTAATGTAAAAGTGATGATTGATGATGTACAGGAAGAGCAACACTTCTTTGTGCAAGATAATTCCTCATATGCAGTGATTTTGGGACAGCCCTATATTACAGGTGTGCGTATGGAAACAAAGGTGCTTGATGATGGTTCTGTTTATGCAAGAGTCAGAAGCAAGGATGGGAGAAAAGCAATCCAATTTCTTACTCTTTGTGTTAATCATCCTAGAAATCGGGATACGCTTCGAGAGTCTCCTTTGGTTCCAAATGCAAGGAAATTCAAAGACTTGGATTTTCATTAAGCATTGTTGTAATGCGGGGCTACAATAGTGTTTTTCAGTGGGTGTACTCGCCTCTTAATGAAATGAAACATGTATTTACTATTGGTAATTCTCAGTTTACAGCAAACAATTCATATTGGTTTAAGCCTATGGAAGCTATGTGTAGGGCTGAACACATATCTATGAAATGGGCTACTAAGAAACTGAGAGCATTGGCGTTGTTAGCTGAAAATGATGGCATTTTAGGCATCTTTTATGGGCTGAATATTACTGACACTATGGCTGAAATTTCAGCAACTATACATGCAGAAAATGAGGCTAAAAATAGAGTGTTGTCAGTATGTTCTTTGGATATGTATGATGTTATAGCATTGTTTGCTCAGCAGGAAGGATTACAATGGGCTGAAGCACTTGTGGAGACAAAGTATAAGACGGTTGACAAAAAGGTGAAACCAATTGCTTTGCCACTTCCACCAGAGAGTGAGGGTATCTATGAAAAAGTGTCAAGGCAGCCAAGCTTACGGGATCCTAAAGATATAGGTCATTAGTTTACATCTGAAACATTACAGGAATTGAAAGTTGGTGCAGAAGGGTTTCTTTTGCCTGCTGAGAGAGACTGTTTTATGCGGATGTTGGCTAGACATGGGAAGGCATTTGCATTTCAGCCAAGTGAAATAGGTTGTGTGGATCCAAATGTTGTCTCTCCTATGGTCATATTTACTGTGCCACATGTACCATGGAACTTGAGGCCTATTCCAGTGCCTAAAGCTTACTTGTCAAAGCTGATGGATTTGCTAAATGAAAAGATTTTCATGAAGATCTTGGAGCCTTCTTCAACCCCGTACTCAAATTGTTGGTTTACTGTGCCCAAAAAGAATGGGGCTTTGAGATTTATTCAAGACATGCAACCGGTCAATAAAGTGACCATGTGGGTGCAGGTCATGTGGTTGATGAATTTGCAGAGGCTTTTGCAGGCAGAACGATCTATTCTTTGGGTGATCTTTACTCGGGTTATGATCAGTTTCAACTTGCAATTGAAAGCAGGGATATCACAACCATGAAGACTCCTTTGGGGTTAGTATGGATGTGTACTTTCCCACAGGGTGCAACAAACTCAGTGGCACACATGACAAATGCTATGAATAGGGTACTCTGGGATTTTATACCACAATTGACTATGTCCTTCTTGGATGATGTTCCAATCAAAGGGCGTGCAATGGATGAAAAGAATGAAGAGATGGATGCTCATGGATGTAGACAGTTTGTTGCAGACCATATTGTGGATTGTGAAAGGATTTTGACACGCCTAGAAGAGGTGCATTTAACTCTTTCTGGACAAAAGTCTGTCTTTGGAGTTGAAGAGGTTTTGATTGTTGGGCATATGTGTGGGCCTTATGGACGAAGGCCATCACCAATAAAAATAGATGGGATTGATAGAATGCAAGATGTATGCACGAATGTATCAAAGGTGCATAGATTCTTGGGTGCATGTGTGTTCTATTTGATATGGATTCCTCACTTTGCACATGTAGCCAATGCTCTTTATGAACTTCAAAGGAAAGGTCAGAAATTTCATTAGGAAAGGAAGCATCAGAAAGCAATGAAGAAATTGAAGCAACTCTTAAAATTTTCCCCTATGTTGAGAAAGGCTGACTATTCACATGGAAAGCCTATCATTATTACTATTGATACAAGCCCAATCAGGATTGGATGGGTAATTGGGCAAGATGATGAGGAAGGGAAAATATATGCAATACGCTTTGATGCAAAAGTATTGACTGAATGACAGAGAAGATATCCACAGGTTAAAAGAGAATTATGGGGAATTGTGACAGCCCTTAAATGTGATAAGGAGTATTTTATGGGTGCTCATGTAGTCATTGAGACCAATTGTTTGCTGGTATTAGATATGATTACTAGTTGTGCTACTCCAGACATTGCTATGCTCTAGTGGATTGCATACATCAAATCTTTGAATCCTGAATTTCAGCATATTGCAGGAAGAGATAACCCAGTGGCAAACATGTTATCTCAAGCACATTATGAGAATGAAGATGGGATGATGGATGAGGAGGAAGAAGATGACTTTCTTATGGCTGAAAATGATGTTGCAAGAGTGAATTTAGCACTGCAAGGTCTTGCTACAGCATTAACAGAATCTTGGACAATAAAGAGAAGACAATTTAGATGTTTTGTATCTTGTGTAGTGTTTTCGAAAGACAAATATACAGGAGAGTGGCTGAGAATTGATCAATACCTCAGTACATTAACAAAGAGAGATGAATGGTCAAATGAGGAATTTAAGAAAATCAAGAGGAAAGCGTATGGTTTTTTTTTTAAGATGCATACTTATGGAAACATGCTAAAAAGAAACAGGGTATGCCATTGCGAGTTTTGGGTGACAAAGCTTCACAAGTAAAAGCAATGCAAGAATTTCATGAAAGCTTATGGGCTAGTCATAGAGGTGTTTGGGGTACTTTTACAAAGATCAAAGAAAGATATTGGTGGCAGGGTATGTATAAGGATATTTCTCACTTTGTGGAAACATGTACGACATGTCAAATGTATTCATCTGTGAGACATGGGGATGGATTGCAACCCACATATCCATTATCTCTTCATTTTAAGTGGGTGGTGGATTTGGTCACAATGCCTACAGTTCTTTGGCAAATGAGGTATCTTGTGCTTGCTCGTGAAGACTTGACTAATCAAGTGGAAGGGAAAGCTTTACGTACTAAGACAACAAATGCTGTGTGTACTTTTCTCTTAGAAGAGATCTTTTGTCGGTATGGCTGTGTGGGAAAAATTACAGCAGATAGGGGTGAGTTGGATGTAGATGAAGCTCATGATTTCTTTGCACATTTGGGGATAAAGCTTGCTTTAACTTCAGCCTATAACCCTAAAGGGAATAAAAAAAGTGAAAGAGGTCACCCACCTATTGTGAAGGCATTAGCAAAAGCATGTGGAGAGAAGGTAAAAGAGTGGCCACGATTGCTCCCTTCTTATGCTTTGTGGGCCGACTGAACAACTCATAGTGTTGTTACAAGATATATGCCTATTGAATTGATGTATGGTTAAAAACCTATCATGTCGATAGAAGAGATGACAATCACATGGAGTGTGCTACCATGGGAAGAGGAGTTGAATCGAAAGGAGTTGTTGGCCTTGCACATTAGACAGTTGGAAAGAAAGTCAGAAGACATAGAGGCAGCAATTGCAAAGTTAAGGGCAGCAAGGATACAGAACAAGAAACGGTTTGACAAAAGACATAGATTGAGACCAAGAACCATACAAGATGGGGATTGGGTATTGGTTTATGATAGTAGTTTAGATAACCCCGGCATAGTGCCATGTGTAAAGTTTCCAAAAGATGGTTTGGACCCTATGTGGTAAGACAGGTGTTTGGTAATGCTACTTATGCATTGAATGAGCTGGATGGGACAGCCATCAAACTTCTAGTAGCGGGGAAAAGAATCAAATTATTCAAAAGGAGGGAATCTACTACCTATGAGTTGCCAGAATTGGAAGAAAATAGTGGTCATGATACATGGGGCTAGCCAGGAAGATATGGAAGATGAAGAAGTAAGGGATATGGTTGCAAAGGATGAGGAGGACTCAGAATCCGGTGACAACTAGGATTTTGGCACATAACGGAGGATGTGCAGGTTCAGAGGGGATGGAGTCTAGTAGCGATTAAAGTAGTGTGCCCTTAGACTCTCTTAGCCACGAGGCCGTGTGGGGTTGTCTTATGAGTGTTATAGAGGCCCCGGCTAGTGCCTATACATAGTGTCGGGCGGCCCGTTTTAGGTCCCGACACATATCAAGATGTAATTATAAAATACATGCAAAAAAGGGAGAGAGGGGGGATGTGAATGTATATGTAGTGTGATATCTCATATGTATGCGTAATAGAACCATTAACATTGTAGTAATATTATCAAAGATAAGTAGATAAGCTTAATCTAGTGATGTAAATAAATTAAGGAGAGAGAAATACTAATGCACCGTTAGAGAGAGAGAGAGAGAGAGAGAGAGAGAGATGACATAGTTGGGGGTGAAAAAGACAAAGAGAAAGAGGGTGTTATTGAGGGGGAGGAGACGAGGGAGATGCATGTTTTTTGTCTCCAAGATATGAGAGAGAGAGAGAGAGAGAGAGAGAGAGAGAGAGAGAGAGAGAGAGAGAGAGAGAGAGAGAGATGTTATTGAGGGGAGTGAGATATTGGTGGTTGGTCTCCAATATATAAGGAGAGAGAGAGAGAGAGAGAGAGAGGAAGGAGAATTGATTGTGGTTCTAATGAGGAGGAGGAGAGTAAGATGTGGTGGTATAGTGGCAGTGCTAGTGGTTGTAATGTTATTGAGGATGTTATTGAGGGGATCGAGATGTTAGTGGTTTGTCCCCGACATATGAGGAGAGAGAGAGGAGAATTGGTTGTGGTTCTAATGAGGGGGGAGAGTAAGATGTTGTGGTGATGGTGGTGCTGCTAGTGGTAGTGATGGTGGTGGTGGTGGCAATGGAGGAGCAGGATTGGTGCTTGATATATGTGCAAAAGAAAAAGAGGACCAAGTGGACTATGTGGAATAAAACTCGAAGTTTCCAAAAAAAGCTCACCCAAAAGCTCACTTCTCGCACACACTCCAATGGCCACATTCTTATGGAAGCAAGTGATTTGTCACTTTAGCTACCCCATTGAGCTAGTTCATGTTCAGGGGACTCACTTTCTAAATGAGTTCATTGAGCATTTACTCTTTGCCTTCTAGATTATCCACCAGAAGTCACCTTCTTGCTATCCTCAATCCAATGGACAAGTTGAGTCTACCAACAAGATCTTGCTTACTATTTTGACTAAGATGGTTTCTGCTTTGTGTTTAGATTGGGATAATAAGCTTATGGCAACCCTATGTGCATATCGCATAGCTTTTAAGACCGCAACTAGCCATATTCCATTCTAGCTTAATAATGGCACCAATGCTATTATACTAGCTGTGTTTTTTATCCCCAGTCTTTGCATTGTAGTATAGGAGCATTTGAAAGGCATTAGCACTTGGACTAATTACCTTATTGAGTTGGAAAGCCTCACTCAAACCCAGCTTTTAGCAACACATGCCCTCCTTGCTTGTAACATTCCATGTTTCTCCCCCCCCCCCCCCACTGTGTGTGAATGGGGGCTTGGGGGGGGATTAATTAATAAAATAAGAAGAAGATTGGTTTTTTAAACATTTGAAATTTTCACCTTACCTTATGCCATCACCACCATTCATCACGATCATGCCTCCTCTAGCCACCATGCAAATAAATCCAACTAGTAACACCTCCACTACCTTGTAAGCATCATCTCATTTCCCCAATTTGTGCAGTTCAAACTCCTCCCCACCATTTTGACCAGACACGTCAACCTCGAGAATAATGAATGGGAGAGAGAGACGAGTCATCAATAATGAGAGAGAGAGGGGGAGGATATAACCCTCTATGGTTATATAAACTTTAGTGCCTCAAGGCATTGAGATTGCTTATGCTGCAGTAATTGAGAGAGAGAGGCACATACACACAGACCTAGAGAGAGAGAGAGAGAGAGAGAGAGAGAGAGAGAGAGAGAGAGAGAGAGAGAGAGAGAGAGAGAGAGAGAGAGAGAGAGAGAGAGAGAGAGAGAGAGAGAGAGAGAGAGAGAGAGAGAGAGAGAGAGAGAGAGAGAGAGAGAGAGAGAGAGAAAGAGAGAGAGAGAGAGAGGTGGAGAACATATAAAAAGATAGGAAGATAGAAGGAAGGAAAGGAGAATGTGAAGGCTCCAAGTTTCCATCAGAGGATCCTCGTGTCCATCGAAGTCCAAGTGCACTTCCCCCCTTTCCATATTTGATGAAGGAAACTCCTAAAACCACATCGCTTTCATTGTCCCAATTTCCATCCTTGGTGATCTTTCAAGACCACCAAAGCTAAGGAAGCATTACATGAAGCTTGAAATCTTCTCCAAGTGATGGCACCCAAGAGAAGAAGCTTAGGAACTACGAATGTAGGATCGAAAAACATAGTAGCAAGCGTTGACAATGCTCCAATTCCACCAAACCAATCCCAAGTTCTTCTATTGCATTCAAACTCTTCTAATGAAAAGGAATATTTTGATGCTCATTTTTTGAAAGAAGAAAGAAATAGTTTAGAAAGGATTTTTAATTTATGAACCTTCCCTTGCAAGGCTCGACTTAGAATTTTAAACAAGTAAATTAACTAAGATGTTGTCACTCTAGTTAAAAATATTATCTTCAAGACATGATGTAAATGTCCCAAAGAAAATACTCGAAATTGTGTTTAGCTTTTTCGCAAGAACAATGTCTTGCTCAAAACTCATACATGTAGAATAACTATTCTTTGGGGATCCTCATAAGGATTAGAAGAACAATGATTAAGGTCATACCTCTTTCACAGGTAAATCATGCTACATAATAGTGGGCCACTAGAGTAACAATACCTAAATACCATCGCTCGAATGAGAGTCACATAAGGTTCTAAAGAAACCTTGGTGAAATACCTTACTCAAGGGATAGCCTTGGAGAAGGGGAAAAGGTTCTTAAGCTCCCAAGAAGGAGTAATCATGCATGATTAAGTGTTGTATTTTCTTTAGGAAAGAGAGAAAGAAGAGGTCTTAATCCCCCTCTTTGTGGCCCATCATCAGAGTTTCAAGAGATTTCCATCATCATGTCAAACTTGAAGAAAGTGAGGAAACTCCTTTGAGTCTTCATTGATACATAAGGGAAGATTAAAAGAACAAGAGTTCTAGAAATCCATCAATCAAGGGATTGAAGATTTGGAAGCTTGGAGGATCATGAGAGCACAACCCAAACTAGAAAAGCAATTCGGTTGTAAATGGACTCAAACAGTGTGATTAAGGCAAAACAAGATGAATATAAGAGAGAACCTTAGTTATCCAAGACTTTGGAAACCTTAGGAAAAATCCCAAGGGGAAGAGTGAACCCAAGGATTATTGTAGGGATTGCCTACTAGGGTAAGTTTCACTTTACATTGTGCATTTAAGGATTGATTGATGCACCATGAAAAGAAATATTTGTGATTGTAAGATTTAGGATCTTGATTGAGTCTTAACAATAACAGGTTGATATAGATATCACTAGACCTCCCGCAAAAGGCTAGTAGTGGAAACCCTACACCAAGGGGGTTTGACTGCCTCAAGAGCTAGGACTGGCCTTGTTGCAAGAGGTCTCTTTGTAGAGATAACGTTAGGCAATAAGAGTGCCAAGGGGGATCTGGTTGTAAATTCCTTATGCACCTAGGACTTGCCTAATCCCTGCAAGCCCAAGATGATCTTCCTAGAAGGCCCTGTTATTAATTAGGAGTAGTATCTTGGTGGATTATACTTTTGGATTCATCCTGATGGATATGAAATATATTGTAATAAGACAAACCTTTAAGATGAATATAGAATTGTTTGATAAGGATACATTTACTTGTTGGAGTGTTGTGATTTAATTTATGTCAACGAATCTAGTGTTTAAAGATCAATTGAGGAAGCTAATTTTATATGTTCACATAAATGTGTAGATAATTAGAAAACTAAAGAATGGCAAAGAGAAAAGTGGGAGGATGGAAACCCCTGACAGGTTCGTCCTAAGGCTGGGTGGTCTCGGTTAGCCGAGAGCTATCTCCAGTGTTACATTAATTGGGAAATCTAGTAGAATCATGACTTCATGTCATTGACCCAATTAGGAAATCTATTAGAACTATTGAGGCTCAAAGTACACTCTTAACCTTAGTATGCATGTAGGTGCCTTATTTACTATGTATGAAAAAAACCTTGGATGTCATATGATTTCACTTAAAAGGATGGCACGTGTCCTGGGCATTATCAGTTGTATCTTTTCATATCTTTGATCATCAAAAATGCAAAAATATTTAGGACAACGCCCATATTGGGTTGCATATGTCTGGTTCTTCTATTATGTACTTGTCTCCTGAAAACCAATGTTATATGTGTCAAGTTATTCATTCAAGAATGGTTGTGATGATAGTAATCTGACTAATATTTTTCAAGAGAGCAATGCTTTGTGAATGATTATAGTGATAGCTCTAGTAGTTTCAAGGTTTCATTTTGGGAGTTTCAAGATGTAACCCTAATTTCAAGTCTTCAGGTTTCTTCTACAAAATTGAAATGTCAATAAAAGAAGACACGAGAGTAGTAAAAGAGGGCGTAGTCTATTGAGAGGTAGCTGGAGACGATGAGAGAGAGGTGATCTTTTTTCTAGGAATACATTATGATTCATTTCTATAAATGGAGGGTATCATGTTATCTCTTCTTTAAAATACCTTGCATTCATGCTATTTTAGAGCAAATAGAGATTCATGTAGTTTTAGGATAGACATGCACTCAAGAAAATTATTGCAATTCAGAGAGTTTCCTGCAACTCTGGCAGATTCCTATAGTTCAGGTAGATTCATGCAGCTCGAGGAAGACTTGCCAAAAAAGTGCTACCAACAATGAAGGAGATCAGAAGTAGCTTCAAGAAAATGCAATAATGAGGAATGGAATGGCAAGAAATACTTTTCAGGCTAAGATGATGAATAGGAAGATGTAAAAGAAGATAAGCTAAAGAAGGAGAAGAAAGGATTTTGCTTTACCGAAATCAATCCTAAGGAAATAATCTAAAGTGCAAAAGTGTCTTAGTTTGGTGGATGATGTAGGGAGTGATGAGGCGATATTTTTCTTCAAGAAAACCCTTTAGTGGTTCTAGTGTTTAAAATAGATGTTGATAGCATCATTCAAGGGTATCAGGAGAAACCCAAAAGTGCTAGAAATGGAGTTTTTGGACAGCAAATTGTCAATCTACAGATCCAAATTGGTCAAAACAACATCCTAACGATCCTTTTGTAGGTCAAGAGCGGTTTGAATTTTAGGATAGGTTAGGAAGTGGGCAATATAAAGTGGTTAAAGACCATGGAATTAGTCATCCTCTATCTGGGCATCAAGGAAAACCTAAAAATCAAGAAACTAATGAGGACCACTATATGGATAGCTCTGATGTGCTAGATGGGGCAAGACAAAAGGCTATCATTGAGATTGAGAAAAGATATGAACACACTATGAGAAGATTTACAATAGTGGTGGAGGATGAAGTGAAGGAGGTCTACTTGAATGAGGAAGGAGAGGCTAAACCCATCAAAGTAAGCATATATGTTGAGGAGGCATTCAAGAAAGATCTCATAATTCTATATAAGCAATTTCAAGATATATTTGCTTGGGATGACACATTTATGAGAGGGTTTGATCGAGCGGTTTGTTAGCACATAATTAACTTGAAGAAGGATGCCAAACTGATCATACAAAAGCAAAAGTTGAATGTAGCAATAATTTTTTATATATTATCGATCCCATTCATGGATTCTCTTTTTTATGATATCGTGGGACATGGGATGTTAGGTTTCCATTAGATTTTAATAATTCAAGAGTGTTTAGGCTTGCTAGTAGTGTCATATTTACAAGATGGACTGCAAAAAACTGAATTCCTAAAACAACCTGAGTTCTTGCAACAATAATGGAAAGTGTTACAACATTTTAAAATGTAGGATATAAAGTAGGAAGTGCTACAACAATATGAAAAATAGCAATTACAGCAGCAAACTGAAGATCAAAACTTTTAAGGACCTAAAAATAGGCCTGAAATTCAACAGATACAAGTTCTATCAGTTTGGATCGATATCAAGCAATACTTTGCATATGCCATGATGTAGATCGAAGTTGTGGAAGATTATGATGCAGATACAGATGCAATTCTGTATTGTTTTCTTTTGCAGGTTTTCTTGGATTATCTGGCACATTTCTTTGGTGATGCTATTTCTTGTTAGAGATTCGAGTTGTGTGGTCCATTTCCATACATTGCTTATGATGTAGATGCTGGAGTGTCATTGACATATTTCTTGATCGATGCAACTATTCTTTGTCATTGGAGTAGTGATCTACTTATTCATTCATGGTTCTATATCTTCATTATCTATGATATTCTATGGATGTCATTGTACTTAATGGGTTTCGAGCCTACCGTGGCATGTTTCTTTGAAATGTCTACACCATTATTTTACTTCGAATGAAGGGATATATGTTGAAATGCACAGATCTAGAGCATGGCAGGAGCTATGGAGGATGGAAGATGAAGATTAGATTCATGTTGACATAGAGACTATAGAGACAACTATTACACAAGTGAATTAGGTTCCAAGATGGAAGCTTGTACTCCTAAACACAAACTTGTGTAATGGGTTGACAACAATGATAGTGACACTAATGAAAGAGGAAAGCATCATGA
Source organism: Lygodium microphyllum (assembly GCF_053477565.2). NCBI lineage: Eukaryota > Viridiplantae > Streptophyta > Polypodiopsida > Schizaeales > Lygodiaceae > Lygodium > Lygodium microphyllum. The sequence goes on from NC_141161.1 coordinate 122,775,670, forward strand.
TATTGCATTCCTCATTGTCAAAGTGATAGTCAAGTACAATGCTTTATAGAAGCTCCATAGGTAGCATTCTGCACTAGTGTGCTTATGGGATTCAAGACCTCTTCCTAGACTACTAGTATTTTCCTTGCCCATTGCTCCATACAAAGAGGCTGTCACATGGGTGTGATTGCATATTTCTCAACAACCCTCCTCAATCACAACTAGAAAGGCACAGTGTGTAGAGGCTTTAGCGAGCAACCACCTGCAAAGTGTGAGCACATCATAAACATGGTAAACACCAAAGGCTGTCGCAGAAAAGGCTAAGTGTGTGTACCAAAGACATGGTGGACATCCAGAGACTATAACAGGGGCCTCACAAAGTGTATAGAGGCTATAATGCTAGGTTACATGAGGAGTTCACAAAGCTTATGATAGGAGCATCAATGGCAAGTACATACAATAAAAAATTCTAGTAACAATTTGGGTCGAGGACCAATAGACCCTTGTGGTTTTCTTCATTTTTGGATTTTCTTTTAGCATAGATCTTTTGTTATTCATTCTCCATCGCTTTCCTTGTATTCTCTTCTTCATGGTCCTCTTGGTATTCTCTTTCTCAGTCTTCTTCTTTATGGTCTTTGCTTGCATTGGTCTTCATGTCCATGTCCCCCTCAAGCAAAGGTATCATCATCTTTGAGCTTTGCATGATGACCGAGGCAGTTTGAATGTCTTCAAAAACTTGAAACGAGATCATTGATTGCACTTTAGAGCAAGTGAATCTATCCATCCCTACAAGTGGAACAAAGAATTCTTCCATGCAGTATATATGACCAGCATGAGTCATGTTACTCTTCATGAGAAGCATCCACTTAAAGATCTTCATGTTTGGAATTAATATGAATAGGAATCAACTTCAAATTTGTGAATAATTGGTAACTAAGTTGATCTTCAATGTGTCAAAAGACACAAGTGAAGGTAGTGTGAAAAACACACTATGTAGTATCAAGAGATACTATTCTTGGTGAGTCTTGATGATGTTGATCTTCTTGTTGAGCTTGCTCTTGACTTTGAGCAGCTTGGTTTATCCTTTCCCTTGTTGATTTGAATGAAGCACTAAATAGATCAGAGTGACTGTGGATTATGAGAAAATGAAGTGAAGAAGAACTTAAGCTTGGTGGCTATGGATGCTTTATCTTTTCTTGAATCTTTTTCTTGCTAACTTCGAGGGAAAACCTTGCTGGGAACTTCAGTAACTTAGTGGATCAAAGTGGCAAAGGTTTGGTTTGAGTTCCAAGAGAGAGAAAATGTAGAGTTTTATGAGCTTTAATGAAAACGAGCTATGCCTTCCTTTAGGGTTTCAACATGTCAATTGGTTTTTTCTTGATTGCAGCAGCTATAGTGAAGCATTTGGGCTGAAATTTTGTCAAGAGGAAGCTCATGTGGTGGGCTTCAAATGCCCTATAGGTGTAGGGTAGATCACAGCAGCGTAGGTGTAGATTTAGCAGTACGACCATCAGTAGGTGCATACAGACAGCGAGTTGGAATTCAGGCAATGCTGGAGTTAGGGAGGCTCAATGTCATACTGTGATGTACCAGGGAGGAGCACCCTAAAGTGATGAAGAGATTCACAAAAGAAATTGTGAGCTAATACGGCTTACTTTGAAGATCCATGAGCTCCAGTGTGATAGGGTGTAGGCTCTGGCTATGGCTGCCACAAGCTTGATTGAAGATTCAAGTGAAAATGGAGCTGGAAGTGAAATCATGAGTTGACCAAAAGTGAAGAGCAGCTAAGAGGGGAGTGAGATGAGTTAGGCCATGCCTAACTGAGCTCTAATACCATGTTAAAATGCACGGATCTAGAGCATGGCACGAGCTATGGAGGATGGAAGATGAAGACTAGATTCGTGTTGACATAGAGACTATAGAGACAACTGTTACACAAGTGAATTAGGTTCCAAGATGGAATCTTGGACTCATAAACACAATCTTGTGTAATGGACTAACAATGACAATGACACTAAGTGAAAGAGGAAAGCATCATGATATTGCATTCCTCATTATTCAAGTGATAGTTAAGTACAATGCTTTATAGAAGCTCCATAGGTAGCATTCTACACCATTGTGCTTATGGGATTTAGGACCTCTTCCTATATTGCTAGTATTTTCCTTGCCCACTGCTCCATAGAAAGAGGTTGTCACATGGGTGTGATTGCATATTTCTCAACAATATATTGATTCAGGTCATAGCTACCATGCAACCATCCACCAGGCGTTGTGCAAGGTGTTGAGGCTCAAAGTACACTCTTAACCTTAGTATGAACATAGGTGCCTTATTTACTATGTATGAAATAGACCTTGGATATCATATGATTTCACCTAAAAGGATGGCACCTATCTGGGCATTATTAGTGGTATGTTTTCATATCTTTGATTATCTAAAATGCAAAAGTCTTCAAGACAACGCCCATACTAGGTCGCATATGTCTGGTTCTTCTATTCTGTACTTGTCTCCTAAAAACTAATGCTATCTATGTCAAGTTATTCATTCAGGAATGGTCATGATGATAGTAATCTGACTAATATTTTTCATGAGAGCAGTGCTTTGTGAACGATTATAATGTGTATTTTATGTATGCATATTAGTCTTGAATATTACATGTTTAATATGGTTGTAATTTGGTTCAAGAAGTTGTCTATAGCAGTAGGGATATAATAGGTACATTGGAGTTTCATGTGTTTTTGTTTTGGTTTTGAGAGGCCATAACAAGAACCTTGACTTCGTGTCATTTTAGGGGACCAAAGTGAGACTATGCCTTATGGGCAGAGGGGTTGATGTGTTGCACTCTCCCTCGTTTCTCACTCACTTTGAACCAAGAGCAACATTGTTCCCCTTTGGTTCGAGTTTTTTGTGCAAAGTAGATGCTCGAATATAGATGTTAGAAGTCCACATGTAGCTTATGTAGGATCCTTGTGGAAATGGATAGAACCTTCCCCTACAACACATGGTGGACTCAAGCAAGTTTAGGCAACAAACTCCATGGTATTTCAAGGAGTCTCGGACAGCATCACTTAGAAATATCTCTTGATGGACCACCAAAAATCATGTTACTAAAGGCTCTTCAATCGTGCATGTCACATTGCTGGAAACGTCCACAACGTAAGGTGTGGTTTGAGACACATATCCAACAATGCTTTTTTGATAAAGGTGACCTAGTACTCTTGCATTCTCGTAAAGGCTATAAGAAGAAATTGAAACTCTGAGACCTAGGACCAAATCACGTTTGACAATGTTGAACATCTTTTTTGCAAGAGTCTCGTAGTCCAAGCCGAATGTGTTAAGACTCTTCTTGAACAGAATCTCTAGTCCTCTTGTTTTATATCTTCTTGTGATTCTTGACCAAATGTGATGATGAGGATGAGATTGCAGAAATTCAAGTTAAATGAGCCACTTATAGTTCTTTCTTACACTAATGTTATGGTCATCGAATCACGGTCACCAATGTCAACAGTTGTTTCTTTATGACTACCATGAGCAATGAGGAGCCATCAGTACTCTTCGAGTTGACCCTATGTATCATTCTCATGTTTCACTCCATTCCATCATTCTAACTTGTGAGTAAGACGTACCATCCAATCAGCAACACTATCCTTTATCTCACAAGATTCTTATTGAGGAGGAATCGCATGTGGCCATTTGCTTTGTCGATCCTTGTTTGCTCATGGATATTACCATTTATTTATGTGGCATGGCTATATGACCATTTAGTTTTGATACATTTTCTGAACTGGAGTATAACCTCGACTTCTACACTTGGTGGCTATCCACCCTTCTTTCTTCATCACCTTCCATCTCGTTATCCTAGTACTCTCTCTCTATACATAGCTTTTATTCTTGTTTTTATTGCACTTGTCTTATTTTTGCATGTGCAAATGGCAGCTATAGAGATCCCACCAGTTAAGACAATTGACATGCCTATATTGGTGTCCATCAAGGAATCTCACAACGATAATGATAGTGTACTCACTATGGAGTATGCAAAGACTTCTGGCTTGAAGCCATCATGTGGGGATTTGGAGCTTAGACTCAACAACTCGAAAAACATTATCAATAGATATCCTAAAACTAGGGAGTTGGTGGCTCAATGTGAATTGAAAGACTATATTAAGGTAGCCAATGGACCAATTCACTTTTCCAATTGTTACAACTTTGTTAAAATATATGATCCCTGAACTAGAACAAGTGTGATGGGGTACTAGATAGGAAAACAACAACAATTTGGGGAGGTAGCATTCACTTCCAAGTTTGCAAAACAAGCCTTAAGCCACCATCGAGGATCAAGAAAACATGGTAAACCCCTTAAAACTCCTCTAGTGGACCAAAGGTAGGATGATAAGCCTAGTGTCACTTCAGATGGATTGTTGCCCTTAGCCAGTGATGAGGAGGATGATCTTACAATCACTGCATAGGTCTTCCACCACTTGCTCACTTAGAACAAAGCTAGTACTTGTATGATACCCAAGGGCCTCATGGAAGATATCTTATCTGATAGAAGACACAAGGAAGATTTGAATGGCTTTTGGTTGGATAAAGTTTGTTAGTCCCTTGCCCCTTGCCAAGGCATATACAACTTTCCTTAAAGCTCACCATTGTCTAGGCCAAGTCGTGCATGATCAACTATGACGATGCTCTCACTAAGGTCATCACTATAGCTTAATGAATTTCTAAGCTAGTTAATGAGTACCTATGGATGCATGGTGCACTAGACCAATTCTATTTGCTCCAAAAAGAGGAGCTTCTACTATAAAAGAGAGCCAAAATCTGGTGCAAATAGCCCAAAAAGAAGTATAGTTGTGTCAAATGAAGGATAAAAGATCAAGAGAGGACTAGGAGCCAAGTACTAAGAAACCACTCAAGAAAATAAGTTAGAAAGGTGGCAAGAAAGAGACATACCAAAAAGATCTCCCTATAACCATCAAGGAGTCTCTAAAGGAGATGTAACTCATGAAGGAAGCCTTCTAGAGGGAAAAGGAGGGCATGGCCGCACCCATGTGAGAATCTTATGAAGAAGACGGGAGGAAGGATAAGATTCTATTTCACCAAAAATTGAGGAAAGACTAGTTAGGAGAACTATCAATGGTTGGTTCAAGACCACTCTTCAGACCACGAAAGCCAAGATCAATGACCTAGAAAAGGGAAGTAGATTGAGGATAATACCTGACTTTCCATAAAGAAAAGCAACAACTTGGAGAGTCAAATCACTACTTTAGAAGAGCACATAGGAGGAATACCAATGAACCTTGGAAATATTAGCACATTGGAGAACTTGTGTGAGGAGTTGAGAGTAAACAAGGAACATACAATTTAGGATATGTTGGAGATATAAAGGAAGCATGAGGAGAAGAAAATTGCCAATTAGGAATTCTTGAGATGCTTTGTTCAACAACCACATGATTTAAAAGCTTAGATTAAAGAAAAAAACAAAGAAATTGTGGAGCTGAGAGAAAAGTTGCAAGAAGTTGAAGTTCTAAGAAAAAGAATTGACATTGTTTATGCATAAATTACAAATCTTATAGTACAACTAGAGTAAGAAAGATCTAGGATAGTAGCGTTTACCGAAGAGTTGTCAAAAGCCCATCAGAAACTCAAGCACAAATGAAGGTGGACTTCATAGGGTTGTAGGACACAATTGGAATGAGCATGAGCACTACTATCAATCACATAGAGGAAGGAGCCAATAGAGCTTATGAGAAAATGTTGCAGCAAATTGGCCACTAACTTGGCAGGTTCTCCTCACAAGGAAAGCCAATTCAAGCTTCATGCAGCAACTTACAAACATGCACTTGCATTACAAGAGGAGCTCTATCAAGCAAGCCACATCCATCATATCTTCCAAGAGCAGAGAGGATGTAAAGAAACTAAAAGCTCAATTGGGCCTTGCCACAAGCACCTTGGCCAATCTTAACCGTGGAAGGGAGTTCACATTGTTGTGACCTCATGTCCAGCCAGATCCCAAATGATTGATCACTTACATGGCATTGGCTATAGTGATGAAGAAATGAGAGATATAGGAATGATGCACCTAGAGTCATTTGAACCATGTGACATGCTGCCTTAATCACTAGGCTAAAGCATCTATTGCAGTAGAGTTTCTTGAAGTCATGCATCTCCTTATGGCTATATGGATCCTCTAGATTTCAATAAACTTGAGACGAGAGCTAAGGCAAAGTCACAAGAGTTACCACCAGTAATTGACTCAATGCATGATGCTCAAGAGCACTATGAGAGAATGTTGTAAGTTCTTCGAGCTTCTAGTTAGAAAGTGCCAAAGTATCCAATTGACTTACAAAGAGTAGAAGCACAAAGAGAAGACCTAGATGAGCCCATTGGGAAGTATCATGAGAAACAAAAGATGGATGAGATTATGTCTTTTGACTTCAATGTCTATTAGGAAGCCCTTGCCACTTAATATAGTACAAAAACTCATAAAAGTTGGAGAAAACATAGCCAGGAAATGATTGGAGAGACAAGATAGATTAGCTTTTAAGGCTACTTGCAAGATTCCCAAGGAGAAGGACTGAAGAGAGTATCCCATGGAGAGACCATGAGAGGTATGGAAGCTCCAACTAGAATGGAGATATTATATCCTCAAAGTAGATGAACTAGCCTATCTATCTTTTGCTACTCAAATCGGAGGTTAGATGTGCTTTATTATCCATATCCAATAAGGCATGGGAGTGATTATGATATAGAGTAGCATGGTAGATATAACTTTCCTAATAAGGCATGGGAGTGATTATGATATTGAGTAGCATGGTAGATATAACTTTCCCAAAATTCCCAATCTCAATGCTCCATAGAAGAGCAAAATCTATCTCTTCCAATTATGGGATCTATGACCATCCTTTAATAGTTTCCTTAAACAATTCCCAAATTTTCTAGATCTTGCATTTATGATTACTTGCAATTATCTCCACCTTATAGTCAAGATCTTGCAATATCTATTGACTCCTATGAGGATGGTCTACACCTCTTTTCTTTGACATCAACACTAACATTGATCACATTGCTATGGAAAGACTCCATTTGCATGCTATACTATTTTCATATTATTGTATAGCCTTGTTGGAAGTTATGGTGGATAGTAGATTCACATAGTGTACTCATCCCTTCTATCTAGAGTCATCCATTCAACTTTGTGAATTCCTCAAACCCTATCTTCTTAGTAAAGGGTGCCTTTTATGCACCTTGCAACAACTCCCTGGGGAGTGAATCACTTATTTGATTTATGAATTTACTTTGAAAAAAAATAAAAATAGAAAAAATAGAAAAAAAAGTAAAAAAACAAGAGAGAGAGAGAGAGAAAACTCCATGCTTAGTTAGGTGCACTCACATTTCAGTACAACTAGGGGTCCCAAAGCTAGGTACATCTAGTGGCTTTGAGGACAACACTTTAGACTTGTGTGGAGTTTGATCCATCTCCTAGTTGCACCTACACATGCAGCAATCACTGCACAAGTTAGTTGGGCACACTCCTTTGGAAGAGCACAAGTTGGCTTGCATGATTTCTACAAAAGAGTATCTAAAGACCCATCAAGGTTGGTGCCTTCTACATCCTCACCACTCTATGATGCCTTCTTTAGTAGTGACATTAGTGATCCTTCATGTGGCTATTATCTTCCCATCATTTAGTCACATCTTTTGTACATTATCTATAGTATTAGCATGAGCATCACCTTCTTCAAAAACAATTCTTCATCAACACGACTCATTACTCTTTCATCAAGACCATTACTGCTTCAAAGCTACTTCATCAACCATTCCATCATTCCACATCTACCTTTGACATGAGTTCCATGGGATTGGCACTTGTGTCAAGAGGGGGAAAATTTTAATAAGAGATGTGGAAGGCTAAGTGAAAGGAAAAGTAAAAGACAGTCAAGCATAAGCATTGATATTATTTTTGGAGTGCTTCAATGTAGTATTGGGCAATGTTATTACTTCATCGACATATTATTTCATGGTTATATTATATTGAGAGATTTGGGCTCATTACACATGTGCACATTATATTATCTCTCACACTTGTATTTTTTGCATCTGTAATTGTTGTGTGAGTTGCATGCATAAATATGTAATTGGAATAGTGTAGGATAGATCTAATTAGGCTAAGGAATAACAATGCTTCAAGCAAGACAAGCCTAGAGCCCACAAAGTAGGTAGGATATCTAGAAGAGGGTGTAAATCCTAATTCATAGTCATGGAATCCCTAGAATGTGAAAGGGGTGCAAACCCTAAAATGCAAGTGGGATGCCACCCTAGAGAAGCGTCCTAATTCTATCCCTAATTTTGGTTTATATAAGGGTGGGATGTCTCAATTATATTCGCCCTTTTGGTGCATCCATGCTATGGAAGCTTTGTCAGTGTAACTATTGAAGCTTTCGATTCACTTCTCCTATTCTATCATCTTATCTCCATTGTTAAGAGTAAGGGAGAGAGATGTGTTGTGAGTAATTTGGGATAATGAAGCTCTCAATTCTCATATTTTTTCTTTTTCTTCTTCCCATCCATGGTAAGACTATTGAGTTTGGAGTTGTGCTTGAGGTTGTGAGATTACGAGAGAGTGAGGGATCTAACATAGTGAAGCTCTTCTCCATATTCTTTCTCTCCTTCATCTTCTCTATCTTCTTCTTTCAATGTTGACATACTTGGTGGTGGATGGGAAGGAGCGATGGCATTGGATTGTGTTGCTTGGGTTGTGAAACCATCTTCAAGCATTCAAACTTTTAAATTACAATGTAGAAAGGCAAGATAGGTGAGTTCACTACACCCCAAAGGTAGTCCTATGTTGTTGCTTTCATGGGTTAGAGAGAAGGATGCATCATTACTTAGAGTGAAGTGTTGGGAAGACAAGGTGAGAGATTGTTGCCAAAGCGAGTTGTAGCTTTTAAAACAATAGGAGTCAGTCCAATGTCTTGACTGTTGTGCATTGAGTCCAACATCGGCCATGCACAACAAGTCATGATGGTGCAACAAACAGAGAAAGAAATTTCACAAAAATAAATAAATAAAAATAATCTTATTTTCATAACATAAGCTTGGGGATGTTTGTGAGCATTCAGGTAACCTTATGTATCAGTTGTTGCTCTTATTTTTGCTATATGTTAGAACAAGACAATACATGTAGCTAACCTTGCAATGGGTAGGTATGATGAGACGGTCTACGCTCCCTGTGAACATGAAGCAACTATAGCCTTCAAACTCTTTTGCACTCAAGGATGTTTACTAGACTCTTTGGTTAAGTTGACTATAGATAATAATGGAGTAGACATATGACAAGTAGGATAGAAAGGATTAGGTAGCAATACTTGTTATTAAGTTAATTTGAAAGAAGGATAAAGGGTTGGAATTTAGAGATGGTTTTCAATTGAGAATAAGGGTGCAAATCTAGGGAAAAGAAGAGGTCTAGATGATTTATTGAATGAGGGCTACTATCTCACCTTTCTAATCTCTTATTCTTACTTGAGAGAAGTAAAAGGTGATATGATTAGCAATAGGAGAATTTGGATAGCATTTCAAGCATAAGAGCGCAAGTCTCACATAGGATACAAGTAGCCTAACTCTTCATGAAGTGACTAGCCATGGAGGGACCTGCCCATGGCTTTATCAGCAACACCTTCCTCTTATAGAGTATGCAACCTATTCTTGGGAGTTCTTAGCATGCTTTTAGCCTATCTTTTCCAGTTATGGTTTGATGAAGATGCAAAAGCTCTCCCAAAAATCCAGGATGGCCCGCTTTCATAGTTGTCCAGCTTCTTCTCCCCAATCATGAGCAACCTTTTGGCTACTTTATCAGTCATTTTTCCTTCTCTCATCATGTGACCCTTGGTTAGCTTGTTAGTCTTGTTTGACGCCCTTTAGTGAGGGCAATTTGTTAGTATTCTCACCCCTGAATTTAGTACAACCTATTTTGCAAGGGTTTGCAAGTTATGGTGGGGTGATGAAACCGCACGATACCCTCTCTTGCCTTAGTCGACAAGGTTATAGCGGCCAATGGTGGGTGCTCGCTTCATGATCGATCAGTGATGCGCCATCTAGCTCTTAGATCTCTAAAAGGAACAAAAGTTGAAAAATGTGACACTTGAGGTTGACTCTACTACCACTACATCGAGAAAGTGAAACCAATCTGCGGTGTGGCTCTACTAACCTATGTCCGACCCTTTGGACACGACCCATAAAGTAATGAGATGTGCCAAAGGTTCGAGCTGTGCATATGCTGTTAAAATATTTGTAACGCAAAAGGGGAATGTGCGAACAACGTGTGGCGTTGAAACTGCGGGTCTAAATGGACTTGGGAGTTGGACTGGGATGCGCAAGTCAATTGATCGCTTGGGCGAGAACAGTAGAACTTTCGCGCATTAAAAAAAAGACATTGGCAGACCGTCGCTTTAAAGCAACCCTGCTGGTGCGTTAAGTGGCTCTCGTTATTCCGTGCGTTAAGTGGCTCTCGTCATTCCTGCCGGCTTGGGTGTCGCACACAGTCGCACAAACTCAGGCGGTTACACAGAGACAGAGAGAGAGAGAGAGTAAGTAATGGCTTCGCCGGCACCACCGCATGTCGTAGTTCTGCCTTTTGCACAGCAAGGCCACATTAACCCCCTCATGCAGCTCTCCAAGAAGCTTTCCAGCCATGGTTGCCACATTACCTTCGTCCTCTCAGAGAACACAGTCCCTAACAGGCCCTCATTGTCTCCCAACATCACCTACCAGGGCGTGCCGGATCTCCTCCCGCCCGAGCGGTCCCGGGGCTCCAGTTTCCGCGACTCCGTGGACTCCATGATCAATATGGAAGCTGGCTTCAAGGATCTACTTCACCGCCTCCATGGCCTCAAGCAAAACCCTGTGTCTTTCATCATCGCGGACGCCTTCATGCTGTGGAGCCAGGATGTGGCGGCTCTGTTCGGCATTCCGTGCATCTGCTTCTTCACCACCAACGCGACGGCGTGCAGCATAGTGTACAGGGTGCCGACACTGATCTCGCATGGAGTGCTGCCCTTTCCAAGAGGTAAGCAATCTAGCGAGCTAAAAGCTGCTTATCTTCTGCGGGGTAGTGGCGCATTCTCTGCCTATCGTTAGTCTCTCTCTTTTGATGATGCCATTGGTTGACGTAGCTCTTTCCATGCAGATGAGGAGGACCGCCTCTCTGAAGAGCTCATAGAAGGCATCCCGGGGGTGCCTGCAGTGAAGCCAATAGAGTTCCCCTTCTGCCTGACGTTCGACGCCTCACATTTCCGCTACAGGTTTCTGGAGGACATGGCAGCGGTGCTGCAGAAGGCGAGGGTGATCGTGCTGAACACGTCCGAGGAGCTGGAGGGGGAGGCCATGGGTGCGTTGAGGAAGGAGCAGAAGGCGGTGTATGCGGTGGGGCCGCTGCTGCTGCTGGCGGGGTCGCCGGCGCGGCTGGACGTGAACTACTGGGCGGAGGAGGAGCATTGCCTGGCGTGGCTGGACGGGCGGGCGGAGTGGTCGGTGGTGTACGTGTCGCTGGGCAGCGTGGCGTCGCTGCCCGTGGCGCAGGTGAGGGAGCTGGCCCTGGGGCTGGAGGAGAGCGGGCAGGCCTTCCTGTGGGTGGTGCGCCCGGACTCCGTCCGGGACGGGACCGTGGAGGAGGCGCTGCCCGAGGGCTTCTCTGCTCGGACGCGCGACCGGGGGCTCATCATCTCGTGGGCGCCGCAGCTCCGGGTGCTGGCCCACCCGGCGGTGGGGGCCTTCCTCACCCACGGCGGCTGGAACTCCATCTTGGAGAACCTGTCGAAGGGCGCGGCGCCCATGCTCTGCTGGCCGCACGCCGCCGAGCAGAGGCTCAACCGCAAGCTCGTGGTGGACCACTGGAAGATGGGGCTGGGCTTCCGTCACCGAGACGCCCATGGCCTCGTCGCCAAGGAGGAGGTCTCACGTGTCGTCCGAACCGCCCTGCAAGGCGAGGAAGGCCGAGCCTTGAGAGCTGCCGCCGTCAACGCCAGGCACTCGGCCATGCAGGCCGTCTCCGAGGGGGGCTCTTCCCATCGCAACTTCATGGGACTCGTGGATTTCCTCAAGTCTCTGTAGTATCCACTTCCACATCCTGCATGCCTCTTGCCACATTCAGAGTGCAGCCACGCGTAGACGTATCATACACTTCAGATGTCAAACTGGTCGAGCTTGCTTATGCGACATTATATGCCCTTTTCTCCGACTCAGTAAAATTATAGTCACCTTTACTTTCAAATGCAAATAGTAAGTGAGCATGTGGCAAGAGTCATCACTTGCATCTTGATTCTCATAGCCACCGTCGCCCCTCCCGGTTGCTTGCGGGGACCATAACGAGACCATTAAGAGGAGCACTAGGGTTGGCCCTTGTAAAAGTCATTGTTCATGTTTGTATTTACTAGAGCATTCATTTACTTACTTCTAAAGAGAAAAGTAAGCAGGCGGGCAATCCATCAACTTTGCTCATCTCTTTGGCGAGAGTCGTGTGTTCTATTTACGAGTCACGACTCATGACATATAGGTAAAGTGGATCTCCTAATGTAATGATTTTTTTATTTTGAATGGGCTTGAACATTTTATCAACGTTCACCTTGCAATCTTGTGCTCGAAGACAAGCAACCATCATAAAATTAACTTATGTTAAGATGTGTAAAGTAGTTATAGTCAAAGAAAGTGAAGAGTATTTTTCTTAGTAAATATTATTATCATTTTCAATAAATAGTATCTCACAAACACAAAAATATCCTTGCAACAAAGTTATTCAAAGGTTTAAATACAGTATCTTCGATATTATAGTGTAGCTTTTGTATTATAATTACACACTAAGAGTAAATATAAATATAGAACCATGACACTTAAATAGCATGGTAAAGAATTGACATGGCTCTTCCTTCATAATTATGGGAAAAAGTGTCAGTTTCTTACTATAAAAAGTACTAGGTATGAGGCACTTAGATTCTCTTGTTGGGGTTTGAAAGCACTTTTCGTGGGGCAAGGCACCTAGATTCTCTCGTTGGGGTTTGAAAGCATGTTTCGTGGGGCAAGACTACGATTCATATAAAGTTGATATGTGTAATGAAAGAGACCTAATTGTCCTAACTAAGGGAGAGAAGATAGAGAAGGAATGCAGGAGAATATGAAGAGGATCTTGAGACCGATCAGTTTTATGACTCACTGGATAGGTTTCCTTTTGACCCCGGTGGTTGCCCCATGGATGACATGCTTGGGAATGACCCTTTGCACCCCACATTTACCACTATATCAGCTTGCTCGATCTCCATGGATACATGGACTGGCTCTAGGAGCTCGAACACCCTACGAGTACATGGTAACATTGATGGCAAGAGTGTATACATTCTCATAGATAATGGCAGCACACAGTTTTTCGACTCTTGGCCGTTTGACATGTGTTCCTACTGAATTATAGCAACCTCTTAGGGTTCATGTGGCCAATGGAAATGAGGAAGTAAGTGTTAACCCCAACACGAAGAAAGCAAAAAGAAGTGGAAAAGACGTAGGGCAAAGGCGGAAAAAGGTAGCCGGACTGAAGAAAGAAAAGGAGAAAAGGCCAAAAGCGCAAGGGCAACCTTAAAAGTCCAAGGCAAAGGTAAAAGGGGAAAGGCGCGTTTTAAAATAAAAAGGCACATCCTAAAATCTTGTAAAAGAGCGCCGAGCTCTCACCCGTGCAATTTGTAAATGAAGACGGGCGGTGAAAAGGAAGCTAGGAAGATAGAAGGGCAATGGGAAAAAGGGCCTAGGCTATGGCCAGCCATGTAAAAAGGGGAAAAAGGGGATGACCGCTCAAAAGGGATTTAGGGTTTTGTATATAAAGTTGAAAAGTGAATGAGAAGCTCATTCTTGTGTGTGGCCAAAAGTAGCTCTCCTCTTCTTCTTCTTCTTGTTCTTGCTTGCTTGAGCTTGTGCTTGAGAGAGGGAGTGTGAGAGTGTGAGGGTGAGGGACCGAGGAGGAGAAGCTCTCCATCTTCTCCTCTCTTCTTCTCTTCTCTTCTCTTCTCTTGTCTTGCTCACGGCAATGGAGCTTGGAGCGTGGAGCTTGAGGATGGAGCTTGCTTGAAGCTTGCACTTGAATCATGGAGCTACCGGAGTGCGCGGGAGAGGAGGTAACTCGAACGGCATCAAGGTAAGCTCACTACACCCGTAGATATGGATGGCGCGTCGGCTATGTGAGAGGTAGCCATTAGTGCTCGGCTTAGAACGCTTGAAGGAATAAGAGGTCCGAGGGTCTTGGCGGTAGAGTGAAAGCTCCCACATTTTGGTTCCATTGCCGGGACAACGGATTCAAGCCTTGAGCACTTGCGCGCTGCGAATCGAGCATCAAAGTAAGGGGTTTCCCCCGAACCGGTGCTTGAGGTAGATAGGTAGGAAGCGAGGGGGTTGAAGATGGTATTCGATCTCCTTGGCAAGTAGGTTTATTGCTTTCTGAGATTTATGTTGTGGAATGGAGTAGTATAGGTATTTATTTTGTGATTTGGATGCATTTAGGGTAGGAAAAAACAAAGAAAAAGAAGAAAAAAACAGGCAAACAGTAGGGTTTTCTGTTGCTGTATAACAGGCTAAAACAGGGAAACAGGGGACCAGATTCAAGTTCTGGGTGAGACAAGGACAGGGAACTAGCTGTGAGGTTCTGTGGTGCTTGGAAAGGACCTTAAGAGGTCTAGGAGGCCAGGACAGACCTCATTTCCTTGGTTTGCCTTGAGAGAGAGAGAGAGAGAGAGAGAGAGAGAGAGAGAGAGAGAGAGAGAGAGAGAGAGAGAGAACTTTTGGTTTACAGGACGAGGAAGCGCTGCCCCGATTTCTAGGCGCCGGTGATTCGTGCTACTCCAGGTGAGTCTGATGTTCTCCAACAAGTGTCCTGATCAGATCTAGAAAGTCTGTGGTGATTTTGTGCACCAGGCAGTGAGGAGGGGACAAACGCGTGGGAATCGCGCCCGCCGCCGACACACTCGGACCAACTCGCAGTGGTCCGATTCCTAGAATCAGACCACCCGAGTTCTGGAGTTGGACCGTCCGATTCCCAGAATCGGACCGCCCGATTGAGAGTGAGTCGGACCAGTCTGGTCCGATTCCCAGAATCGGACCAGCCCGATCGGACGTGCCACGTGGCACTCGGACCAACCTGTCCGATTTTGAGAATCAGACGCTCGGACCAACCCATCCGACTCGGACACTCGGACGAGTCCATAATCGGACCACTCACAATCGGACCAGGCCATCCGAGTCCCAGAATCGGACCAGCCAGAATCGGAGCACCCTATCCGATCCGATTCCCAGAATCGGACCACTTTTTGATCCGACTCCTAGAATCGGACGTGACCAAAATCGGACCACTGGTCCGATCGGACCCACCCAAAACCGGACGTCTGATTCTGATAATCAGACTCCTGAAAATCGGACATCTGAGAATCGGACAAAAAACTGTCAAAATCGGACACGTGCCTAGAACACAAATTTTGATACATCTAAACCCCGAGATTGACCCCTAAGGCTACGTAGAGCTAAAGGCACATCACAGATCCATCACTGGGCTAAACTTTAGAGCACGTAATTCAAAATTTGGCTATAAACGGTCCTCCAAATTGCATATGGCGTCTACCGTAACGGCCCTGCGGGCCGGGGGGGACTGCCCCCCCCCCCCCCCCCCCCCCCGGACCCCCGCAGAGGGGGCTGCCCCCTCTGCACCTCCCCCAAGTAGGTTGGAGAGAAAACGCGCGCCGTGACAAGTCTTCCAAATTGGACCCTAGTGAGGTAATGGCTCTACACCAGCATGGAGTCTCACTTGCAATAGAGCAACCAAAAGCCCATACCCGAACAAAGAGAAACAGAGACCCTAGAACATCAATGGGCCAATCTAGCCATCAAGGGCAAGAAGGCCACACCACTAGAACACAAAGACATTGTGTTCAAACCGTGTCTAGTCAGAGCAAAATGCAACTTCAGCAAGCTACAAATGCGAAGATGACTAGACATGACACTCTTGACGAGAGATGTACCTTGAATAGCACTACACTGACGATCCAAGACAGCAGTGGAGAATCCACATCTGGTCGTGTAGTCGAGAACTCAAGGGCATCTGTCAGAAGGCTTAAATTTACAAGCCAGGACCCGGAAGATGAAGACGTAGTGCCACCTGCTTATCTTAGGGTCAAACTCACCGCGAAAAGAGAGCATACTATTGATGCTCTGATTGATGAAGGAGCAGATTTTAACATCTTGACCTATGAATCATGGACCCTACTAGGCCAACCAGAGCTCACACCGACTAGTGCAACTCTTAGCCCTTATGGGGGACACCCACAAGCACTCATAGGGAAGTGCAAGATCCTTGCGACAATTGAAACGGAAAGCTTGCCTATCCTATTTCATGTTCCTCCAAAAAGTGTTGGCTGCAGGAAAGAAACCCTCCTAGGAAGACCCTTCAAAAGGGCTACCAAATGTGAGGCTGACTATGTAGCACAGAGGATACACCTGACACTACCGGGTGTGAGGATAGTCACCACCTTTAGCAAGGGTGACCTCATCGAACCTCAAGGGAAAGGCAAGGAAGGTGATGACATAACAGTCAAGCCTACAAACGAGGGCAAGGACTTGTTGGAAGAGTTGATACAAGCACAGGTCGAACAACAAGAACCAGTGAGTGAGGCCAGGCCTGAAACAAGAAGGTCAAGAGACAATGCCAAGGACGGGCTTTGGACTTACAAATATCGTAGAAGACCCCAAAAGAAGCCCAAGCCTTATAGACGAAGGCATCAATGGAGAGTCAGCACAACGCCGCGATGGATATCCAAAGCGTTGCTACGTGCTCAAGGATACTACGCAGGTAACCAATGGATTTGGGTACCAAAATCCCTTGCTAAACCGCCTCCATCAGCTGAAGGCCAAAGCATGGCACAGGAGGAAATCTAAGAGAAACTCTGGGTCTCAAGGCAAGAAACCAGACATGACTGTTCGAAGGAAAGAGCCCCAACCTAGCATGCTAAATAGACATATGTCATACGTAGCCATTGAGCAGACACAAAAATCGTTAGCGCCCAAGGAGCCTTTGATTGCCCAAGGGGAGAACAAGCATCATAGGCACAACATTGCTCAAGGCAAGGCTGATCGCTCAACAAAGCAAATGGCACAATCGTCTAGTAACCTCCGAGTGCCAAGTCCACCTAAGAGTCCTAGATCTCCTACGCCCTCTTCTCCCAAACAGACACAGGAAGCACCACAGCAGTTGTCAAGGGCGACTGCTCAATTCCAATCCCTACCTTCATCTAAGCTTCCAACCATCAAAGAGGTGGGACATGACGCCATCTGTGGCTCTCGACCCAAGGATATGCATGAGCGACCTAATGTGACTAGATCAACTCATGCTCGATCTACACAGATGAGTGCTCAAAGGGCAACAAAAAAGCAATCCACCAAGGGTAGCCAGCCCACTAATCTAGTTGCTACTACTTCTAATCAGGGATCACAGCAGTC
This sequence comes from Lygodium microphyllum, assembly GCF_053477565.2. NCBI lineage: Eukaryota > Viridiplantae > Streptophyta > Polypodiopsida > Schizaeales > Lygodiaceae > Lygodium > Lygodium microphyllum. The sequence continues at coordinate 122,793,158 of NC_141161.1, forward strand.
CCTTGGCTGTGACAATGCCCCTTGTGGAACATGTCCCTAGTAGTTTGCCTGTGGAGGAGGTGTCGCAACCAAATCCATCGATAACTCCAGCACTTTCAAAGTGCCTAAAGCCTAGGCTGGAGGAGTTCAACACAAGGGAATTGGTTGAAAAGTTAGACTCTCCGAAAAGAGCGGCAGTTGTGCCCTTACAATCGGGCAAGGCTATTTAGCAAACCACGGCTATGTCCCATAAGGACACACTAGAGAAGGGAAATGCTGAGGCCCGACCAAGCACATCAACGGTCGATATAGCCCAGGGTCCTGAGTCGTTGAGAGAGGCACCTTCATTGACCAAGAAAAAGAGGAGAAAGCAGAGAAAACACCAACAGATGCAGGTGGTTGTGGATCCCAAGAACATCGAGACGAAGGGAACTGGAGAGCTGATGAATAAAGCATCGAGTCCATCCACCAATGAACCCACTAATGCCTCTCCTAATAGCGGTGAAACCTCAGACACACCTGTGTGCTCTGACAAACCAAAGCAACAGTTGCCATCAACAGTTGCTTGCAACACTCTATCCACTGACAATAGAACTCACATTGATTAATCAAGAGTGGATACAACACTGTCACAATAGGGTGACAAATCTATACTAGTCACATCCGAGAAGAACCATGACGAAGTAACAGCAAAACCTCAGGAGAAACGTGAGAACCCCAAGAGCATAAGAAAACCTAGCGTTGACCAATCTTGCTCGTTTAGGCCTGAGCCCCCAGCCATGCTAAAGCCTAAGGAAACTCTTAGAACTTTGCATGAGATAGCAACCGAGCAAGCCCTCGTTGAACATAGAAGTGACGCAGAATGCTTAACTGAGTTGGAGGCTAAGCTCAAAGTGGTCGCGCATGTCTACGTCCTTGCGGACGTGGGCACGATCCCCAAGGAGCAGCTTGGAGATTACTTGACCTTTCCTCTATCATGGGAAGAACAAGAACATCTTAACGGGCACTACGATAGGCTCCCGCATGAACAGATGCGACTCATCCCTGACGAGGAGGCTGACGAACTACGCTTAAGCGTCACGTTCAATGAAGTGCTCTGCCGACCGAATCTCGTAGACATAGAGCTACTAAAGCGACTATCAGCAGGCCAGAGTCAATTTGAGCAGCGTTGGTGTGAAAGCCGCATTGTAATGGCCGAACTAGGGGCTCAGATCATGACGGTCTCAGAAGAGCGATTGGCCAAATGGCGGTCTCAAAGAGACCCAACCTATGTGGCACCAACTTCCCTTCGAGTAGCTCACTGACATTCAGGGTACGGACTTAGCTGGGACTAGGCTTCAGGGCCCTTTTATTGATAAGGTTCTCACTGAGGAGTTACATATTGCTAGTAGACTCGGTCAAGGTTCCATGCTACTCGACGTGGCAAAATATCTATCAGTATTAAGTCAGCTGCCACGAATACTAGATGCGTATGCCACGCTCCGGTACAACCCCGAGTTCTACACTTGGTTCTTATCCTCGTGATGTGACATGGATTCATAGATATGTATATAAATAAACATTGATTTTTGTGTCGCCATGTATAAACAATATCGACACATACAAGCAATGATAGTCAAGCGCAGGGAGAAGAGTCGGGCTTGACAGGCTAAGCTCCTCAGGTCCTCCTCACATCACACTTTTAAAAGTCGGGCGACCAGCCCCACCTCCAAGTGAAGGGCATGCAACCCATATTGCCACCATAGGAGACCTTGACCAACAACTGTAATGGTGTAGACAGGGTGTAGTCCCTGCCTATACACCTTCTTCCCTTTTGGTTTATCCTCCCGAGGAAGTACCCTGTCCCACTCCACGACAACCAGTCTACGCGACTTAGCATAAACTAATATCGGCTAATGGCTGGAGGCAAACCGAACATCATCATGGGGGCCATCCCTTTACGATGAAACACTGCATGCCTCACCCCTCCCCTTCTTGTCACAGGCGCTTGATAAACCACACTAAAATCCCTTCCATGCAAACAGTTGTATCCTGTATCAAGGTCTAAACCCTTGGGTTGCATCTTGCAGGCTCCCAGATGAAACACATGGAGAACCATGGACAGCTGGCATGCAAGGACGCTCTTCGCAAGAGACGGGAGCATGTGGCACGCGCCCCTCCACCGGAGCGCTACGTGCCCACCATCAAGAGGTATGCCAAGAAGCGAGGCCCTAAGCGACAATGTCCAGGGCGAAGGCCGAAAAATCCTCGAGTCAAGAAAGTCGAGACTCGAAATGCGCAACAGGTGGCAGCACTAGTGGTGCGCACTCCCAGCTCCCGCTCGGGCCCCAGATGCTCAAAGGCAGAAAGGGCAGCTCGGGAAAGAGAAGAATTTAATGAATTATTTAAAGATATTCTGGAGACGGTAGCGGGCCGGGATTACACCATTCATGTCCCGGTCGACATGTTCCCTGCTCACCCCCGCGGGAGCCCCATGCCAGCAGAGCCCCAATCACCCGGCCATCCAGACTCGCCCCGCCTCGTACAAATCGAGTAGCCCATAATGCATAAAGGGCTTATCAAATGATAACTGGCCAGGACTTTGTTTTTAAATGGTTAAGTGTTCCCGACTTGTTAAGTGTTGACATGTTCCTGACTTGTATGAACTTATCATATCTGCGTTTAATATATGCTATGCATTTAGCAAAAGAGAAAGCTAATCAAGCGCAGGTGATAAATGTCTAGTCAACACCATAGAATTCAAATAAGTGATGTCTCCTTGCATTGCACTGGTTTATTATAGTTGTGGCATACACAATGCATATGCTCTCATGAAGCGACGAGTGGATGCAGGATAATACAGGTCCTTGTGCGAAAATGATCAATGCCCAATCACCACAACACCCACAACCCCACAACGAGCCGCAGCAAAGCCACGCTGTCGAAAGCACCCTTGCCAACCGCCCACATTGCATGGCCTACAAAACATTCCTGGGCCACGCCCCCTTTCTGGGTAAGCTCTATAGTTGGCTCACGGCAGTCGTTACCTCAATTGTACCCACATCGCATGTGCCACGAGGAGAGTTGCAATATCTCAAGTGTATCTTCCCCTTTCGCCAACGGCTTCTCTAACAACGAGGCTAGGGTACCATCATCATTGTACTATTCATTTTCGGAGCCTTCGAAGCTTGACATTTTCCAACCCATTGAAAGGCTGATAGCCTCAACATGTTGTAATGGTTGTACTCAGGCAAAAAAAAAAAAAAAAAAAAAGAAAAGAAAAGAAAAGAAAGAAAAAGAAAAAGAAAAAGAAACGAAAAGAAAGGAAAAGAAAAGGAAAAGAAATGAATGGAAAAATAAGAAGCACCCACGATCACAGCACAGCACCTAGGGGTCCTCAAATTAGGTACGTGGGGTGACCTTGGTCGACCGGCTTCGTCTCTAGTCCCCTAGCCCCTTACACTCACCCACAATTGTTCAGGTCACATCAAGGGCAGGACATACCTGGGGAGCTTGTCTCGCCTAGGGGTTAGACCTGTCACCCTGACCCACTTGCACAATTTTCTTTTGCACTCTGCCTTCGTACCATTGCAATCAGTGGTGATAAGCATCGCACGATTGGCCATGAAAAGTACACCATACTCATCAAGCAAGTCCAATAGTTTTCAGCTACTGAAAGTGCGGTGTCCTTGTATTCCATTATGCTACATCGTGAAGTTGCAATGCAAAGGATGTCTCATATGCCTTCACGCGTACTCCTTCTCCACATGGACAACTTTGCTTCATCCACGAATTGTTATGAGAAACTAGCCCATGGTCTTCTAACTGTGTAATATCTAAGTATGCACGAGCACTCACATAATATTTGCACCGAAGTATATCCACAGTTTGGGTCCTCAAGTGCAGGACAATACTCTAGGCTCGCTTAGAGTTCGACCTGTCTCTCAAACTAATCAAAATATGTCTTGTGCACGATGAGAAGCCTAGCACTACTCCTTAACGAGAGATCACAGGTGAGGTTTTCTAATTGCAGGTATAAGGTGTTGTTTGCTCTTCATCAACACTCAACTTTGATACTTGTCCCTTACCATCCAACAAGCTCGCAAGGAATCGTCATGTGCAAAATCCCCAACAAACCAACACTCGTGCTGGCCATCAATGCAATCCCCAACACAGCATAGCCCTACCACCAACTCCAACAACCTTCCACCTGCCACCTTGGCCACCAACCGGCCCCCAGGACCTTCTACCACACCACCACCAACACTCCTCCATGGAAACCACAGGCGTCTTCGGTACATGCTACAGCCTGCTACCTACGACGGTGAGTGCCATGGGTCTGGCACTCATCTAGGAGGGGGGTAATGTTAACCCCAACATGAAGAAAGCAAAAAGAAGTGGAAAAGACGCAGGGCAAAGGCGGAAAAAGGTAGTCCGACTGAAGAAAGAAAAGGAGAAAATACCAAAAGCGCAAGGGCAACCTTAAAAGTCCAAGGCAAAGGCAAAAGGGGAAAGGCGCGTTTTAAAATAAAAAGGCGCACCCTGAAATCTTGTAAAAGAGCACCGGGCTCTCACCCGTGCAATTTGTAAATGAAGATGGGCGGTGGAAAGGAAGCTAGGAAGATAGAAGGACAATGGGAAAAATGGCCTAGGCTATGGCCGGCCATGTAAAAAGGGGAAAAAGGGGATGACCGCCCAAAAGGGATTTAGGGTTTTGTATATAAAGTTGAAAAGTGAATGAGAAGCTCATTCTTGTGTGTGGCCAAAAGTAGCTCTCCTCTTCTTCTTCTTCTTGTTCTTGCTTGCTTGAGCTTGTGCTTGAGAGAGGGAGTGTGAGAGTGTGAGGGAGTGAGTGTGTGAGGGTGAGGGACCGAGGAGGAGAAGCTCTTCATCTTCTCCTCTCTTCTTCTCTTCTCTTCTCTTCTCTTGTCTTGCTCGCGGCAATGGAGCTTGGAGCGTGGAGCTTGAGGATGGAGCTTGCTTGAAGCTTTCACTTGAATCGTGGAGCTACCGGAGTGTGCGGGAGAGGAGGTAACTCGAACGGCATCAAGGTAAGCTCACTACAGCCGTACATATGGATGGCGCGTCGGCTATGTGAGAGGTAGCCATTAGTGCTCGGCTTGGAACACTTGAAGGAATAAGCGGTCCGAGGGTCTTGGCGGTAGAGTGAAAGCTCCCACAGTAAGCTCCCATGTATGCACACAAGTGTCTCTTATGCTAGTTGAAAATTATACAGTAAAGGTGGACTTAATTACCCTTGATATGGGCCTTGTGGATGTTGTTTTGGGTGTCAAGATTGTGAGAGAGAAGGAAGGAGTTTCACTTGTAGCTCTCTCACTTGCACAATGGGGGAATACACACAAAGGTAGAGGCTGAAAACAATTTTTCTATTCTTAGTTATGTAAGCCAAAAGAACTCTCATACAAAGAAATAGAAGAACCCTATATAAGGGTCTCAAACCAAACTCAACTAACTAAGGTGGCATACTAACTGAACCATGAACTAGAGTAGATAATGATAGCTGTCATCTAGCTATTATTCATGGGCGGTGTACCAACTGCATCTGCAGCTAACAAGTCGGTAACATAAATGCACAACGGTCACCCTGGCATATCACGAGTGGAGCTCGATATCTCAATACTCCCCCTCGAGCTCAATTCCAATTCCTGCACACCAAGCAGGTCTCTGAACTTGCGCAGTTTCTCTGCGTCCAATGCCTTCGTAAATATGTCAGCTGCCTGATCCTCTGTGCTGGCATAAACTAGATCAATAAGACCTAGTAAAACCCTCTCCCGCACATAGTGATAATGCATCTCAATGTGCTTTGTTCTAGCATGATATACTGGGTTATTTGCCAAGTGTATACTATTCATGTTGTCACAATAAATGACAACTGGCCTATCTGTTGGCTGATGCATATCATAAAGTAGCTTATGCAACCAAGCTACCTCACATGCAGCCATTGTTGTACCCCTGTACTTAGCCTCTATACTCGACAAGGCAACTGTAGGCTGTTTCTTGCTGCTCCAAGTGACTGCAGAACTTTCAAAAGAGAACACATATCCACTGGTAGATCGTCTATAAAAAATACTACCAGCCCAATCAGCATTAGTGTATCCATGCAACTGTATTTGAATCCCAGTCTCATAAAATAGTCCATACTACAATGTGGACTTCACATACCTGAATATGCGTCTAGCCGCATCCAAATGCAGTTTCCTTGGAGCTTGCATAAACTGACTTACCAATTCAACAGCATGGCTCAAATTTGGCCTAGTAATAGTCATATAAATCAAACTTTCTACTATGCGTTTGTACATAGTAGGGTCTTCTAGAAGCTCACCTGCATCTGCGCTCAGCTTCACATTTTGCTCCAAAGGAACTGAAATAGGCTTACAGCCTGTCATCCCATATTTGGACAGCATGTCCAATCCATACTGCCTCTGCAAGAGCCATATCCCACTTGGTGATCTTATCACCTCAATGCCCAAGAAATAACACAACTCTCCCAAATCCTTCATCTCAAACTTCTGCTTCAATAGCATTTTCACATGAAGGATATCTTCATCACCATCACCTGTGATAATCAAATCATCAACATAAATGACAAGCAACATAATACCTCTCTGTTTTTCTCACATAAAGTGAGAAATCTGCCTTGGAAATCTGAAAGCCAATAGTGACAAGATAATGTCCTATCTTGTCAGACCATGCTCTAGGTGCTTGTTTCAAGCCATACAAGGCTTTCTTCAACCTGTAAACAAACTCAGCATGAACAACATGCACATAACCTGGTGGCTGCTCCATATAGACCTCTTCTTGCAAATCACCATGCAAGAAGGCATTCTTTATATCCATCTGATGTAAAGACCATCCCTTTGATGCAGCCATAGCAATGACTGCTCTTACGGTTGCCATCCTTGCAACCAGACTGAATGTTTCTTTATAATCAAAGCCATATGTTTGTGCATATCCCTTGACTACTAATCTTACCTTGTATCTATTCACAGAACCATCTGCATTGTGTTTCACCTTATAAACCCACTTACAACCAATTGCATTTTTATCTTTAGACAAATGTACCAATTCCCATGTAGCATTTGCTTTCAAGGCATCCATTTCTTCATCCATGGCTTTCTCCCATTTTTCTTTTCCCATGGCTTGCTCAAAAGAAGGTTCTGGTTCATGTATCACTTTGACCATATAGGCATAGTGAATGGCTGTAAATCCATCATATTTCAACCTATCCACAGGATACCTAGCACTAGTAGACCTGCGCAAAGTAGGCTCACTTCTAGATGCTCTCAAAACATCCCTGGTCTTCCTTACTCCAAGTGTAACAATAGAAGAAATACCCAACTCATCATCAATACTCTGTTCTGAGCCACTGGATTCACCATCCACATAAGAGTGATCTACATTCACATCAAACATGGGCTGATCTACCTTCTCTTTTCCTTTTTGTGATACCTGCATATCACTATCTGCATTGCTTTGAGAAGATTCTCGTGATCTCAATCTGCCTATCCATGGCGAAGAATGTGAACCACGGCTAGAGGATGCTCCAGGTTCACTAATATCTTGTGACTACTGCTGTGAATTCTGTGCAGCATTACCATTTTGTGCATCTACATTATCAATTACATTTACTGGTTTATACCAGCTACTCATCTCATCAAAAATATCTCTACTCACTATAAACTTACGAGTAGAAGGGTTATAGCATCTATACCCTTTTTGCTACAGAGAGTAACCAATAAAGATGCACTTCTCAGCTTTTAGATCCAACTTGGATCTCAACTCATCTGACACATGAACATAGGCAATGCAACAAAAAATTTTCAAATGAGAAATATCTGGTTTCCTACCAGTATACCTTTCCTCTGGAGTCATGTCATGTATTGCTGCAGTGGGAGTCCTGTTCATTATGTAGACTGCTGTAGCAAGTGCCTCAGCCCATTAAAAATATGGCAGGTCTTTTTCATTGAGCATGGTATGAGATACCTCTCCAATATGCCTGTTTTTTCTTTCTGCAATTTCATTTTGTTGTGGGGTATGACTACATGAATATTGCTGCTTTATGCCATGCTCTTGCAAGAACCTTGCAAACTCATTTGAGAGGTACTCTCCCCCTCCATCTGACCTTAGGCATTTTATTTGCAGGCATGTTTCTTTTTCAACCATAGCTTTAAGAGTTTTGAAATGCCCAAAAACTTCACTTTTTTTTCATAAAATACACCCAAACTTTTATGCTATAGCCATAAATAAAAGTGACAAAATAATGACAGCCTCCAATAGATGCAACTTTAGTAGTCCACACATCAGAGTGGATTAATTCCAATGGCTTCTTACTCTCTTGAACATGTCTAGGAAATGGTTTCCTTGCCTATTTTCCAAATTGACAGGCTTCACATACGTTATGCATTTCTGCAACCTTGAATTTAGGCAATCCTGCAACAATATTTTGGGCTTGCATTGATTTAAGTTACTGTACGTTAACATGACCAATGCGTTTATGCCAGATATCAATATCTGCAACTACACCGGTCCCATGTGCAAACATTGCTGCACTCTATTCAGGCATGTCTGCATCCAAGGTAAACATTCTGTCCTTCTTATTTTCTTTTGCTATCAAGTGACCTTTATTTTTCATATCCTCAACAAAGCCATGAGGATTAAATCCGACCTGCAAGCCTTGCTCAACCATTTGACCAACAGAAACCAGATTCTTGGTGATATTCGGGACATGAAATACATCTGACAGGTATTTCTTTTTTCCATCCTGCATCGACAAAGGAAATTTTTCAATCTACACAATAGGATGTACAGTATCATCACCAGTCTCCACAAATCCTAGTTTTTCCATTTTCCTTGCATCCTGCATCCATTCTGCATGACCTGTCATGTGGTTTGACGCACCTGAGTCAACATACCATACTTCATTGCTTTCTTCTGCACTTATCACAGAATTGTTCATGTGCTGCACCATAAACAAATGCTCATTTCTGTCATCACCCTGTCTACTAGAAGATGCATAATTCCCTTGTTGCAATTTTCCATTCATGATATCATTCTGCTTTTTATAGCAGTCTTTAGCCATATGACCCATTTTACCACAGTAGTAGCATTCAACATTGCTGTTTGCATTTTGGCCTCTTTACCATCCACCACGACCTCTTTGGCTCCCCCTGCCTCTAGAGTTACCACGTCCTCCTCCATAGGACTGGTTTTCTTGAGTTTGCTGCATATTCTGATTTCTACCACGGCTTCCAGATCGACCTCCTCTACCTCTGCCTCTATCTATTCCAGCATTTGAGTAGAAGACAGTTTCTTTTGAAGTTCCTCCTGAAAAAGGTGCACCACAATTTCTCTGCTCCTCAGAAATTAGAAGAGCAATCAACTCCTCAAAATCAGAAAATCTTTTACGAACGGAAATGGATGTTCGGAACTGTGCATAATCCTTTCCTAGACCATTCAAGGTCACGGAAACTAAATCATCATCTTCCACTGGCGACCCAATGGAAGCAAGTGTATCTGCAATCTTCTTTACCTTCATGTGGTAGTCATTAATGCTTATACTTTCTCTTTGCACATTGTGCAACTCTTGCTTGAGCTGCATTTTCATGGCTTGCGTATTTGTGCTATACATTTTTGACAAAGTATCCCATGTCTCCTTTGGCGTACTCGCATCCTGAATATGCACAATCATAGAGTCTAAAATACTGATAGACAGCCAGTACATAACTTTTCTCGCTCTCTCATGCCATCCTTTAAATGCCTACATTTGCTGTTGATTGGGAACATTAGGAAAAACTGGTTCTTCTTTATTTCTTGCAACAAATTCCCAATATCCTTTTCCCATAAGGAAATTCGTCATTCTAAACTTCCATGCTTGGAAGTTGTTCTTGTCAAGCTTTTCAATGACAATTTGTGAAAGATAATTAGGCGCCATTACAGAACACTGCAAAAAATTCTGTCACTGTAAAAAACACAGCTTCAGCCTCACAACGACAAATCTGCAAAACTGACGAAAGTGGTATTTGACCACACAGTCACTTCCTAGTGAAGATTTTGCATCAGCAGGCAACAAGGATGATTCTGTAACTCCCAATGTCTCTACGCACAGGCATACGATGCAATTTCTATGGTAACTTTTCACCGACCTATAGAAGAGTGGTCGCACAGTATAAAACATGGCATTTTCTTGAGTGCATGCAGAAAACTTCCACCTCCAAAATAGGCCTCGAAATGGCCTCAAATAAAAAAAAATAGAGCAACCGAGGGCTAAAGCCCTCACCCGCAACATATACTACCCTCTTGCTACACCGCGAAGGGCGTCTCAATCTGAGACAATGCATTCTTGTACTTTCCGGTTGTGCTACCTGTAGAGACTTGCTCCCAAAACAGAAAAATGAAAGCAACACTGGTCCTCTTACCAGAACACCGCGAACTTGGTTTGCTTTCTTGAGCTCCTTACCACAAACAAGGCTCTAACACCATGTCAAGATTGTGGGAGAGAAGGAAGGAGTCTCACTTGTAGCTCTCTCACTTGCACAATGGGGGAATACACACAAAGGTGGAGGCTGAAAACAAATTTTCTCTTCTTAGTTGTGTAAGCCAAAAGAACTCTCATACAAAGAAATAGAAGAACCGTATATATAGGTCTCAAACCAAACTCAACTAACTAAGGTGGCATACTAACTGAACCACGAACTAGAGTAGATAAGGATAGCTGTCATCTAGCTATTATTCATGGGCGGTGTACCAACTACATCTGCAGCTAACAAGTCGGTGACATAAATGCACAACGGTCACCCTGGCATATCAGGAGTGGAGCTCGATATCTCAACATTGGGTTGTGATTGGCTTCAGCAGTTAGGAAAAATCTCTATGGATTTCTCTCAGCTGTATATGGAGTTTGTAATGCATGGGTAGCTTGTACATTTGGAGGGAATCAAAGAAATTGCAGATTTTCAGCTTATAACAGCAAGACAACTCAAAAAGGAATTCAAGAAACACTCCCAGATCTTTGTCTTACATTTGCATAAGGATAATAATGACCAACACACCTTGGGGAAGCAAAATGCAGTAATAAAAGCACTTTTGGCTGAATATGAGGACTTATTTCAGCCCCCTACTACTCTGCATCTTCAGAGATCGGTGGATCACCCGATTGACTTGGAGCCCCATGCCAAGCCCATCAATAAACCCCCATATCGGCTCTCTAAATGTGTGCGAGAGGAAGTAGCTAAGCAAGTCAAGGAGCTCACTAAAATGGGATTCATAGAGCCTAGCTCTTCCCCTTATGCCTCCCTAGTTCTATTGGTTAAGAAAAAGAATGGATCCTTTTGGTTGTGCATTGACTACCGTGATCTCAATAAGATCACCGTAAAAAATAGATACCCCATCCCTCAAATTGATGACTTGCTTGCTGAACTCAAGGGAGCGCGCTACTTCACTAAGATTGATTTGCGATCCGGTTACCACCAAATCAAAATGAGGGTGGGTGACGAAGTTAAAACAACTTTTCGGACTGAACGTGGCTTGTACCATTTCCTTGCCATGCCATTTGGGCTCACTAATGCACCCATCACGTTTCAAAGCTTAATGAACAAAATATTGCAGCCATGGCTTTTCCAATTTGTGTTGGTATTCTTTAATGATATACTCATTAACAGTAAGTCATTGCATGAGCATTTGAAGCATGTTAGACAAATTTTTGATGTACTAAGGAAGCACTAGTTATTTGCCAAGGAAAGCAAGTGTGTCTTCATGCAAACAGAGGTTGAGTACTTGGGACACATTGTGAGTGAAAAAGGCATCCAAGCTGATCCTAAGAAGGTGCAATGTGTCTGGGATTGGCCCACCCCCCATTACCACTACCTCCTTGCATAGTTTTCTTGGCCTCTCCTCTTTTTATCGGAGATTTATTCGCCATTATGCCACAATTGCAACATCATTAACCGACAGACTGAAAAAAGAGGCTTTCTTATGGGATGATTTGGCTGATTGCATCTTTCAGCAGAGCTGAAAGACTTGCTCACTTTAGCCCCCATCCTCGTATGCCCCAACTTTTCAAAGGATTTTACCATCCAGTGTGATGCTAGTGGATGGGGTATTGGTGCAGTCTTGCTATAAGAACACGGGGTAATAGCATTTGAGAGCTGAAAATTGGACAATAAAGAGAGAGAATTACATGTCTATGATCAGGAGATGTGTGAGAAATGTGGGATCTAGAGCATGGCAATAACCGGAAGCTATGGAGGATGGAAAAAGAAGTGTAGACTCATGATGGAAAGGACACTGTTTGTTACACAAGTGAATTAGGTTCCAAGATTGAGACTTGGACTCATAAACACAATCTTGTGTATGTGGACAATGACATTGACACTTTACTGAAATGAAAAGAGTACTATCATTGCATTAAGAAATGAAGCAAGTACAATGCTTTATAGGAAAGTAGGAAACTGCAGTAGGCACCATTGTGCATATGGGATAAGTTAGCCTGCATATCCTTGACCCTGAGATTCCATACAAAGAGGCTGTTTGAGTGTGATTGCTGATTCTCAACAAGATGTTGGCAGTCATTCATGCTATTAAAAAGTGGCACCACTACTTGTATGGCACTAAATTTAAGGTGAAAAGTGACCACCGTGTGCTCAAATACTTTTTGACTCAGCCCAATCTCACTCCCAAACAATGTAGATGGGTGGCTACCCTACAAAACTATGACTTTGAGATTACCCACATCCATGGCAAGGACAATGTAGTGGCTGATGCACTATCTCACATGTGGGCATGCAAGGTTTCATCCATCACTGAACTCCACCATGATTGGATTGAAGAGCTCCAAGAGGCATACTTGCTTGGTGCTAAATTCAGCTCTCTTTTTCAGAAATTACAGCAAGGTGTCATGGATGACAACTCTCAATATCAGCTCCACAACGGCCTCATTTGGATCCATGGCCCTATTGTGATTCCCCATGCCTCTCCTTTCACCCAAAGGATCCTTGAAGAGATGCATTCTTCACCGATTGCTGGCCACTGAGGGGTCTTCAAAACATATGACCACGTTTCAAAAAGCTTCCATTGGAAAGGCCTATGGCAGGATGTTAAAGACTTCGTGTCTAGATGTGTGCCTTGTCAGCAAAATAAAGATAGCACTCTTAAACGGGGTGGATTGTTGTAGCCCTTACCTATCCCCGAAGGAAAATGGATCCACATTACCATGGATTTAATCACTGGTTTACCTACAACCAAGAAGGGTTGGGATAGCATCTATGTGGTAGTTGAGTGACTCACTAAAGTAGCCCATTTCATCCCTACAAAATTTCAGTTTACAACATCTCAAGTTGCCACTTAGTTTATGGAGAATGTTTTTAAGTTGCATGGCTTACCCCACGTCATAGTACATGACCGGGACACCAAATTTATGAGTCAGTTTTGGCAGACAATTTTCAGATGACTAAATTGGCTCCGTCTACAGTCTATCATCCCGAAACGGATGGGTAGACCGAGCGAGTCAACAAGTGGCTTGAAACTTATTTGCGACATTTTTGTCATGATGTGCATAATTCTTGGGATGTATGGTTGCACCTGGCTGAATTTTCTTACAACAACTCCACTCATTCGAGCATTGGAGTCTCTCCCTTCGAAGCATTGTATGGTTATCGAGTGCCTCTTCCTACCGTGATCTTCAATGAAAAGCTCAACCCCCTTGGAAAAGAAGAGTTGGACCGCATGCAAGCTTTACTTCAACAATGCAAGGTAAACCTCAAAAGGGCTCAAGAGCACATGAAGTTCCATGCTAATGCAAAAAGAAGACCCCTTGACTTTCAAGAGGGTGAATTGGTACTCCTCAAGGTCCCCAAGTCCCGTTATGCTATACTAAAGGACGGTTCTTGCAACAAGTTGGCACAGCATTACTATGGGCCCTACACAATCATTAAGGTCGGGGAATTGGCTTACCGTCTCCAACTCCCTCCCACTACTAAGATCCATAATGTCTTCCATGTGAGCTAATTGAAACCTTTCATTGGCACTCCCAAAGATCATGTAGAGGAGCTACCCCCCCATAGATGAGGAGGGCCTTATCCAGTATATTCCTGAAGCGGTCATTGGGCAGCATGAAAAGCAACTTTGCACCCATTCCATCCATGAATACCTGATCAAATGGCAAGGCCTACCAACAAAGGAAGCTTCTTGGTGCCCAGCATCTATCTTGGATGAATTTCCACACCTCAAGGAGGCCGTATTGGCTGAAACTTAACCATGACACCTGTTTTGGGCTACAATCTGCGTCTGGACAACCAACTGTTTTGCAACAGTTTTGGTCCTGACCCATTTTCAGCCCCATTCCCCATACACCTCAAGGGCTTCGCGCCAACACCTCATTTGCCTCGATCAGAGTTTCCTAGAGGAAGTTATGGCTATTTTTCTCCAGCCATACCATCTAGGACAACACACTAGTAACTCCTGGATAGCCCTCTATTTTACAAAAATTTTGGTCCTGACCTAATTGCAACCCCCCCCCCCCCCTCACCTACTTGGGCTGAAAGTACATCTCATGGGCTCCGTAACGACACCTCAATTGTCCCATTCGGAGTTTCTCACACAAAGTTATGGTTGATTTCCTACAGCACACCCTTATGGGACAAGACAACATCCCTTGTTTTTTAGGACAAAAAATTTATGAGACGGGATGAGCGGGGATCACGGGAACATGGCATGGGAACATACTAGTCACATTGACGGTATATAAGGTGTAAGAGGGTATTTTGAGGCATCACAGAAATGATCAAGAATCTCTATTTTCACCTTCACAAGCTTTCATGGCTTCTTCTTCCTCTTCTTCTTCTTTCTCCCTTTCCTCTATTTCTCTCTCTTCTCCCTGTCTTTCTCTCTCTTCTTCCTTTTCTCCTACAATCCTCTCTTTTCTCTCCCTTAGTTAGGACAGTTAGGTCTCTTTCATTACAATATGAGAAATGTAATGCGGGCTTTGAAAGCTTTGGCAACTTAGATTGATACAATCTTGAATGCATGATAATAAAAAATATGGGGATGTGGTATTCATTGATATTTGATGATTTTTATTTGCATTGAGCCTATCATGGCATGCAATTTATTCTCACACATTGAGCTTATAACATTATATAAATTCGACAATCTATAAATCATATTTAGAAATTATTATTGTTAATCATATGTATAATACATTAACAAAAATTTAATTATATTTGTATTAATATTTAATTAATAATTTAGTAATTAATAATTGATGCAAAAATAATTGTATTATTGTATCATTGTACATGTAGATTAATTATTATTCTCATAATCAAGTGTATTAAAGTATTGATATTTATAATACATGTATTACAATTATTACAAACTAGTTGACATGGTCGATGATGCTTGTTATTGCGCTTTGTGCAATCGGTATCATTGCAAAGCTTATACCTCGCTCACTTTGCATTTTGCTAAAACCTTCACATGAAGCATATTTTTATATCACATCTTTAGATACATCCTTTAGCTAGACTCTCTCTCTCTCTCTCTCTCTCTCTCTCTCTCTCTCTCTCTCTCTCTCTCTCTCTCTCTCTCTCTCTCTCTCTCTCTCTCTCTCTCTTTGCGCTCATCATAGATAGACACTTATTCTTCATGTGTATACATACGTGTACATGTAAACAACACACATGTGTATGAACATACATACATCATGTTTAGATACATCCAAAATAACTATTTAGTTAATAACATAACTAACTATTTAGTTAAGAAGAGTATTAGGGTAAAAACAAAATGGTCAAGTGTTGGGGAATCAAATCACAAAAACTTGACATTAATGTGTCTACCAAGGTCTTTACATGGCTCCCTTGTTTTGTGTTTGTGAAATAAAATCCTTGCAAGACGCATCTACAATAAGACGGAAGCACTCTCACATGTAGCCTTAAGTTTCTGAATTTCTCTAGAATTTATATGAGATTGTGTTACCTTCTCTTTGCTCACAAACAATGAAGGTGCCATGGTTTGTGTAGCATAACAATGCAATTTGCATGTGCATACTATGATATTGTAAAGGGAGCTCACGCTCAACCGCCAAGACCCACGGACTGCTTATTCTTTCAAGTGTTTCAAGCGAGTACCTATGGCTATCTCTCACCTAATTGACGCGCCTTCGATCCTACCAGGGTGTAGTGAACTTACCTCAATGTTCGAATGAGTTGCCTCCTCCCTCAAGCACACCGGTAGCTCCATGATTCTTGATGCAAGTCCAAGCATCCACATTAGGAGAAATATGGACTCTCTTTTTTGCCCCTTAAAGGGTTTCTCTCACCTCTCTCTCTAAAAAGAGATTCCGAAATAATATTAGAATAAGAGATCTTCTACAATCAAGCAAATCTCGTATTTGTATTTTCAATAGATTTCACCTATTATTTTATTCTCAAACTGTAAAAAAATGTCACTTTTTCTCAAAATCCTCATAACTAAAAAAATACAATTCTATTTTTTTGTAAAAACGGAGCCAATCATTAATATACTACTCTTTAATTCCCTTATGATTTTTCAACATGAAAATATATTAGAATCATTCTCATTCTTGCTTCTTAAAAGAGCGAAAGTTAAAAAACGATATAAAATAACATATACATCATATTTTAAGATTATTTTTTACCTAGAGACATCTTTTTTACTCAAGAGTTTCCTTGTAAATTTTATTGTTTTTGGACAAGTATATGCATATTTCTGGGCATTTCTTCATTCCCTCTCAAAGCTCTAGTTTTGTCTAAAATTTTGTGTACTCTTCTCCTTCCCTCCAGAATATGGTTTCTTGCATACGAATTTTTCTGAAACAATACTCAGTACTATCTACAACACTCTCTACCCTGCTATAAGCAATCTCAAGAGTGGTTTTGATAGCATTTGTTGAAATCAAATAATCTCTATCTACAATACTCTCTACCTTGCTACAAGCAATCTCCCTCTTCAGTACTGTGCTATAAGATATCTTCCTATTCAATACTCTATACTACAAACAATCAAGTGATAATAGAGGTATCTTTATTTTTTTAATCTCTGTGATGTTATTATTCTTCATAGTTATTGTTTAATCCTTAAGTATCAATACAGAGAGAGAGAGAGAGAGAGAGAGAGAGAGAGAGAGAGAGAGAGAGAGAGAGAGAGAGAGAGAGAGAGAGAGAGAGAGAGAGAGAGAGAGAGAGAGAGAGAGAGGGGGGGGGGGGAGGAAGGTGGGAAGAGAGAGGACTGTGTGAGATGAAGTAAGAAAATAAGTGATAGAGTGACAAAGAGTAAATTAGGGTAGAAGATAAGATGTTATTGTTTTTCACTAGCCAAGCTTATGTATAAATGCGTTTAAATATCTTTGATTAATTCTGTGTGTGTGAGAGAGAGAGAATATTTTGGATAGAACAAAAGATAATATTGGATGTTGATTAGAGATAGATTAAAAGCTAAGATTACAGGAAGATTAGGGGGTTAATTAGGGTTTGTCATGACTAAAATTAAGAGAAAGAGACAAGATCCAACTTGATAAAAAAGAATACAGATATAGTGAATCAAAGGGGTGTAATTGTGTGATTTGAGCCAATCTAGAATTAGTTGCATGCTGCTGGATTGATGCTGACATGCAGCTCCGAGATATTTAGACATTCTTGCTATTGATAAGAAAATTGGCATCAACTCCTTAGCTTATTATTAATCAAAGGGGTGTTAATGTTAAAATTGGTAGATATTTTTATTTACAAGGTGCAGGTGCAGGACATACCAAGAGAAAGAGAGATATTCACTTTCAATTGGAGGGTATGCACCAATTTTCAAAAGAAATGCAGAAAGGGATGATGCAATAAGATACATGATGCAACAAGAAAGAAATGCAGGGAAAAAAAACGTGGATCTTTGGGTTGATAGGTGCATTTATCCACTTGATCCAGTCACTCAAAGGCCACCACAATTTGAAGGGCTTACATCATTTGTAAAGTTGTTTGTGAAGGCAATGAAGGATTGTATGGATACACATGCAGAATTGTCACACAACGATTAGCAGGGGTTCATCAAGCCTTGACAAATATACAAACAAGATTACAAGGGAATATGCAGTCTTTGATGGAAAATGATAGATTATTGGCTGAGAAGGATAGGGAGAATCAGAGCCTACAACAAGCAATGTTTGTCATTGAAGATGCTATGCATGCTACACACGTGCAAAATATGGAGTTACAGTCTAAAGTTATGGACTTGGAGAAGGAGAATCGAAAAATAAAGAGAAAGCTCACAAAAAATTTGGAGATTGGGCCCACTTTAAAAACCAAAGAAGCACGTCGACACATTTGATTAGTTAAACCAATTCACCAATTAACCAAAGGAAGTGGACAATATCATAGACACATATATGCTCAATCTGCTACAATGAGAAATATGTTCCCTCATGTAGAGAATGATACTATTGCCAAATTCCTAAGCAAGGATATGGTCAAAAATGCATTGGAAAATCGTAAATTCAAGGACATTGTAGATAGTGTCGCAAGTGAACATCTTAGAGATGTGAGCAACTTATTTACTGCTACAGATGCTCAGGGATTATGTGACAAGGTGGGAATGAGTTCTGAGTCATATAGTATGCTCTATCGACAATTGGATACAGGATTTAAGAAATTCTTCAAAACTAAGCGAATAATGCCTCTGCCAAAACCATTTCACGTGAAGAAGGCTCGAAAACAACTGAATGAGAAAGTTTTAGAACTAATTGGTGAGCTAACGCATCTGAAAAATACACACATATTGAGGTATGGTTCCAAAGAAGTTGCGTTTGTATTGAATGTATCCAACAACTTTGTATTGGATATATGTAGGGTTCAAATTGCTTCGGTCAAGTTCTACAATATGTCTATGGAAGAATGTAGAGGCAAGCTTAAGTTTGTCCTCAAACTTGATGAGTGATATTATTAAGGGGAAAAAATTTGAACATGTGAGTATAACACTTATGAATCGAGCATTGGATCCCAACATTGATGAAAACCATCCTTTATACTTCAATATACAGTCACAGAATGAAATATGGTGCCTTGTAGCATTTGAAGTACCAAAGGAGGACCATGAAGTACTTAAATTTTTTAAACCTCACTAATATACCCAGTGTTATTCAATAGCAAAATAATGGAGCAATTTTACACATCGAGGGGTTTGTGGACTATCAAGTTGAATGGTATCTTGTAGGTGATTTAAAAACATTGAAGTGTATTTCTAGTTTATCAAATGCAGCGAATGCAAAATTTATGTGCATATATTGCATGCAAACTAGGAAGAAAGGGAAAGATGGAAAGAAAGAATGGCTTGCCAAGGCAAGACAACAAGGTGCTCCAACATGTGATCAAAAAGTCATGAGAAATGGAATGCTAGTTCTAGTGGATCCAAACTGGCACCCTATTTTGGAAATACCACTAACAAGGGTTCACTTTTGCACATTGCATTATTTTGTTAGAATAATTGAGAAGCTAGTATATGAATATATATGCTTTGTATACAAGATGCAGCTTGTGTCAGAAGCTGATGCTACATGCAAGAAGGTAGAACGGGTCCTCTTTGAAGTTGGATTGTACGGGGGCCAAGTAGAAATAAAAAAAGACGAGAAAAAATTGGGAAAGAGTGAAAATATCCCTCTTAAACCATGCTTTTGTGGACCCAAGGCTAGGAAGTTTATATCTCCACCTCGAGATGAGGAAGGCAATATACTTGTAATACAACCAGAGAAGTATGAAGCATGGAAAAAGTTGCACCTTGCTGTTCTGGATTGGAGCAATAGGGGATGAACGAGGATTGTAAAGGCAGAAGTGTGGATACACCTAGATAGATTAGCAGCTCTCTTACAAAAGTTGAGGTTTAGGGATGGTGATGCCAATACATTTAAAGAGACAGTTGCTAAATTTCATAAGTCCATGGTGGAGGCATGGACTACAAACAATATAACACACTACATGGTCAGTATTGTCACCATTGCAAAAAAAATCATCATTTCGAATTAGTTTGTGTTTCTAATCTCTCTTCTTGTGCAGTATATACTTGAAGCACATGGTCCATACTTTGCAGATCAAGGAAGTTTGGCAGTATGGTTAACTCAAGGCATGGAACAATCTCATTGGCAAGCTCAGCAACTGATAAGTGAGGTGGCATCAATGATTCCAATTCTATGAGGCAATTATTACAATGGTGGTATAGGAGATTAGAGATATGATACGAGGAAAAAAAAAAGTCCAAAATCTCTCAAGTAGAATTTATAAGTAGAGCAATATACGAAGTGAGAAAAGCAAGATATGAAAACAACACAGCTAGACAATGCCACGCAGAATGGTTGGCAACCCAATAGAGAGATGGTAAGAAATGGAGACCTAGATAAAGATAATACTTTTGATGCATTTAGAGTCTACGAGAGAGCATAGGTACCCAGGATATGACACATCAATACTCTTATATTTAGCATGAGATGTCTTGCAAATTTCGTTTAAAATTTCGAAGGTTTGTCACTATGTTTTTCAAAGTCGATTTCGAACTATGTTTTTTAATTTTAAAGTTCATTTGCACCATAGTAAATTTAAAAGTTTCGTACTACTTAAGTAAAGTCTCCCCTTTCATTTTTTCACATTACTCTTTACTCTACCCTCCACCTTTCTATCCTTCATTATCACAACCATGGCACGTTCCAAGCTTCCTATTGAGAAGGCGCTTGCAAGAGCAAGAGCTCAACACTCTTCCAAATCTAGTGAGCGTATTGTGAGTGAAAAAGGTCCCTTGGTGGTTGACAACGGTGGCCCTACTGCAGTTAATAATGGTGGTGCTACTGTGTCCAACAATGGTGGCCTAGTGTGGTCAATAATGATGGTTTGCCATTTCCAAAATGGTGGTCCACATGGTCTAGTTGCTCCATCTCCCACTACTGCTCTAGTTGGTAATACACGTCCTCCAACACATAAGAAGCGAAGATGGAGACTAGGCATAGCTGCACTACGTGAGATAAGGAAATTCTAGAAGAGTGCCAACTTGATTATTCCTAAGGCACCATTCTCTAGGTTGGTGTGAGAAATACTGCAAGATCTGTAGTTAGGGAATCATCACAAGTTCTTTTCAAGGAAAACCAGGGAAGGAATGTGGGGTGATGGTCAAGCCAAGCCTTGCTTGCTCTCTAAGAAGCAGCTGAAAGTTACTTGATTGATCTAATGGGTGATTCTCAAGTTTTATCCATTCATGCCCGATGTATCACTATTAAGCCCATAGATATAGTTCTTGTTTCTTAGGATCCGCAACAACAAGGATGCATTTAATCTTAATGTTAACAATATGATTTGAGAAGCTAACTTGTAATTGGATCTATGTTTTCAGCTCAGGTTTGGTTGTAGATTGTAATGAGCTTAGTTTTGGTTTATCTTTCCAGTAGACCTTCAAGTATTTAATAGCAGTGGTCTACAAAATGGAGCTAAATTTTTTATCGCTCTAGTTGTACTTGGTGTAATGCACTATCTATTGTGTATTTCATGGTTTCGTAATGCCAAATCTGATATTTGATATTCTATTTTGCTATGATTTGCATTGTGCGTATTTCCAAGTTTCTAATTTTGAAAGTAGTTTTGTTAAGGATAAATTCAATGCGCAATCATGCACACATAAGTGATTAGTTATATATGGGCCGATGCAATATATCTTTATTATATTTAGCAATTTGACAACACTATATCTGATATGCTTTATTCCATTTGACGCATGACTTATTTTTTGTGAATTTTTAAGTTTCCAATATTTCACGTAGTTTGGTTGACAACACATAAGAGATGAGCTACAATATATCATTATGCAAAGATAATAATTTAATTTTGATTTTAACCAACATGATTGACTAACTACAGTATGTATTATCACATGCTTGGATCATAGTAAACTAAGATGATCTAAATTGAAAGTACTAAGTTTAAAAAAAAATTATATTCGTTCTTTATTAAAAAAATTACAAGGATTCCACTATCTCAAGGATATGTGGAGAAGCACATTGTTTACATGTCATGGATTGCTCACTATGAATCCTGACTTTTCTATTATCTAACTTGAAATAGAAGTTGTAGAGGGGCTCATTGGACATTAATTGGATTTCTTGTCTCAGAAAAGAAATGGGCCAATGGCTCTCCGTGCTGATAACAAAAGGATTATGACCATTCCACAAGACGACCACATCTATGAGAGTTGTATGTGTCTCATCTCGGGTATCTTGATCTAAGCTGATCCACTCTCCTCACAAAAGTTGTCATCTTCTATATCAAAAGTGAATGCACAGAGTTTGTCTAGCGATGAAATACCTATAATAAAAACAAAAATAATGGTAAGTAAATGCGAATAACACAACAATTCATCTAAGCAAGACCTATATCAATTAAATCAAGGCATTCAAAATAGTAAAAAAGATTTACCTGAATGTGAGATCAGATTGGTTGACCCTGCATTCAATCATCTCATCAAAATGTGTTCTTTTGACTTGTCAAGACTCACCCAATACCCGACTCATCCATTCCTCGGATGGACACTTGCATTAATAAGTAATCTTTGTTTTCTTCAGAACATCACATGAATCAAAAAAATGTGCAAACAATGAGAATGGTATAAACCAACTAAGATGCACATCTTTGGAGCCTGTGGTGGGTTTCATAGCACTATTGATATCAGATTTTATCTTGGACTTATAGACTCCTGACAACTCCAAGCTACCAATCAACCATTCACCACTAGATAGTGGTAGCAATGGGATATACTACAATCTCTGGCTTTCTACTACATACAATGAATTATTAAAAAAGATATTTTGAGTTGCAAGTTGACTTGCAGAGTTATTATCATAGATCAAAGAACCTATGTCTTTATGCCAAACATGTATCTTGCCGCTCAAACATTCTACATTCTGCCATTCATGCAAAGTTGATGGATATAGAGCTATTAGTAAAACAAGATTGAATTAGAACACTGCAAAGATTTTTAAAAATAACTTTGATGCAAAAGAATAAACAATGATAAAATTTAAAAACTTACTATTTTGTTTATAATTTGCAATGTAGTTCTTGTCATGTACAGAGATTTGTTTGTGCGTATAAACACGTTGGATCAACACTTCTCTTACTGTACTTGTTTCATTGAACACTTTTCGAAACTCTAAAATTCTAACTTTCCAATGTTTGCTAGAGTTTGCAACATCCTTACGCTTGACCTTAAAACTCCCTCGAGTACTTGGGTACATCAAAATCCAATCCAACTTATAGTACTTATCACAAATCCAATTACCACTATCTTTCCTATTGAAGACCTCCACTGCAAGTATGTTACTGATGCTTTTCCTTCATGAAGACATCTATCATAACCAAATAGAAAATTTACCTATCCGCATGTATATAATTTGCGAATGTTTTCTCTAAATGAAATGAAATTTAAATGGAGCAATTAAAAAAATAACATTGTACTTGCAATTCTTTTCACAAAGAAGCCCAGAGATGTTAAACAAGAAGTTGACTTATAACAAGACCATTGTTTCTTCACTGACAAATTCCTAGAGTACAAAAACAAAAGAAATATCGAGTCAAAGCATACATATAACTTACATAGGCTTTGTCCAAATGAGTTGAAACTTAACCATGGAGCAATAGAAAAAAGTGGCAATATACATGTGGCTCTCTTTGCAAAGAAGCCAAAAGATGTTGAAGAAGTTGAAAATTTAAAAAATCATTGTTCACCACCCTCAAAGACTCTGGGAGTAAAAAAACAAAGGAAAACTCAGTATGCATATAGCTTGGATACATTTTGTCCAAACGAGATAAAATTTAACCATGGAGCAGCAAAAAAATAAGACAATATACTTGTAACTTTGTTTATAAAGAAACCGCAAGATGTTGAGTTGAGTGTCCAAAAGATCATTGTTCTTGATTGTAAGAGACTCCTAGAGTACCAAAACAAAATAAATTACATGTCAGAGAATGTACATAACTTGCACAAGTTTTGTCCAAACAAGATAAAACTTTACCATAGAACATCCATGGAAGAGAACAATATACCTATAAAGTTTTGTGAAGAAAATCTTAGGGTTTGGTAGAACAAGCTATGCTCTCATAAAACATGTGAAACTCACTCTGTGTTTGTGTAGAGGAAATGAAATTTCATAGGGTTACAGATAGTGCAAGCAACAATGAGGCTGTAAGATTTCGTTAGGAAAGAAGAAGCGGGAAAGAGATATGATAAATTTGAGTTCCGCCTAAGAAAGAGGGGGAAAGTGAAAAGGGGAGATATGAAAAGTCAAACATAAAAAATAAAAAAATGATAATTTGAGTCACAAACTTCAAGGAAGTGTCATCATTGTATTTTCCATATTTTTCCTTATTTTATTACTGAGAGAAGATTTGGGTTAAGATATGGCTAGAAAATTCATGTTACATGAATCTAGAATCCCAACTCTCTCATTGATTAGGCCTATATTTCTTTATTCACTCCTTAAGGGAAAAACCATATTTCTCATAATGTCAAGCCTCCCCCTCCAAGCTCCATCCTCAGTCGCACGTGAGACAAGAGAAGAGAAGAGAAGAGAAGAGAAGAAGAAGAGAGGAGATGATGGAGAGCTTTACCTCCAAGATCCCTCATCCTCACACACTCACTCCCTCCCTCACTCACACTCCCTCCCTCAAGTACTCATAAGCAAGCAAAGAGAAGATAAGGAGAGAAGAAAATGAGTCTACTTTCGCCACACACCAAAGAATGAGCTTCTCCATTCACTTTTTGGCCTTTATACATAACCCTAAATCCCTTTTGGGCGATCATCCCTTTTTTACATGACCAGCCATTGTGGCAAGGTCCTTTTTTCATTTCCTTCTATGTGCCTTCTATTTGCCTTCTGTCTTTACATATGCCCATATACCTTTTACAATTTGTACAGGAGGGAGCTTGGAGCTCTTTTACAATAGTAGGGGCGCCTTGCATTTAAAAATATGCTTTTGCCTTTGACTTGATTTTTGAGGCCGCCCTTGGGCTTTTAGTCATTCTCCATCTTGCCTCTTCCATTGTGTTCGATTTCCTCCTCGGCCACCTCTTTTAGGTCTCGACTTGCGCTTTTTCACTTTTTTCGCTTTCTTCTTGTATAGTAGTTGGAAGGTGGGATGGGTGTGGCCAGATGGCTTTTTTGAGTTTGTATACAAGCCCTTGCAGGGGATGGTGTTGGATGGACTGGCCCTTGAAATTGAAGATGTAGTTGGGGCGGGTCCCTCTTTGACGCTGACCTTGAGTGGATCTGTCCCTTGAAATTGAATATTGTGTTGGATGGATCGTTCTTGGAAAATATTAAGTGGGCGGATTCTAGATGGATGTATCCATCCTTGAAATTGAATTTGGTGTTGGACGGATCCTTCCCCTCACGCTTCTAGGTATAACTATTTCGAATTCCCCATAAGCTGTTTGATCCCTTCTCTTATGTTCGTTTAGACTTTACCACTTGCACAGGAGAAAACCTGGCACTCTTATAAAATGAATTACATTGTGCCTTGTGCTTTCCTTGCGAGAGTTCTCGGAAGTTCTCTCTCATCCTTGAGAGAGCCTTGCTAGAATATTCTGTGCTCTTCGTCGTTTCTTTTGAGCTTGCCTTCTCTTCCACTTTCTTGCCTGGGCAGAATGAGCTTCTTCATTCACTTCTTGATGGGGGCTTCCTTGGTTTTCCTCTACGTCATGTGGGCTACATACTGATATATCGTGGAACATTACGCCCCTCTTAGACAATTGCAAGTTTCGTGACCCTTGCAGTTTTGAGAGTTGATGAAGATTCAGTGATTGAAAAGGGCAGTCCTGCGAGTCGATGATGATGGGTTCTCGTGGGGATTGGTTTTGGGGGGAGGTTGATTAACCGATTGAGATGCTGGGGGTCAAGAATGCATTGTATGGATGGTGGGGCCTCCAAAGCTGATGGGTTGCAACTTTTGTTTGTGCCTGAAAAGAAAAGAATGTGCACTACCCAGGGGTGTGTCTACCTTACCATGTGGTGCATTGTGCTTGTACTAGTGGAACTCGGAGTTGGGTAGAGAACCACAGGCAAGTTTGAGTGTTGTCCCACACTTGAGGACCTAGTTTGTGCAGGGGGAGGTGCGGTGAGTGCAGCTTAGGGAGTGTGGCGTACCTAGGTATGTCCTTCCCTTGATGTTCCCTAAGTGTGTGAGTGAGGAATCAAAAGGGGCTTGGGGATTTGAGATAGAGCCAGATGACTAAAGCCATCGAATGCACCTAACTTGAGAATCCCTAGATGTAGTGCTTCTGGTCTATGTGAAGTGAGATGGTGCAGTTGCTTGTTCGTGAGACACTTTTTTTTTTGCCTTTGTCCTTCAAGGGGTAGTAAAAGATAGAGGATCTATTCCTCGGGCTCTTGACGCCAGGAGGTACATTCCATGGTGGATTTCGTGAGACCACGATGGATTCCGTGAGGTTTTTAGACCATGGTGGATTCCGTGAGGTTTTGTGATGGATTTTGTAAAACTATATTTATTTACCGCTCAGGGCTTGTACACAATGTGGATTCATTGTGCGAGAAGTTGATGGGGACGCCTGTCCTTTTCGGGCGTCAGATTAATTTAATGTGCATGTGGGTGATTCCACATCAGGTGATTCCATAAAATATATATTTAAATTAATGGACGTTTATGAGTTTAAAGTGCACTCGTATTAAATTAAGGTTAGGGCAGAGTTCCAACATATTTATTTATTTTGTAGTTGAAAACTGCTAGGTATTCACTTTTTTTGATTTAATTTTATTATTTTTTAACAATTGTGAATGCTTCAACTGATGTGTAGAGCAGGTAGTGGTGGCGTTGAAAAGCACTGGGTGATGATGTGTATTCAAATTACCTAGAAGAAATTATCATTTTTTATGGACATGCGGGCGCTAATATTTATTGAGGCATGCTTATTTATTGAAGCGTTTGATAAATATTTATTATTTTGTATGCGCATAGGTGCTTGGTTTAAATATTTCATTATTGAATATTGTGTTTGGGCACAACTCAACTTTTGGGATGCCCAATCGCTTTATTCTTTATTTGGACAAAAGAAAACACAAAAGCCAAAGCATGCTAATTGTAAAACTAGGCTAGTTTTTAGCTTAGAGATTAATAAATTTATAAACACATGCCTTATGGAGCGCCCACATAAGGCATGGGGGGAGATTGAACCCAATTTGTCTCTTTTCTTTATGTCATGTAAATCTTTCTTCTTGTTTTATGAGTTTTAGTAGAGTTCTTTTGTTCTTGGGGACCTTCCGGCGCTCGCTATGCACACATCTAGCATCCGATTTGCGCACCAGTGGTATTAGAGCGAAGCTGAGATCAAGGGATTCCAATCGCTTACCATCTCGTGCGAAGGCGAAGCTCCTAGAATGAACGGGCTCTACAGGCAATAAACTGTCAATCCCAATGTGTTCCTAGCAGTGAAGAACCCCCTGATGTGCTATTAGATCACGAAGGACCACTCTCTGGCGACGGAGGACCACTCGAGAAGCTCCTTTGGAAGACGTTTTTTTTTTCAGAGTTAACAGAGAAGAAAAAGATTAAGTTTTGAGTTTAAAAGCTTAATAATCTTAATAAAAAGCTTAAATCTTTCCAAAACTCAGTGTCGACGGTGGAAGGATATACTACATGACACTGAATGTGATGACGACATCCTCTTGTTTTGTCACCTTCCCATAGCACCTATTCACACCAAACTCTTCCCAAACTACTCTCGAAAGCTTCAGCAAGCCTCTGTTCACACCTGTGCTGTGACAAAGACAATTTCCAACAAGCAGATTGTTATACACACACTATATGGAAGACGTATCTGCTTGGAAGAAGACTGGCCGAAGGTGATTTACTGGAACCAAGTATGGAGCAAAAATTGGACCTAAT
Organism: Lygodium microphyllum; assembly: GCF_053477565.2. Classification (NCBI taxonomy): domain Eukaryota; kingdom Viridiplantae; phylum Streptophyta; class Polypodiopsida; order Schizaeales; family Lygodiaceae; genus Lygodium; species Lygodium microphyllum. Next base: position 122,821,063 of record NC_141161.1, read on the forward strand.
TATGATGCAACTTCAAGAGAAATGAAGAGCACATCAAACTTTGCAAGCACAATTGGGAACACTTTAACGATCCACTGTTGATCAAGATGGACTGTAACCTGAAGATGTTACTTGATGTACGATCGATGTGACACTCAAAGCATAGTCTATTAGGAAAGAAGGCAAGATAAGTAACATAAATTTCAAATTCCGTACTTTTAATGGGCTACACGACGAAATATCAATCAGTTTGATGATTATTTTCATGAAGAGCAGTATGCTGAGAAAGACAAACTCAAATGTGTCACTAACCAACTAGTGGACAGAGCATCATTATGGTGGACTGTTGTCCATAAGAGTATTTATTGCCCTACTACTTGGGAAGCCTTTCAAAAGAAAATTTTGCAGAATTTTTTACCACCTCAATTCCATGAAAAAGCAATCAAACAGTGGGATCTTCTGCAACAAAGAGATCGTGAGCCTATTTCGCAATACATTGAGAATTTTTTGAGTGCCTTACTGCAAGTTTGAATGCTTGAAGATATTCCTGAGGCGATCCACAAGCGCAAGTATATGTCCGGTTTGCTTGGTCACTTTTATGTAGAAGTGAACATGTTCAAGCCAAAGACTTGGGAAGATGCGACTTCTTTAGCCCATGATACTAAAGACAAAATTCGTGGACGAGAAAAGTGATCGCAATAATTTCCAACTAACGGTAACTTCGGTACAAAGAAATTCAATTCTAACTTTCGAAGATTCAATCAAAATCGCTTTGTTTCTTCTTTTTTCCGTAAATCCTGGACACGACCCCCTGCTTTACCATCAAATATAAATTCAAATCCCAAACCATCCTTCAACCAAATCCCAACATACCTAAACTACCAGCCATTACCAATAATGTTTCCAAATCCAAGTCTGTAGTTTGCTACAAGTATCATCAACCTGAACACTTAACAGTAAACTGGCAATCCAAGAAGCCAACGGTTCAAATCAACTACTTGGGAGCGTCTGAAGATAAAGACCATCAAGATATGCCAGATTTTATGGAAGATGATGATGATATCGGTGATGCTTCAGATATTTTACCAAGTATGCCAAATCCTCATTCATTATTAAAATGATGAAATGTCTTGTGCAAGGTCGCCAAAAGATTGTTTTGCATAATGATGGGAGCACACATGATTTTATTTCTACCAAGTTGGAAAAAGAATTGAACTTACATACTGTTCCAACTCATTATTGCATTAAGGCTACATTCTTAGGCACTAAATACAATGGTACACAAGAAGTTCATGATTTAGAAATTAAAATTGGCGATTATGTTGAGCGTAGAAATTTCTTGGTTGTACATTTGCAAACTAGTGACATTATTTTAGGAATGCCTTGGTGTCACAAATATAATCCCAAGATATAGATTATTCCACACATTCAATGAAAATTCATTCTAACAGAAAATAAATCACATTACATGGAACACACACCTTTGATAATTTTCCATTACTTAGTCACACACAAGCTAAACGTGAATTAAGAAAAGATAGCAAATCATACTTAGTATGGGTGAATGAAATTGAAGCTGAGGAAAATCAGATGTATCCTAGGCACACACAATTTATTTCACAATTTAAAGATTGTTTTACTGTTGATTTACCCCCTGGTTTACCACCTACATGTCTTGAAGATCATAAAATAGATTTAATCCCTAGTTCTCAACCATCATGTAAAGCACCTTATAGACACAATCAAATTGGACATAAAGAAATCCAAGCCCAAGTTAAAAAACTGTTAAACCATGGACTTATTAGGCCCAATAGTTCTCTTTTGGTGCACGTGTCATGTTAGTCAAGAAGAAAAATAATACCTATAGGATGTGCATTGATTATCGTGCCCTAAACAAGATCACTGTTAAGAATAGATATTCAATCCCATTGTGGTTCACCTCATCCAGTGATCATGCTGCAATGCTCTCTAGTAAGGGAACATTAATGTGGCTCATGATTGTGTTATACCTCTAACTACGGAACAATGCGTGCACCATCTTGGCTTGGAGTTGGATTTTGGGATCTGGAATATCAGCCAAGCTGAGATACCATCATTGGTGTGGACCTTCACCTTGTCCATCACCACCAACATGGTGTATACAACTCTCTTCAACTTTCTCTCCACTTTGTTTGCGAGGCCCAATTCTCTTTCTACCAAGTCTAGGGTCAATTCAATTTTCACTTGACGAGTTTCTTCTCCCTCCCGCATGGTCACAGTGCCACAATTCCTATTAAATGTTTGTAAGAACTCCGCATAATGGCTGTAATTTACCCCTTGGCCCAATGCTTCCATGTATTTCTGTAGATTGCACTGCTCGCCTCATGGCCCGTTCTTCGATGGCTACATCTATTGAGATTGAGAGAGGCAGAGACGGAGTAAGGAGCAAGCATGCTCTCATCTTCTTCATTCATTCATTCTATCTTAACCACACACATAGAGTAAGTGTATACAATAGTACTAAGGTCCATAGGACCATTCACACTGGGTCTAAGACCACCGACTTATTTAATGTCCCACACTTGCTGATACAACTGGACAATACTAATGACGGTCATATATACTAACATGAGAATAGTATGAGCTTGATATTCTAACACTCCCCCTCAAGCTCAAATCATCTGATGAACTCCAAGTAGCTGTCTAAAACTACTAAAATTATCTTTGCCCAAAGACTTGGTAAAGATATCTGAAACTTATTCATCAGTCTTCACATGCATAAGATCTACTCTCCCTGCAAGAACCATCTCTTTGATAAAATGGTAGTGTACCTCTATGTGTTTTGTCCTCGCATGGTATACTGGATTCGTTGCCAGGAGTACACTACTGAGATTGTCACATAATAAGGTCACTGGAGCATCCACCTAAATATCCAAGTCAGCCATAAGCTTGAGAAGCCATGAAATCTCACATGCTGCCAATGTAGCACCCCTGTACTCTGTCTCAGTACTAGACAATGCAACCGTTGGTTGCTTCTTGCTGCTCCAACTGATCATGCCACTTCCAAAGCCAAAAGCATAACCACTCGTAGATCTGCGATCATATGAGCATCCTGCCCAATCTGCATCTGTGTATCCAACTAGTTTCAAGGGCTTATCTCTAATATAGATCAACCCATAATCTGCAGTGGACTTAACATATCTCATAATCCGCCTAACAACATCCAAATGTGGCTTCTTGGGCTTCTGCATAAGCTGACTTATGAGCCCGACTGCATAACTCAAATCTGGCCTGGTGATGGTCAAGTAGATCAGACTTCCAACCATCTGCCTGTACATAGTCACATCCTGAATTTCAGCTCCAGTGCTAATGTCCAACTTGACATTCTGATCAAGGGGTGTATCCAATGGTTTGCATTCAGCCATGCCATACTTCTTTAGCATTTCCATGGCATAATGTTTTTGTATCAGCCATAAAACATTTTCAGCCTTGATTACTTCAATACCCAAAAAGTACTTCAATTCACCTAGATCTTTCATGTCAAATTCAGATTTCAGCATCTTCATTACATGCTGTATGCCCAAGTTATCATCACCAGTGATTATCAAATCATCAACATATATGACCAGCACTACTAAGCCACTGTCAGTCTTCTTTGTAAATAGGCTGTGATCAGTCCATACTGTTGGGCATACCCCTTAGCAACCAGCCTTCTTTGTACCTTTCCACACTGCCATCTAACTTGCATTTGATTTTGTAGACCCATTTACAGCCAATGGTCCTTTTTCCTTCAGGCAATGGCACAAGATCCCATGTCTTATTTTCAGCCAAGGCATTCATTTCTTCATCCATGACTGCACACCAATTCTCATTTTCCACTGCTTCAGCATATGTACCTAGTTCTTTGATCTCCATCAATTTTGTCATGTAAGCATAATGCTTTGCAGTGTAGCCACTATATGCCAACCTGTCAACCAGGGTATTTGACCCTCTGTGAGCGTCTAAGCTGTGGTGCACTACTCGATTTCCCTCTCTCATGAGGCGAAATGTACCTGCTCTGCCTTGCGCTAGGCGTATAGATAGTCAGAATACCAAGTTCACTGTCTAAAGTGTCAGTATACTCATATCTAGAAGTCATTCTACCAGGTGTCATCATCCCAGATACATCCTTAGTTACTTTCTCTTTTCCTTTGTCCACGACATCATATCTCTCCCTCACTGACATACTGGTGTCAGTGGACGGTGAGCTCCTCAATCTCCCTGTCCATGGGGATGCTGTCTGACTACTAGGTCCTGTCATATCAATGCTCTGCTCTGCAGATCAACCGTGGATACATGAGTAGAAGGCATATCTGATGACACTGTAGCCGGTGATACATACCAAGAACCCATCTCATCAAAAATAACATCCCTGCTCACCAAGGTCTCCCTGGTAGAGGGGTCATATCATTTGTATGCCTTCTTCTCTTGTGAATATCCAATGAAAACACACTTATGCACTTTTGGATCTAGCTTCTTTCTTTTTTCATCTGGAATATGCACATAAGCAAGACAGCCAAAGACTTTCATGTGACTTACATCTGGATTATAGCCATACAACTTCTCAAACGGTGTCATCTCATGAATACCTATAGTGGGAGTCCGATTCAAGATATACATGGCTGTCATAATAGCCTCAGCCCAATAATAGAGTGGCATCTTCTTCTCATTCATCATGGCATGAGCAGCTTCCATCAAGGCCCTATTCTTTCTTTCAGCTACCCCATTTTGCTGAGGAGTGTATCTACTGCAGGTAAGCTGCCTACGTATGCCATTTTCATCCAGAACTCATTTGACACATACTCTCGACCACTATCTAATCTCAAGCAAGAGATATAACAGTCAAATTCCTTTTCAACCTGCTTTTTGAACTGCTGAAAAACAGCAAACACCTCATCCTTTGTCTTCAGAATGTAAACCCAAGTATAGCGACTGTAATCATCAATGGATGTCACATTATACTTCAAGCCTCCCATGGATGCATTATGGGATGGCCCCTAAACATCAGAGTGCACTAACTGCAACGAACGTGTACTCTACCTTACATGCTTGACAAATGGCAACCTTGACTGCTTACCAAACTGGCAAGCATCACATACATGACCAATATCTGAATATTGGAAGTTGGGTAAACCTGTAACTAGCTGTTTTTTTTGCACAATTTGCAGCCTTTGAAAATTTACATGCCCCACTCTCTTGTGCCAAACTTCCAAGTTTCTAATAGTGCCAGAACCATGGGCAAACATAGCTGAATTCAGCTCTGGCAAGGTAGCATCAAGAGTAAACATTTTGCCATTCCTGTGACCGCGAGCTATCAACTTGCATCCATTTCCAAACTCTTCAATAAAGCAACCATGGTTGTTGAATCTAACCTGCAAGTTTTGCTCCGTCATTTGACCAGTAGACAGTAGGTTCTTTGTAATTGAAGGAACATGCAATACATCATGCAAATTTTTCTTTCTGCCATCATGAAACCACAAGAGGCACTTTGCCTTTATGCTCAATGCTATGCTGCGTGTCATCACCTGTACAGACATAACCATTTTTTTCAGCCACCATTTCAGTGACCCAATCACCGTGAGGAGTCATGTGGTTCGATGCCCTTGAATCAATGTACCAAACTACATCATCAATGCATTTTTCAGCAACCTTGTCTTTTACATACTGCATGGCAAACAATCTGACTAGATGTAGCAAAATGTCCATGTTGTTTGCCTTTCTGATTTCCCTGCCTCTTCCAGCAATCCTTGGCAATATGCCCATACTTCCCATAGTAATGACAATCCTTATCCTTGTTCGGATTGTCAGATGGATGATGCTATTGCCAGGAGCCTCTACCTCTAGGGCTAGATCTCCCCCTGCCTCTAAAGTTTCCACCACTTATTGCATTCGATACTTGTTGGTTGTTATTTCCATAGGATGAATTTTGTTGGCCTCCTCTGCCAAATCCATAGCCTCTACCATGGTTTCCACAGCCGCGTTGATTGGAATAGAAAACTGCATCCTTGTTTTTAGAACTGCTAGATCCTGTAGCCAAGCCAAGCTTAACCTCTTCATGGATAAGTAATGCAACCAGCTCATTGAAATCAGGCATTTCATCCCGCATAGACACAAAAGTGTCAAAAGACTTATACTCAGGCCCCAAGCCATTCAAAGTCACAACAACCATGTCTTCATATTCAACCTATGAACCAACAGATGCCAACTAATCCGGAATGGTTTTAACCTCCATGACATAATCCTGTATAGATCTGCTCTTCCTCTCCATGTTGTTGAACTTCTGCTTCAACTGTATCTTCCTGGCACTTGTGGTTGTGCCATAATACTTGACCAAAATGTCCCATGCATCCTTAGGAGAGTTGCAGTTCATTATCTGCATTACCATGGCATCTGAGATACATAAAGAGAGCCAGTGCAAGACTCTACAAGCTCTTTTTGTCCAAGCTCGGTGTAATCGTCTCTGATCAGCCGTAGGTCGATCTGGGAGTTCAGGTTCAGCTTCCACTCTAGTCACCAACTCCCAATAGTCTTTCCCTATTAAGAAGTTCTCCATGCGGAACTTCCATATGGCATAATTGTTGCTGTCAAGCTTTTCCCCCACTATCTGGGTTATGTTGTCAGTCCTCTCTGCATTAGCCATGTTGTACCTGACACTATTTAGTCACTGCCTGACTTCCTGCAAGCCAACAAGTATGACTAACCAAGTTCGATCCTCAACTATTTACGACAGTTTTTTGCAATTAATTGCAGTAAAAAACCAGTGTATTTCAGCCCAATAACAGCTCAAAATAGTCCACAACCAGTGGTCTAACTCATAAGTATAACGGTCAAGACTTATGCTTTGGAGTTGCTTCAGCTTAAACTCCTGCAACCTCACTGCCAGGATAAATACATATAGTCTAAAAACTGTAAATTGTTAGTGACCAACAGCTTATTCAAAGCCAAAACTGAGTCATATACATGTCATACATGTCCCAAACCTTCATAGACAGCTGCTAGTACATGTAGCAGTCCAAGCATAACCATATGGGCACAAAACAATGCATAATCAGCAAGTATAGGTGTCAAACTTCCTGCTCATAGATTGTATTCAACAAATGCTCAGTGATGTCAAGTCTTTTTAGCTCCAACCTAGCTCAAAAACATGCCAAACATCCACTTTAAAGTGTCAAGGTCATGCATGACCATATGGGCACCCATAAACAAGATGTCTTCAATAGCCAGTTGCATACATTGCAATTACAATTTGTTACCCAACCAAGACACTGTAAATGCATTCAATTTCAGCTTTAGATTTCAGTTTTTAATCATGCTCAATGCCCAATTCAATGCTCCAAGCATTCCCAGATATATTCCTAATAGCACACAATTGTTAGAGATCAACGGTGTCATAGCATGCTTCAATAGAAGATGGTGCTTGCTGCCCGCATTCAATGACAGTTTTCAGCATGTCAATGACTTCCCAAAACTGAGCATTTTAGTCAATAACTTCAGTCCATACCATATCGGTCAATGCATATGTCTTAACAAATATGTATATGCTCAACAGACCCTTTTGAGCATGCCTGGAAGCCTCAATCTTTTACTTACTGTCAAGTACTTGCTGAATATTCACTGTACACAGCAGTTTTGGACAGATTTTAGATCTGTAATCAACTCTCACAATTTATATCTCATTCCCAGTTAGGCATTAGCATGCCACAAGTCTTTAGTAACCTTATCAAGGCTTGTTTATAAGCCATAGATCAGTGTATGACCAAGTGTTAGCATGAAGTACAGAAGATGCATTCAATCTAAAAATAGGCGCAGTTCATGCAGCCTGTCAGGCTCTTCCAGCAGCACGTGGTGAAGGTACTAATGATTGTCAAGCACTCAAATGTGCCCAATGATGCTCCTAAAGACTCCCAGACAAGTCTTCACTGCTGCCGTGAAGCACAGAGTCTCACATGAACAAATGCATACCTTGTGTTAGAGCAATGGAGGAAAATGATAGTCAGTCCTTTGTTCTCTTCAACCTTGACAGTTTAATCTTCAGGTCTTCTTCCCGTATGCACTCCACAGAGCCCAGTCATGGGTGCTCTGATACCATGTTGAGATTGAGAGAGGCAGAGACGGAGTAAGGAGCAAGCATGCTCTCATCTTCTTCATTCATTCATTCTATCTTAACCACATACATAGAGTAAGTAGCCCACTTTCCTTTATGTTGTATCTTATCTATACTTTGTGTACATTGTAAACAGTGTGGAAGAAGAAGAAGAAACCAGCAAGAAAACGTTTTGGCCTCCATCTCTCTTCTTGTCTCTTGAGTGAGCTTCTCCTTGTGCATTCTGTGTGTGTTCGGCGCAACATCTTGAGCAAGTCTCCCCACCACATGATTCTTGACAGAGGGAAGCTTCAAGCTTCAAGAAGAAGCTTCAAACCTTGTTGACTTGCATGCAGACTCTTCACAATAAACTCCTCTTCAAATTCAAGCTCCTACACCCAAAGAAATATCAAGCTCCTGATTGCCTAAACCAAGAGAGAGAGAAGAGATAGAGACACATGATTTGTGATACTGAAGAGTGTACCTCAGTAATGTTTTAGATAGGTATATGTACTATGTATAGCCTGGCCCTTACGAGTGGACACGGGTATTGCCCTTTATCCCAATAGGCATAAGACATATGCGCTAACATCAAGAACCATGCTCCCTGCTCCTAGCCTATTAGCCACGTGTAGATCTTCTTCTAGAAGCAACTTATCATACAAGGGATGTTTTTGGATAGTGTGGCAGAAAGATGGACCTCATGGACCATTACCAATACTCTTAATGAGGTCAGGGAAATGTTCATGGGATCATGTCTTGAAGTCCAAAGGGTTTTCCTTTGCTCATCGAGTGTAATTAGTTGGTGGCCAATTCTGGCTACCAAACTCTAGTTGGAGTACCATTTCTACACAAATTTTCCGTGTCCTTTCCCTTTTTGTTTGATTGCTTTGAGCTTTTCCTTGTTTGTCTCACATTGAGCAGTATAGAGTGAGGGTATCAAGTGCAATTTTCTAGATGTGGGATTTGGGATGTCCTTTATGACTTCCTTAGTGCAATAGCTACATAGCGAGAGTAAACATGTTGTTGCTCATCCCAAGTCAGAGGTTTGGCTATGAGGTTTGTGTATTCTAGTGTTGGCCTTCCAATGTCCACATGGACATATGCACATGTGATGGCTGTCAGCTTGTGATCAAGCTTCGTCATGCACTTCATCTTTGGTTCATTGGTTAAATGTGTCATCTCCTTGGCCAAATCTTTGAGAGATTTCTCCTCAATCCTAGGCTTTAGGTGATTCGGAAGTGCTGGAGGTGTCAAGGATGTTGGTTGCAACACCTCTTCCATGTGAATTGCTAAGGACATGTTCTGTAAGGGGCGTCGTCACGGCCAAAGGTTGTGATGATTGATGTGATTCCTGATTGGAAGAATTAGCAGCTAGTTCACTAGATTGGCCACTATTGGTAGACTCTGGTGTCAAGTACTTAAGCAGATCAGAAGTGGTCATGTCTTTTGTTGCCCTTTGCACATTCACTTGTGCAGATCGAGCTAGTCATGGTGGATTGCACATGCATATCCTTAGGTTGAGAGCTAAGGGTGGTGTCATGTCTCGCATCTTGGACATTTGGAAGCTCAGATGGAGATAGAGATTGGGATTGAGCAGTTGCACTTGATGACTACTATTGTACTTCTTGTGTCCGTCTAGGGAAAGAGGGTGTAGGAGATTTGGGACTCCTAGGTGGACTTGGCACTGGCTGAAAGATTTGCTCATGGCTATTAGACGATTCTACCATTTTCTTTATTGAGCAATTAGCCTTATCATGAGCAACATTGCGCATGTGGTGCTCATTATCCTCTTGGCAAGTCAAAGGCTTCTTGGGCACTAGTGGCTTTTGTGCACACTCGATGGTTACATATGATATTCACTTGTTAAGCATGCTAGGCTGAGGATCTACCCTTCAAATAGTCCTGTTTGGTTTCTTGATTTCAATCGTGAGGGGCTCAGCCACTCCAATATTGTTGACTTGTGACTTGGATTTTCGTTTAGATTTCCTCTTGCGCCTCTTTACTTTTGATAAGATCTGGCCTTTAGTTGACAAAGGTGGTTCAGCAGGGGGTTTTGGTACCCAAATCCATTGGTTACCTGTGTAATACCCTTGAGCACATAGTAGCAAAACTTTGGATATCCATTTTAGCATTGTGCCAGCTCTCCATCGATACCTTCGTCTATAAGGCTTGGGCTTATTTTGTGGTCTTCCATGATATTTGTAAGTCCAAAGCCTATCCTTGGCATTGTCTCCTGACCTTCTTATTTCAAGCATGGCCTCACTCACTAGTTCTCTCTGTTCAACATGTGCTTGTATCAACTCTTTCAACAAGTCCTTGCTCTCGTTACTAGGCTTTCCTGGTATGTTAGATTGATCCTTGTCCTTCCCTCAAGGTTTGATGATGTCACCCTTACTAAAGGTTGTGATTATCCTTACACTCGGTAGTGTCAAGTGTGTCCTCTATGCTACATAGTCAGCCTCACACTTTGTCGCCCTTCTAAAGGGTCTTCGTAGGAGGGTTTCCTTTCCACAATTAGCACTATTTGAAGGAACGTGGAATAGGATAGGTAAGCTTTTTGTTTCAATAGTTACAAGGATTTTGCACTTCCCTATAAGTGCTTGTGGGTGTCCCTTGTAAGGACTAAGAGTTACATTAGTCGGTGTGAGCTCTGGTTGGCCTAGTAGGGTCCATGCTTCATAGGTCAAGATATTAAAATCTGCTCCTTCATTGATGAGAGCATCGACACTATGCTCTCTTTTTATGGTGAGTTTGACCCTAAGATATGTAGGCCATACTATATCTTCATATTTTGGGTCTTGGCTTATAAATTCAAGCCTTCTAATACATGCCCTCAAGTGCCCAAGTGCACAACCAAATGTGGATTCTCCATTAATGTCTTGGGTCGTCTGTGTGGTGCCATTTAAGGTGCATCTATCGTCATGAGGATTGTCATGTCTAGTCATCCTTGCAATTGCAGCTTGATGTTGTTCTATTCTACTTTGACTAGATGCAGTCCGAATGCAATATATACATGTTTTTGTGGTGTGGCCTTTTTGCTCTTGTTGGCTAGATTGGCCCATTGAGGTTCTAGGGTATTTGTTTGCCTTTGTTCAGGTATGGGCTTTGTCAAGAATCGCGTGGTGGAGGGGGTTGCTCAAGATGTTGCGCCGAACACACACAGAATGCACAAGGAGAAGCTCACTCAAGAGACAAGAAGAGAGATGGAGGCCAAAACGTTTTCTTGCTGATTTCTTCTTCTTCTTCCACACTCTTTACAATGTACACAAAGTATAGATAAGATACAACATAAAAGGAAAGTGGCCTACTAAGTCAAACAATGCATAACCGACTACACTAGTCGACTGGCGCTATAACTATGCCAGCTGTAAATAGGTGTAACGACCTGAATATAATAAGTAATGAGTCAGTGGCCATGTGAGATGCATAATGACCACCGACGTGCTAGGTGTAGACGTGTGGACCATCTAACCAGGCGGTCCATCATCAATGTCCGCATGTGTTGAGCTTGTCATCTCAACACTCCCCCTCAAGCTCAACTGCATCTCTGCAACTCCAAGTAAGCTTCGAAACTTTTGAAGCTTCTCTGTACCCAATGCCTTCGTGAAGGTGTCAGCTATCTGGTCCTGTGTGCTGACATACACCAAGTCAATCTCACCTGCTAGTACCTTCTCTCTCACAAAGTGGTAGTGTACCTCAATATGTTTTGTCCTGGCATGGAACACAGGGTTCCTAGCCAACTGTATACTGCTCATGTTGTCACAATAAATGACAACTGGACCTTCCACCTGCACATCCAAATCATCCAATAGCTTTTGCAGCCATACTACCTCACATGCTGCAACAGCAGCACCTCTATACTCAGCCTCTGTACTCGACAAAGCAACTGTAGATTGCTTTTTGCTGCTCCATGCAACTGCTGCACTACCAAGAGAGAACATGTATCCGCTGGTAGATCTTCTATCAGACATACTACCAGCCCAATCTGCATCTGTGTATCCAAACACCTGTACATCTGTACCTGCCTCATAGAAAAGTCCGTAATGTAATGTGGACTTCACATATCTCAATATGCGTCTGACTGCATCCAAATGTGGCTTTCTAGGTACTTGCATAAACTGACTCACAAGACCAACAGCGTAGCTCAAGTCTGGCCTTGTAATGGTCATGTAGATCAAACTCCCCACTATCCTCCTGAACATAGTAGGGTCTTCTATCTCATCCCCAACATCAACACTCAACTTTACATTCTGCTCCAACGGGACTGAAAGTGGTTTGCATGCAGTCATACCATACTTGGACAACATATCCAAGCCATACTATCTTTGGGACAGCCATATACCATCATCACATCTGATCACCTCAATGCCAAGGAAGTACCTTAGCTCACCTAAATCCTTCATCTCAAACTTCATCTTCAAACAACCCTTAACTTCAGCAATCTCACTATCACTATCACCTGTAATAATCAAGTCATCCACATAGATGACTATGATGACCAAACCTGCTTCTCCCTTTCTCACATAAAGTGAGTGATCAGCATCAGAAACATAAAAGCCAATATTGACCAGATACTCTCTGATCTTGTCAGACCATGCTCTAGGTGCTTGCTTGAGCCCATAGAGTGCCTTCTTCAACCTGCACACATACGTGGGATGCTCTAAATCTTCATAACCTGCTGGCTGATCCATATACACTTCTTCCTGCAAATCACCATGCAAGAAGGCATTCTTTACATCCATTTGCTGCAACCTCCAACCTTTGGCTACTGCCAAAGCAATCACACATCTGACAGTTGCCATCCTAGCAACTGGACTGAAGGTTTCATCATAATCTATGCCATATGTCTGGGCATAGCCTTTTGCAACCAGCCTAGCTTTGTACCTGCTAATAGAACCATCTGCATTGTGCTTAATCTTATAAAGCCACTTACATCCAATAGCTTTCTTTCCCTTCGGCAATGATACTAGATCCCAAGTCTTATTGGCCTCTAATGCAGCCATCTCCTCATCCATTGCTGCATTCCAATGAGCATGACCAATAGCCTCCTCAAAACATGTGGGCTCAACATCCTCAACTAGTTTCACCATATAAGCATAATGGTGAGCTGCATAACCTTCAAAACCAAATCTTTTAACAGGGTATCTCACCCTGCTAGACCTACGTACCACTGGATTACTCAATGGAGTCTTTGCATTAACGCGTGCTCTCTGCACACCTGGAGTCCTCACTGAAGAAATGCCAAGCTCATCATCTAAGCTCTCTGAGCCACTAGAGTCTCCATCAAGAACTGCATCAATGCCTTCTGACACTTTATTCTTTCCTTTGTCTTTACCTGTAGTGCTACTAGATGCACCTGAAGATGTAGAGGTACTCCTTAGTCTCCCAGACCAAGGACTACTAGATGATGTCTTTGGTCCACTAAGAGTCTGTGATTCTTGCTTTTCAGCCTGCACATGAGTATCATGATCATCATCAACATCCAATGCATCACCACTAGATGCATACCAACTGCTCATTTCATCTAGTAGTCCTTAGTCTCCCAGACCAAGGACTACTAGATGATGTCTTTGGTCCACTAAGAGTCTGTGATTCTTGCTTTTCAGCCTGCACATGAGTATCATGATCATCATCAACATCCAATGCATCACCACTAGATGCATACCAACTGCTCATTTCATCAAAGATGACATCCCTGCTCACTCTGAACTTACATGTGACAGGGTTGTAACAGCGATACCCTTTCTGCTCTAAAGAGTATCCAATAAAGATACACTTTTCAGCCTTTGGATCCAGTTTTCTCCGCAACTCATCTGGCACATGAACATACGCAATGCAGCCAAACACTTTCAAGTGTGAAACATCAGGCTTCTTACCTGTAAAACATTCTTCGGGGGTCATACCATGAACTGCAGCTGTGGGAGTTTTGTTCATAATATAAACAACAGTATGAACAGTCTCAGACCAAAAATGCTTAGGCATATTCTTTTCAGCCATCAAGGCGCGTGCAACTTCTGCAATATGCCTGTTTTTCCTTTCTGCAACCCCATTTTGCTGTGGGGTATACCTGCATGTGAACTGTCTCTTTATCCCATGAGACCTCAGAAAATCACTGAACTCATTTGAGAGGTACTCTCCCCCTCCATCTGACCTCAAGCACTTTACTTTCAAGCCTGTTTCTCTTTCAACTGCAGCCTTGAAAGTTCTAAAGTGCACAAATGCTTCACTCTTTTCCTTCATAAAATATACCCACAGCTTTCTAGAACAATCATCAATGAATGTGACAAAGTATGAACTGCCTCCAAGAGATACATTTTGTGTAGGCCCCCAAATGTCTGTATGCACAACATCAAGGATATTTCTGCTTACATCTCTGTCATGTGAAAAGGGTTGTCTTGCCTGCTTACCAAACTGACATGCTTCACATTGGCATGAGTCATCACCTGTCTGCACATAACCTGCATTCTGCAAATTCTGCATCTCTCCAAACCATTCTGCATGGCTGGTCATATGATTGGATGCACCTGAATCAATATACCAAACATCATCATGTGCTCCCTTTCCTGTAACAGCATTCAACATATGCTGCATAACAAACAGACGTTCATTTTTGTCTTCATTCTGTCGTGAAGACGATGCATAGTTTCCTTGCTGCAACTTACCACTGCGGATATCATCTCTCTTAGCATAACATTGGGCTGCAATATGACCTGTTTTGCCACAGTAGTGGCACACAATACCAGAGTTGTTAGAACCTCTGTTCTGCCATCCACCTCTTCCTCTAAAGCTCCCCCTGTCTCTAAAGTTACCACGACCTCCTAAAACCTGCATATCGCCAAATTGCTGATTCAATCTATTTTGCTGGTTGTCACTACCACGTCCTATACCACGGCCTCTTGAAGAGAATCTGCCACGTCCCCTTCCTGAACTGGAGTAGAAAGCTTGGACTTGTTCACCGCTTCTTTCAGATGTCTCACTCTGCATGTTGATCTCTTCAGTGATCATAAGGGAGACCAACTCATCGAAATCTGGAAATGGCTTTCTGACATATACGGAAGTTACAAAAGACTTCCAAGCCTTTTCATTATTAAGTCCACCCAAGGTAGACGACACCAAATCATCATCATCGGGCATTGCATCAATTGCTGCCAAGGCATCTGCAATGCTCCTTACCTTCAATGCATACTCATTGATAGACATCTTCCCTTTCTTCAATGTATTCAACTCTTGCTTGAGTTGAATCTTTCGTGCCTTTGTATTTACAGAAAACATACTTTCAAGTATGGTCCAAGCTGCATATGCACTCTCTGCATTTCTAATGTGTCCCAACATATTATTGTCAATTACTGCAGACAACCAATACATGACCTTCTTGTCTTTTGCATTCCATTCCTTTCGTGCCTTTGTCTCTTCTGCAGTTGGAGGATCACTCACCTCCGGCTCCTTTTCTTCACCTGAAACGAACTCGTAGAGGCCTTTTCCAATAAGAAAGTTCGTGACACGGAACTTCCATGAAGGGTAGTTGTTCTTGTCGAGCTTCTCAATGATGGGGCTTCCACTATTCTCTGCCATTATCACAAGAATAATACCAAACAGCAAGCAAATCTTCTGCAACCCTCGACCTGTAGTGCACAGCAATACACCAGACAGCCTTTTTCACTGTCTGCTCAACAATACATGCAATCTGCAACTAGTTTGCAGATAAACCTTGTGTTTACTCACTGGTAAACACCTTTGATCTTACAGATCTGAAATCTGTAACCTGCGCACCCACTTTCGGTCGATACAGCCGAAGTCACAGCGTACCCTGAAACTGCTGTCCGCAACCTTGCGGCTTTAAAACGGGCCCTGAAACGGCCCCAAATGCCCAAAATAACTGCGGAAAAGCCCTAAAGGGCATATCTGCAAAATATACAGCGCTCTTCGTGCACACCAAATCTCACTGCAATCTGAGATTTTTGCTCTGC
This sequence comes from Lygodium microphyllum, assembly GCF_053477565.2. Taxonomy (NCBI): domain Eukaryota; kingdom Viridiplantae; phylum Streptophyta; class Polypodiopsida; order Schizaeales; family Lygodiaceae; genus Lygodium; species Lygodium microphyllum. The sequence continues at coordinate 122,837,113 of NC_141161.1, forward strand.
CCTGCTTCCGGTGCCTCCACAGGCACTATCCAAGAGAAAGAGTGGAAGGATGGGAGAGCTTCTTACCCGTGGCTTGCTTGCTCGAACCTTGCTTCTTCTCCTTTGCTTCAATCTTCAAAATCAGCCTCTCTCAGTGGTGCGGCTCTGATACCATGTCAAGAATCGCGTGGTGGAGGGGGTTGCTCAAGATGTTGCGCCGAACACACACAGAATGCACAAGGAGAAGCTCACTCAAGAGACAAGAAGAGACATGGAGGCCAAAACGTTTTCTTGCTGATTTCTTCTTCTTCTTCCACACTCTTTACAATGTACACAAAGTATAGATAAGATACAACATAAAAGGAAAGTGGCCTACTAAGTCAAACAATGCATAACCGACTACACTAGTCGACTGGCGCTATAACTATGCCAGCTGTAAATAGGTGTAACGACCTGAATATAATAAGTAATGAGTCAGTGGCCATGTGAGATGCATAATAACCACCGACGTGCTAGGTGTAGACGTATGGACCCATCTAACCAGGCGGTCCATCATCAATGTCCGCATGTGTTGAGCTTGTCATCTCAACAGGCTTTTGGTTGCTCTTTTGCAAGTGAGAATTTATGCTTCTGGAGAGCCATTACTACACTAAGATCTAATTTGGAGGACCTATCACGGTGCGCGTTTTCTCTCCAACCTATTAGGGGGAGGTGCGCATGGCCGTTACACTAAATACCATGTGCGATTTGAAAGACTATTCATAGCCAAGTTTTGAACTACTTGCTCTAGATTTCAGCCCAGTGATAGATCTATGATGTGCTTTTGGCTCTATATGGTCTCTATGTTCGTTTTAGGGTCTACAGGTCAAAAATTTGAAAAAATCCAAATTCAGCCCAACATGTCCGAATTGCAGGGGCCAAATGTCCGATTCGGCCCACCGTCTGTCGAATGAGAAAGGGCCGAATGCAACTAGTCCGAATGTCAAATTCAACCAGTCTGATTGTGGTTGTTCAAGGGCTGAATAACCACGGTAGTGGGCTGAAATGACCGAGCCAAGGGCCGAGTGGTTCATCTGGGCCAAACAACTGAGGACCGAGTTAGGTGGGATGAATGCAAAGTTGGTCCGAATGGTTGGGGTTGATTCGAATAGGCCGAGGGCTGAATCAAGTGGGCTGAGCAGTGGGTATCCAAGTGGTAATGGATCAAATGGCCACTTGGGCAGGCCAAACGCAGTATGATTTTAGCCGACGCAATAATAATTGCTCGAATCACATGATTTAAGTCTCGACATATCACACGCACCTCCAAATCAAAGCTATGGATAGAGGGGAAGAGTTATGTATACCTGGAATAGCAAATAAACTCCAAAATGCAAATTGAAAAATAAATCAAACCCTCTTGCCCTATTATAATAGCAAAAATCCTAATGCTTATTTTTCTCTTTTTTCTTTGTTTTTTCCTACCCTAATGTATCCAAATCACAAAGAAAACACCTATACTACTCCAACCTACTTTTTCCAAATCCAAAAAACTAAAAATTTACTTGCTAAGGAGATCGAATAGCTCTTCAAACTCCCTAGCTTCCTTCCTATCTATCTCAAGCATGGGTTCAGGGAGAAACCCTACTTCAATGCTTAATTTGGAGCGCACAAGCACTCAAGGCTTCAATTTGTTGGTCCCGGCAATGGAACCAAAATGTAGAGGCTCAACCGCTAAGACCCATGAACTACTTATTCTTTCAAGTGTTTCAAGCTGAGCACAAGTGGCTACCTCTCACATACCTGATGCGCTATCTCTCTCTACGAGTGTAGTGAGCTTACCTCCATGCCTGATCGAGTTGCCTCCTCTCCCGATCACTCCAGTACCTCCATGATCCAAGTGCAAGCTTCAAGAAAGATCCATCCTCAAGCTCCATGCTCCAAGCTCCATTGCCATGAGCAAGAGAAGAGAAGAGAAGAGAAGAGAAGAGAAGAGAAGAGAAGAGAAGAGAAGAGAAGAAGAGAAGATGTGGAGAGCTTCTTCTCCACGGTCCCTCACCCTCAAACACTCAGTCCCTCACACTCTCACACTCCCTCTCTCAAGCACAAGCTCAAGCAAGCAAGAAGAAGAAGAATATGAGAGCTACTTTTTTCCACACACAAGAATGAGCTTCTCATTCACTTTTCAACTTTATATACAAAACCCTAAATCCCTTTTGGGAGGTCATTCTCTTATCCCCTTTTTTACATGGCCGGCCATGTAACTAGCTCTTTTTCCCATTGTCCTCCTATCTTCCTAGCTTCCTTCCTACCATCCATCTACCTTTACAATTTGTACACTGATGCACTTAAAATAAATCATGAGGCACCTTGCGCTCTTTTACAAAAGTATCGACTTGTATTTTTTCTTGTGTGCATTTCTCCTTGATTTAGGACTTTTCTACACTTCTTTTATTTCCAGTTTTTCCTTGGTGTGCCTTCATCCTCCTTTTTACTTTTGCCTTGACCTTGTCTTCTACTTTAGATTTTTTGGATTTTCCACCTTGTTCGTATGAGGGTTAACACTATGGTACTAATGAGAGTAGAGAAAACCTTGAGAGCATGATTATTTGTCTTAATAGTAAAGAGAGCATTGACAAACTTGCGGGATTGAGAGAAGGAGAGAGGATTAAGGAAGAATTCTTGAGACTTTTAGAGAACCATAAGGGGGAGGACTTGGAAATTGAAAGCTCAAAAGATTCCAATTTGTTATTGAGACTAATGTTGTTGAGTTTGGTAGTGAGCTTCCAAATGAGTGAGCTAGTTGTAAGAGTGTTGAGGCGACTAAGGTTTCTAACTTGTTGATCAATATTGCTATTGGTTGTGAGTCGACGGAGTCTTGTTTATTTGATTGTAAGTTGTCTAATGTGAGTTTGTGTTGTGAGGAGAGTCTTAGAGAGGCTCTTGTTTGTATTGAGATTGATGTTTGTTATGATGTGTATTAGTGGAACTTTGGACTCACATTTGGGCCTTATAAGAATTTCTATGTCATCTGAGGAAACCCATGGATTATTAAATCCATTGTACCACAAAACTATATGATGTAAACATATCATTGAAAGGCTCTTGATGAGAGGATTCTAATGTACCAATCTTCAATAAATTTGGAGTTTATATGCTCAAGTTATGGCCTCCCAACCTAAAAGTAATCTCAAAAGTTCTATAACATTAGCCTCACCATCATTTGTCCTTTTGGAATATTCCTTAGAATCCCAAAGAGCTTAAATAGCACAAAAGTGAGTCCAAAATTTCCCTATTGAGTCCTAAAGTAACTCCATTTGTTGTTGATTTGCTGTTTGCGATAGTGATTGTGATGTTGAATTTTTTAGTGGACCAAACCTCACACTTCTTTATGATTGTGTTGATGCTTCTGCATTTGGTTTGCCAATGATGAGAACGACAAAACTTTATTTGATGACCTTGAGATTTCTTTAATTTCTCAAAGAGTTGATGACTTTGATGATGATCTTAATTTGGTTTTTGAGGAACTTGAAAGTCATATTGATGAGGACATGAGAGAAAATGTGAGTAAGGCTTTGGAGAGAATTGAAATATGAGAGAAAAGATGTCTAAAAGTGGAGAGAAATGATTGGAAAATGATGGTGAGGTGGTCATTGAAGATGACATTGTGGAAAAAGAGGATGGGCTTGACCTTGTTGAGAGTTATGAGGTTGGATTTCACTTTGAGAACTGGGAATTTGTGAATGAAAGAGATGACGATCCAAAAGAGGAGATTACTAATGTTTATAAGGAAGAAGAGGAGATTGAGGACTTTATTCTAGAGGCGATCTTGAGATTGAGCACACAGACTAAGTTTCACCCATAGTCATCATACTAAAGAAAAACGAGAAGATCAGAGTGTGCGTCAACTATAAAAAGGTAAACACTGCTACAAAGAGAGATAATTATCCATTGCCATACACCGATGTAATATTCTGCTGCTGCCGATGTAGTATTCAACCGCCGTTATGAGGACCTCCTCCCTTTTTTTTCGAAAGTAAAAATGAAATTTATTATTACATTTCCCCCCTGTCAACACCATCGGTTGGCGGAGGGAGGGGGAGTTAAACCACATATCGACGAGGGAGGGGGAGTTAAGCTATGAGATGGAGAGGGAAGTCGTAATTCAAAAAAAGTAGGTGAAGGGAAAGTCAAACTAGAAGTCGACAAAGGGAGCTAAACACATAAATGAGAGGGGTAAAGAAGACGACTATTATGATGGGGGGAGGGACACACGTGTGCCACCTCACTCCCCCTCCCTTACTATTAGTTCCCCCCCTTTGTCCCCTTGAGAGAGGGAGAAAAGATTCTCTTAGAGAGAGATTCCATATCCCCCTCCCTAAGTGTCTAAGGGAGCACCGCCTTACTCCTTTCCCCCCTTTTGCTACCCTAAGATAGAGAGAGAGATCCCCCTTGCTACCAACTTGAGGAGGGAGAGAGAGAGAGAGGAAAAGGAGAAGCGGAGAAGAAGAGGAGGAGAGGAAGAGAAGAAGAAGATAAGAAGAAGAAGAGGAGGAGGAGAAGAAGAGAAGAAGAAGAAGAAGAGAGAGGGAGAGAGAGAGGGAAGGTTTTGGGAATTTCCTCCCTTCCTCTCCTTAGAGGATGGCCACACACTCCGTCTCTTCCCCGCAATTTACTTCCTTTGCCCGTGAATTAATTGCAATCAAGGGAAGTCACCCCGACACACTATCTCTCCGATGAGAGACAAAGAGGAAGAGAGAAATTCATAAGTCGAAAGTATGGCCCCAAACGAAGGAAAACACGTGTCAATGGTAATCCCACATCCGACAATGGAGCCACCGGCTAGGGCATTTCCGTGAATACAAATACAACGTCGAGTATGGATAATTCATATCCGAATATCCAGGTATTAATTTGCATATCCGCTATTCATTGAGACATAGGGTATGTTGCTTGGTATGGGCATGAGTTCTTTTAACAAGTAACCTGAATTATTTTTCAGTAGTTAATGAACTCGTAGGGGATTTTAGGAAATTCTTTTATATCTATAGATGACCGAGCGTAGATTTACTCATATGACGCATTGAGGTTCGTACAAACCCTTGTATTTGAATACAAGCATTAGGATTAAAACTACAATACCTTGAGATCTGTCCAATAGAGAACTATGTCAATCCTACTCGGGAATTGGGCTAGATGCAAGGAACATCTCCAAGTCTCAAAGGCAAGAACTCTAGGGATTAGGAAAGCCTTAGTCGAATGAAAGATAGATGCTTTTGTACCTGTTGGGAAGAAGGTTGGGTTATTGATCAATATAAGTGATTAATAGAACTTATGTTTTGTACAGTGTTTAAACCCATAACTTATTGATCCCAAGGGGAAGAGCAGATATGCGATGGAAAGGTTATTGCGACTATTCCTGCAATGTTTGGAAAAGGATACCATTGTTTTCATTGATTGATCAAACAACATGCTAAATGCTTTTACAATCAAATGATTGTTGGATTGCAGTTTGGGTGATTATTCCAAGTGCTTGTGTTTGATAGTCAATGCATGACAGGGGTCTGTAATGACAAGTTGCCATGGGAATAAAGGAATGTTTTCCTACAAGATGATATTAGACTGATTGCCTTGATTATGCTTGATTCTTAATTGGATTAATTAACGAATGATATTTGCACGGGTGGATAATCTCCAAGATCGCACCGGGGATTACCTCGAGAGGGCACTGCTCGATTCATGGGCCGAAGGTCAAGTGGTGAAAAGTCCAACCACGGAAAGTGTGTCTCACTCTTAGGTCGCTCGAGGTCAATGGAGCTCTAGACACCGCTTGTCGAGCCCGGAGCTCTAGACTACCGTGAGTCCAATGTCTGGGGCATTGGAAGATCCTATTCTAGATAAAGGATAGAAATTATGGTGCCATGTGGTTTGTACTGGGTACTTCTATAGGACAAAAGGGATACATAATTCTCTTGTATGAGCCAGAGACAAAGATTAACTTGAAGATAAGTTAAGGAACTTGTTTGTATAAAGGACTGCTTGTTTTGTTTCTGTGTCAGTGCTGTAAAATAAATGAACGAACCATGTTCCCTAAAAGGCCTAATTAAGGAAGCTGATTTTGAATGTCACACATAAATGTGTAGGACCTAATTAGAAAGCTGAAGCTATTAAGGGAAGCGGGTGTGGGTAGAACCCTGACAGGTCTATCCTACGGCAGGGTGGTCCTAGAGAACTGGGAGGCTTCTTACAAGGTTTTACCATCGTTTGACCTCTAGGTATGGTTAGGTTAGAACCCAATTCATGTCGTTTTAGGAGACCGCAATGGGACTATGCCCTATGGGCAGAGAGGTTGAGTGACACATCCCTCTCATTTCCCTTTCTCTTTGAACCAAGTGTGGCTTGGGTGTGCTTTGGCTTGGGTATCCCTACATAAAGTAGGATGTCCAAAACCAACGCTAAAATGCTGTCTCAGGAGACTTGACCCCTAGGAACCTAGATCTCAAGTCCAACGATCCTAGTGGGTTTGGTTGCGAATGTTCCGTTGTGAGGCGGACTTTGGAGACCCTAGGTGACAAACCCCAGAACATTCCATGGGAGTGCCAGGTGGCGACACTTAGATTCATTTCTCGATGGACCGCTAAGACGTGCCAGGACAGTCGATAGACAGGCACGTTACAACCGAGCACATGCTTGAAAGAGTGGCTGGTAAAGAGACCCACAATTTCCTAGACGGCTTCTCCGGGTACAATCAGATTTAAGTGCACCCTGACAATAGACAAAAGACCGCCTTTGCCACTGAGTGGGGAGTCTTTGCCTACATAGTCATGCCCTTTGGGTTGATTAATGTGCCAGCTACCTTCCAGAGGCTCATGTGTGCTATATTCAAGGATGTGCTTAGGAAGGAGTTAGAGGTTTTCTTCGATGATCTGTATGTTCACTCTTCTTGGAAGGAACACTTACACAAAATTTGAGCTGTCTTTGAATGGTGTCAATTATATCATCTCCTCATTTAATCCCTTAAAGTACTAGTTCTAAGTGAAGCATGGATGCATCCTAGGGCACGTGGTATCAAAGAACGGCATTGCCACCGGCTTCTTGAAAGTCAAGGTTATTGTCAACCTTCCACCACCACAACTGACTACAAGGGAGTTCAATGCTTCCTAGGCCATACAAGGTATTATCGGTGGTTTGTGTTGAACTATGCATTGATTGCTAGGCGTATATACAATTTGTTTATTATATTTGAGTGGACCGAGGAATGCCAATGCACATATGAGGAGTTAAAAAAGGCTCTAACCACTACATCAATTCTATGAGCCCCAGACTGGACAATTAGTTTTCATGTTCACATTGACGCTTCTTAATTTGATGTAGGAGCTGTGTTGTACCAGCCTGCTGCTGAACACAACTTAGACTGTCTATGAGCTTTGCTAGCAAACAACTCACAAATACAGAAATTAATTACTCAACAATGGAGAGGGAGGGTTTAGCCATGGTGCTTGCTGTAAAGAAGTTTTGGCATTATCTTTTGACTACGCCCTTTACCTTCTTCGTTGACCATCAAGCCTTGCTTTACCTTGTTAATAAATGATGGTTACTTCTGCTTTTAGAATTTGACTTCTCTATAGTTGTACGTAAAGGAAAGCAATATTATATGGTTGACCATATGTCTCGCATCCCCATGGGAGAAGCCATTGGACAAGGCATTACAGATGAACTACCTGATGCCCATCTATTCATCCTATCATGCGAAAGAGATTTTTTTAGAGCTAATTTGATGCCTTATCGCGTAGATAACATAGTCTAAGTACTTGAGCATGGACTCCTTGGACGACCAATAGAAAAAGCCCCTGAATCAGGCGATTCATTCTCAAAATCCAACCTTATCAATTGATAGCAAGCCAACTCTATCGGCTAGGGCAAGATGGATTGCTGCGCAGATGTGTGTGCAAGCATGGAATGCATGACATACTTGTAGAGGCACATGGTGGAATAGCAGGAGGGCATTTCAACAGAGACACAACATCCGGCAAGGTGCTACAATCTCAGCTATGGTGACCTACTCTTTTCCAAGATGTAGCATGATTCATAAAGCATTGTGATGAGTGTCAAAGGACCAAGGTACCAGTTCACAACCAAGGACAAAATGGAGTTGAGTCTAATCATTGCAAGGCATCCATTCGAGAAATGGAGAATCAACTTCATTGGGCCAATCAGCACAGCACAATACTCACAAGCGAAATACATCATTGTTGCCACAGACTATCTCACAAAGTGGGCGAAAGCACGAGCTACAAGAAATAATGATGCTAGGACCACTGCCAAGTTGCTTTGGGAGCAGGTAATCTTAAGATTTGGCTACCCCATTGAACTCGTTAGCGACTAAGACACACACTTCATCAATGAAGTGATCACTCATCTCCTATCCACATTTCTAATCATCTATCAGAAATCTTTGCCGTACTATCCTCAGGCTAATGGCAAGACTGAGTCTACGAATAAAATTCTAGTAAACATCTTGACCAAGATAGTCCCTACTTTGCGCAGCAACTGGGATAACAAACTCATGGCAGCCTTATGAGCCTACCGCACAGCTTATAAAACAGTTGTGGAATAGACCACCTTCAGGTTTTGACCTACAAGACTAAAGCAATTCTACTTGTAGAGTTCTTCATTCCTAGCCTGAGAATCGCTCATCAAGAGAAATGGGATGGAAAGGAGGCATGGACAAAGTGCCTAGTTGAGCTAGAACGCCTATCAAAAACTCAAATTCTAGCCACCCACGTGCTGTCATAGCACGTAGGGTTGAAGGTAACCACAGGGGTTTGGCAAGAGAAGAATGTATGGGGGTTCAAGAGCTTAGACTCCAAAGATGGTAGAGATAAGAGAAGGGTTGAAGGTTTCAAGCCAAGTTCTTAAAGATACGTGACAGTAGGGTGAAGGTAGATTCAAGGAGAGGAGTAGACAAAAGAGAAGGGGTTTGAAGAGATTGAAGATGTAGAACAATACTTCCAAAAAGAATTAGAAAATATAGAAGAATACTAATAGAGATGAAGCCTATCACTTTCTTTCAACATTATGAGAAAATATAACTCTAATAGACAAAAACGTGTACAAAATAATACCTTTCTCTATGCTGCTTAGATCACCAATCTGATCCTTCCAATGGCTCCGAAGGGGGGTTAAATACTAGGACACTTGGCCAGAATCTTGCCAAATCACTCCTTCATCTCCCACTTTCGGAGTGCTGTTCACTGCTTGAAAATAGTGATTGTGCGTTGCGCGATTTTGCTAATCTCTCTTTTTACATAAAATCCTCTCAAACTAGCTAAAAGCTACATGCTTTCTTTTACATGTCATCCTAATCTAGAAGTTGTCTATAGTTTTGTATATTTTTTTTACAAGAGATAATATCTAGAATATTAAAAATTGACTAAAATCTAATATTTTTGAACCATGGACACTAACACTAATGTCTAAAACGGCATTGGCTCTCTAAATCTAAAAGGAAGCCACACTCTAGATTTTTTTACACGGTGTGCATGTAGCGACATGACATCCACCCCCTCCTAACCTGCACATCCTCTGGCATGTGCCAAAGTCTTACGGATTTACTGTGTTAGAAGAAGTATCTTCTGCCATATCAATGTCTTCATCTTTTGCCTCTTCTTTTGCCTCTTCTTCTTCCTCTATGTCTTCATGCTCTTGAATTATATTCAAGTCTTCTAGCTCATATGTTGAACTTTCTCTTCATTTGAAGAGCTTGATTCTTTTTTTAGCTATGGGTATCTTCATGCTTGTTCCATCCAATTTAGCCAATGAATATGTGGCATTGTCATGAACGACCTTTACCACATATGGGCCAAACCAATGCTTCACCATCTTCCTAAAAGCACTGCATTGATTGTCTAAGCTCCTGTCATAGACAAGCACCCAGTCATTTTCTTGAATTTCTCTTGGCCAAAGTCAATGTCGCTTATCAAATCTTCTTTTGTTCAATGTGCGAGTGGCCACTATCACAGAGATTAACGATGAGGAAGTAGTAGAACCAGCCTACCTAAGCACATAACAGTCATTGCCAAGAGCACGACCACCCTCAATGCATTGATCAATGAGGGAGTTGACTTTAATGTCTTAGCTCACGATCATTGGACTCACATTGGCAGACTACAATTGCAGTCCACCAAAGCCAAAATTAGCCCATATGGAGCCGATCATATGCCCTCTTAGAAAAGTGCAAGGCTGCAGTCTTGATCGAGTCTGAAAGCATACCAATGATCTTCTATGTATTGCCAAACAACAAAGATGCAGGTATGGAATCACTGTTAGGATGCACATTTAAAAAGAAAGTTCATTGCTATGTCGAATACAAGTTCTAACGTATTCACCTCACCATAGGCAACATACGTATAGTCACCACTTTCAGCAAGGGTTGCGCGACTCCTTTCAAGTTCGTGAAGCCATCGGTAGAGAAACCCACCATCACGTCTAAGGAGAGGGGTAGTGACTCTGGCAAACCTAAAGATGTGCAAATCATTGAAGTCGAAACTAAGACCCCTAAACCAAGGCTTCAATGGATACCTAAACATCAAGGCCCACCACCTAGGAGTAGACATCCATGGCTCCGCAAGGCTAAGGACCCAAACTCAAAACCTAGGAGGCCAAGACAAAACTATAGACATCGACGTAGGGTCAAGCCGCGGTGGGTCCCTAAGACCTTATTGCAAGCGCAAGGCTACTATGCCAGTAATACCTCGATCTCGGTACCTAAAGCCAAAATGACCAACAGCCCTACTCAAATGCCGTGCTCAAGCTTGACCACATGAAACATCAAGACAGATTAGGAACTTATGCCACAAGAAACTTAGGCTACTAAATCTATAGAACCTTCGAAGTCTAGGCCCGTAGAATCTAAAACAATCTATAGGCCAAAACCGTAGCCCGCTACTAACAAACTGTCTCAACCTAGGCCTACTAGTGCCTCTCAGGCCTTAGAAGCACCGTTAACAACCACAGCCTAGCCTATTGAACAAGAGGCCAAGCCACAACCTCAAAAGAAACTCAAGCCCAACCACTTGCAAGCCGTAGACCCTCTTATGTGCAAAGATCAATTCTAACCTTGGACGCAGACTTTGTCGAGCACACGGGGATGACTTGGTTGCTTGCCTTAGATGCTTAGATGCCACCTTCCTATCGCTTGCTAAAAGCTATGACTGCTTGGACTTGGACCTTTTGGAAGATCCTTTAGCAAACGAAGGTCCGTATGCTACCTTGCTCATGGGAATAATCCAAATTTGTATTTGTTGAGATTGCCAAAGCAATTGAGGAGTTAATCACCACCGATATTTCCTGCAAGTAAGCACAAAAATGACACCTCATCACATCATATGACAAGCGCACTGCCTATGCCACCGACCAAGAAATCGAAGAGTTGAAGCAACTTGCTAACGACTCTTCTTTCTTGAGGAAATGGTACACTCTCTGACTTCAATGGGAATTTGAGGGCTGTCAAATCATGACTAATGCTGAACAAAGACGTGCTATCAAAACCTCAAAGTATGACCCTACTTAGGTAGCTCCAACCTCCTATAGGGTTTTGACAACAATTCGTAACAAACCCCTCGAAGAGCACCTCCTAACCCATCCACATCTAGATCGTATTCTAACTGAAGAGGAGTTACACATTACTAGCCAAATCGATTTTGGTGACTTCTTAATGGATGTCCTTACCTACATCACTCACGTAGGTATTCGACCTATCGCCACGGACCACTACACTAAAATGGAATACAACCCAAAATTCTATGCTTGGCTCATGGGACATGAAGCACTGTGCACAGCATTGAATGCCCTTAACCCTTTAACCTCTAATCCTAGGATGAAGGATCCTTCTCATTCTCAAAGGGGGAGGGGGTAAGGTAAAATCAAACAGGTAATGTGAATGAAACGTGCAAGGAAAACTAAAAAGCCTCAATCAATGTCCAAAATAGATGAAAAATTAAATTGTGAATTGAGGAAAAATGTCATAAAATTTTGGAATGAATGGACTACTTGAAGGAAAAGTCTACTACTATGCTTAAGCATTTCAAGTTAGCAAGCTTGTAGTCTTTCCTTTTGTGTTTTAGCTTGCATCTTTGTTGCGGGGTCTAGAATATCAGCCAAACTAATTCCATCCACTGTGTGCACGTCATCTTTTTTGACTCCCATCATGGTATATACATCTCTTCTTGGGTGCCTCTCCTTCTTGGACACAAGCCCTAGGGCTTTCTCGACGATAGCTACATTAAGGGGCACTTTTACCCTTCTTTCCTGGTCACCAGTCCTTGCTGTGACCGTGCCACAGCTCCTACCTTCCTTAAAAAGTCAGTGCACATGCTGTAATCTACAGCCTGTCTGACCTTTTCCACGTACTTTCGGAGGTTGCATTTATCCACCAACTCCTTCACTGTCGGCTCTTCCAAGATGGCATCGTCTAAACTCAGGGTATGTTTGAGCGTGAACTGACTAAATCCACGTGTCTCAACACTGATCCCGTACTTTGTCAGCTCCTCTTCAGTGAATGGGAGTTTACCCCCCTTTTCTTGTCCTGCCATGGTAGGTGCCTGTCATTACACCATGCCAATATTAGCGTTATGAATTGACTCATCGCTAACAAAAACCCAAGAAAGAATGCGTGTGACAATTTGTCGTACTGCTTCAGAGGTATGAAACTTGGAAATAATTCAAAAGCAACATCTATTTCCTCCTTGCATTCTTTCCTATTTAAATTCAGTTGATCATTTTTATCCATCACTACACCTTGCTACATCACTTGGCTCTCACTTTGCTCCCCCCCCCTTTCCTTAAGTTTTAAAGGAATCATTCCTAGGATTAGCAAGGGAAGAAGAAGGACTCACATGGACTTTGTGGGGCAAGTTACTTGGCCAATAGCCAAGTATAGAGGTTAGGGTTATATTCAATCTGGGCCTGACTATCAAGTTGATGGACCTAAAAACGGGCCGGCACTGGCTCATGCACTAGCCGGGCCTCGTCACTGCGCACAAGACAACCCCTCGGCCTCACGGCCAGGAGCGTCTATCAAAATCTCTGCCTTCCTAAACATTGCGTTTGTAATACGTTGTAGTCCAACTGATCCTTGTCAAGATTGTGGGAGAGAAGGAAGGAGTCTCACTTGTAGCTTTCTTGCTTGCACAATGGGGGAATACACACAAGGGTGGAGGCTGAAAACAGTTTTCCTCTTCTTAGTTGTGGAAGCCAAAAGAACTCAAGTACAAAGAAATAGAAGAACCCTAGATATGGGTCTCAAAACCAAACTCAACTAACTAAGGTGGCATACTAACTGAGCCACGAACTAGAGTAGATAAGGATAGCTATCATGTAGCTATTATTCATGGGCGGTGTACCAACCGCGTCTGCAACTGACAAGTCGGTGACATAAATACACAACGGTCACCCTGGCGTATCACGAGTGGAGCTCGATATCTCAACACTCCCCCTCGAGCTCAATCCCAATTCTTGCACACCAAGCAGGTCTCTGAACTTGCGTAGCTTCTCTGGGCCCAATGCCTTCGTAAATATGTCAGCTACCTGATCCTCTGTGCTGACATAAACTAGATCAATAAGACCTAGTAAAATCCTCTCTCGCACATAGTGATAATGCACCTCAATGTGCTTTGTTCTAGCATGATAGACTGGGTTATTTGCAAGTGTATACTACTCATGTTGTCACAATAAATGACAACTGGCCCATTTGTAGACTGATGCATATCATAAAGTAGCTTATGCAACCAAGCTACCTCACATGCAGCCATTGCTGCACCCCTGTACTCGGCCTCTGTGCTCGACAAGGCAACTATAGGCTGTTTCTTGCTGCTCCAAGTGACTGCAGCACTCCCAAAAGAGAACACATATCCACTGGTAGATCATCTATCAGAAATGCTACCAGCCCAATCAGCATCAGTGTATCCATGCAACTGTATCTGAACCCCAGTCTCATAAAATAGTCCATATTGCAATGTGGACTTCACATACCTGAGTATGTGTCTAGCCGCATCCAAATGTGGTTTCCTTGGAGCCTGCATAAACTGACTTACCAATCCAACAGCATAGCTCAAATCTGGCCTGGTAATAGTCATATAAATCAAACTTCCTACTATGCGTCTGTACATAGTAGGGTCTTCTAGAAGCTCACCTGCATCTGTGCTCAGCTTCACATTCTGCTCCAAAGGAACTGAAATAGTCTTACAGCCTGTCATCCCATATTTGGACAGCATGTCCAATCCATACTGCCTCTGCAAGAGCTGTATCCCACTTGGTGATCTAATCACCTCAATGCCCAAGAAATAACGCAGCTCTCCCAAATCCTTCATCTCAAACTTCTGCTTCAATAGCATTTTCACATGAAGGATATCTTCATCACTGTCACCTGTCATAATCAAATCATCAACATAAATGACAAGTAGCATAATACATTTCTCTGTGTTCCTCACATAAAGTGAGAAATCTGCCTTGGAAATCTGAAAGCCAATAGTGACAAGATACTGTCCTATCTTGTCAGACCATGCTCTAGGTGCTTGCTTCAAGCCATACAAGGCTTTCTTCAACCTGCAAACAAACTCAGGATGAACAGCATGCACATAACCTGGTGGCTGCTCCATATAGACCTCTTCTTGCAAATCACCATGCAAGAAGGCATTCTTTACATCCATCTGATGTAAAGACCATCCCTTTGATGCAGCCATAGCAATGACTGCTCTTACGGTTGCCATCCTTGCAACCGGACTGAATGTTTCTTCATAGTCAATGCCATATGTTTGTGCATACCCCTTGACTACTAATCTTGCCTTGTATCTGTTCACAGAACCATCTGCATTGTGCTTCACCTTATAAACCCACTTATAGCCAATTGCATTTTTACCTTTAGGCAAAGGTACCAATTCCCATGTAGCATTTGCTTCCAAGGCATCCATTTCTTCATCCATGGCTTTCTCCCATTTTTCTTTTCCCATGGCTTGCTCAAAAGAAGTGGGTTCTGGTTCCTGTATCACTTTGACCATATATGCATAGTGAATGGCTGTAAATCCATCATATTTCAGCCTATCCACAGGATACCTAGCTCTCGTAGACCTGCGCAAAGTAGGTTCACTCCCAGGTGCTCTCAAAACATCCCTGGTCTTCCTTACTCCAGGTGTAACAATAGAAGGAATACCCAACTCATCATCAATGCTCTGCTCTGAGCCACTGGATTCACCATCCACATAAGAGTGACCTGCATTCACATCAAACATGGGCTGATCAACCTTGTCTTTTCCTTTTCGTGATACCTGCATACCACTATCTGCATTGCTTTGAGAAGATTCTCCTGATCTCAATCTGCCTGTCTATGGCGAAGAATGTGAACCATTGCTAGAGGACGCTCCAGGTCCACTAATATTTTGTGACTACTGCTGCGAATTCTGTGCAGCATTACCATTTTGTTGTGGGGTATAACTGCATGAATGTTGCTGCTTTATGCCATGCTCCTGCAAGAACTTTGCAAACTCATTTGAGAGGTACTCTCCCCCTCCATCTGACCTTAGGCATTTTATTTGCAGACCTGTTTCTTTTTCAACCATAGCTTTAAGGGTTTTGAAATGACCAAAAACTTCACTTTTCTTTTTCATAAAATACACCCAAACTTTTCTGCTATAGTCATCAATAAAAGTGACAAAATAATGACAGCCTCCAAGAGATGCAGCTTTAGTAGTCCACACATCAGAGTGGATTAATTCCAATGGCTTCTCACTCTCTTGAACATGTCTAGGAAATGGTTTCCTTGCCTGTTTTCCAAACTGACAGGCTTCACATACCTTATGCATTTCTGCAACCTTGAATTTGGGCAATCCTGCAACAATATTTTGGGCCTGCATTGATTTAAGTCACTGTAAATTAACATGACCAATGCGTTTATGCCAGATATCAATATCTGCAACTACACCGGTCCCATGTGCAAACATTGCTGCACTCAATTCAGACATGTCTGCATCCAACGTAAACATTCTACCCTTCTTCTTTCCTTTTGCTATCAAGCGACCTCTATTTTTCATATCCTCAACAAAGCATCCATGAGGATTAAATCTGACCTGCAAGCCCTGCTCAACCATTTGACCAACAGAAACCAGATTCTTGGTGATATTCGGGACATGAAATACATCGGACAGGTATTTGTTTTTCCCATCCTGCATAGACAGGGGAATTTTTCCAATCTGCACAATAGGATGTGCAGTATCATCACCAATCTCCACAAATCCTGGTTTTTCCATTTTCCTTGCATCCTCCATCCATTCTGCATGACCTGTCATGTGGTTTGATGCACCTGAGTCAACATACCATACATCATTGCTTTCTTCTGCACTTGTCACAGAATTGTTCATGTGCTGCACCATGAACAAATGCTCATTTCTGTCATCACCCTGTCTACTAGAAGATGCATAATTCCCTTGTTGCAGTTTTCCATTTATGATGTCATTCTGCTTTTTATAGCAGTCTTTAGCCATATGACCCATTTTACCACAGTAGTAGCATTCAACATTACTGTTTGCATTTTGACCTCTTTGCCATCCACCACGACCTCTTTGGCTCCCCCTGCCTCTAGAGTTACCACGTCCTCCTCCATAGGACTGGTTTTCTTGAGATTGCTGCATATTCTGATTTCTACCACGACCTCCAAATCGGCCTCCTCTACCTCTGCCTCTACCTCTTCCAGCATTTGAGTAGAAGACAGCTTCTTTTGAAGTTCCTCCTGAAGAAGATGCACCACCATTTCTCTGCTCCTCAGAAATTAGAAGAGCAATCAACTCCTCAAAATCAGGAAATCTTTCACGGACGGAAATGGATGTCCGGAACTGTGCATAATCCTTTCCTAGACCATTCAAGGTCACAGAAACTAAATCATCATCTTCCACTGGCGACCCAATGGAAGCAAGTGCATCTGCAATCTTCTTCACCTTCATGTGGTAGTCATTGATGCTCATATTTTCTCTTTGCACATTATGCAACTCTTGGTTGAGCTGCATTTTCCTGGCTTGCATATTTGTGCTATACATCTTTGACAAAGTATCCCATGCCTCCTTTGGCATACTTGCATCCTGAATATGCACAATCATAGAGTCTGAAATACTGATACACAGCCAGTACATAACTTTCCTGGCTCTCTCATGCCATGCTTTGAATGCATGCATTTGCTGTTGATTGGGAACATCAGGAAGAACTGGTTCTTCTTCATTTCCTGCAACAAATTCCCAATATCCTTTTCCCATAAGGAAATTCGTCATTCTAAACTTCCATGCCTGGAAGTTGTTCTTGTCAATCTTTTCAGTGACAATCTGTGAAAGAGAATCAGACGCCATTACAGAATACTGCAAAAAATTCTGTCACTGTAAAAAACACAGCTTCACCCTCACAAGGGCAAATCTGCAAAACTAGCGAAAGTGGTATTTGACCACACAGTCACTTTCTAGTGACGATTTTGCATAAACAGGAACCAAGGATGATTCTGAAACTCCCAATGTCTCTGCGCACAACCATACGATGCAATTTCTACAGTAACTTTTCACCGACCTGTAGAACAGTGGCTGCACAGTATAAAACTGAGCCTTTTCCTGAGTGCGTGCAAAAAACTTCCGCCTCCAAAACAGGCCCCGAAATGGCCTCAAATAAAAAAAAACAGGGTCGCCAAGAGCTAAAGCTCTCTCCCGCAGCATATATTGCCCTCTTGCTTCACCGCGAAGGGCGTCTCAACCTGAGACAATGCACTCTTGCAATTTTCGGCTGTGCTATCTGCAGAGATCTGCTCCCAAAACAGAAAATGAAAGCAACACTGCTCCTCTTACCAGAACACCGCGAGCTTGGCTTGCTTTCTTGAGCTCCTTACCACGAACAAGGCTCTGATACCATGTCAAGATTGTGGGAGAGAAGGAAGGAGTCTCACTTGTAGCTTTCTTGCTTGCACAATGGGGGAATACACACAAGGATGGAGGCTGAAAACAGTTTTCCTCTTCTTAGTTGTGGAAGCCAAAAGAACTCAAGTACAAAGAAATAGAAGAACCCTAGATATGGGTCTCAAAACCAAACTCAACTAACTAAGGTGGCATACTAACTGAGCCACGAACTAGAGTAGATAAGGATAGCTATCATGTAGCTATTATTCATGGGCGGTGTACCAACCGCGTCTGCAACTGACAAGTCGGTGACATAAATACACAACGGTCACCCTGGCGTATCACGAGTGGAGCTCGATATCTCAACAATCCTAACCCAATATTACTCCTCAGAGGGAGTCCCTTTCACATAGCCAAAAGGCTCGAATCACATACACATGGGGTTCCTCCTACGGCTGAATGCCGTCGACCCTTTGCGACTCTCCTACACCTTGGGGATTGGCCCCTCAGTGCGTCGCTCAACAAATAGACACATTGCACAAAAGTCGCTCAAGGTACCAAATAAGCGTGTCCAGGAGTGTACCATTTCTTCCTCACTTGCTTTCCCCTTTGGGACCCGCGTCTACCTACAGCATGGGTACCTCATTGCCTCTCATCGTAGGTCATGTTCTAATAAACCAATTGCAATGCATGTCCAGGAGCTGGTCACTAATACTTTTAAATTCTTTTCATGCTCTATGCATTTGGTGGATGCCTAGTGCTCAAACATTTAGCAAAACAGTATCGTGCACAAGTGCAAAAACATTCTTTTAATGGTTTTCTTCCTCTAGCGTTCGTGCTTCGTTGCATGGGCCTAGCACCGAGGTGATCCTCGTGCTACTAAGCTCTTATTTTTATCATCATCCGTCCTAAATGCTATGCATAAAAATAAACAACTTTTCCATCATCTCACACGGCATTTACACATATTTCAACTTCTCTACCCTTCCCCGTTTAAATATTGCATCGTTGCATAGATTTATGAGGCATTTTACCATCATTTTATGTGTAAAAACCGGAAAAAGACGCACTAGAACAAGAAGGTGGGGTTGAACTGAGGCAAATCCTCATGCTTCAGTCCCCACAAACATTCACAAACATTGTTCTTAATTTTCATTAATTTTTCGCACCCAAAATGCATTTTCCCCCTATTTTTAGTGATTTTTCTCTATTTTCCTTGTATTTTCCCTTATTTTATGCATTATTTAATTACTAAAAATTCAAAACAGGTTATGGGCTGTGGCCCTTAGTTCCTGCTTGCAGAAAAAATGAAAATTTAGTTGGTGTTCCTATTCATTTTCCCATTTTTATGCCCAAAAACCATCATTTTCCCTTGATTTTCCATATTTTACGTGTTTTAGTGTATTATTTTGAGTCACAAGATGCATATTTTTCTGATTTTCTGATTATGATCAGCAAGTACTCATGGAAAACAGCAACATAAACAATTTTTAGCCCACATGAACAACATTTTATCAATCAAAAGCCATAAAATCTCAAATTTCCTTTGAAAAAATTGAATTACCGCTTATTTGCGTGTTTCGGGTTTCATGTCCATGGCTGTAAATTTGAAAATCAGCAGCACTTCATGCTCGTGGAGCAATCCGATCCATGCCGAACAAGCCTCCATCACTCTTTCTTCTTTCTTCTTCTTCCCACATGAATTCCCTCTTAGAGGAGAGAGAGGGAGGAGAGAGAAAGACTGATTTTCTCTCTCCCTCTACAGGCTGCCATTCCTCGCGTGAATTGGAGCGATGCGGAGCGAAGATTGAATCCTGTTGCCTGCTATGATTGAATCCATGGCTTACTTGACAGCCTGAATCTCGATTTGAGGGGAGGGGGCACCGTTTTTTCCGCGCGGGTCTGTGCACGGCACTACCTTGGGCACGATGAAAAAATTAGGGGGGGTGAGGAGCCAAAGGGCAGCCCCCACTAGCCACACCCTTTGAGATTTCAATTTGGGCCCCTTTTTGGGCACCCCGGTCGGTTTTGGGCCAACTTCCTCATACGAGCTCCAATTGACGTGCTGTAAATTTCTGGGCATCCGTCTCGGCATCTCGGACAGGCCTGCAGCTCTCGTATCCCGTCCCAACTGACATAAAAATTACTAAAAATCCGGACGTGTCACTTGGGCGCCCGTCGACTGCTTGTCGCTTAAAATCGTCCTAGATCGAGCCGCCGCCTTTGACGGTGAATATTTTTCCCTTGATATTCATAATTTTTAGCTATTTTTAAGCACTTCCCGTCACCTAAATTCCGCTCTCATTGGCGACCATGGGATAGGGCGACTCAGCCCGTCGAATCCACGAACATATCTGCACATAAACAACCAAAGAAGCATCAAACTGATACAAAACAAATATATAATAAAACTCAGCACAATGCTTCCCCTACCCCTGGACAGAACCAAGGCATGACATCCACAAGGAGTAGGCCTAGCATCATCTAATAGAAGATCTGAAGTGAGTGACTGACCACCTGCTCCAACACAGCCAAACTAAAAAGAATTGTCAAAGAGGTTGCCCTCAATGGTAGTCTGAACTACTTACCAACTAAAGACAACCCAACCAGGAGCTCCTACTAGGCGAGGACTCCTATAGCCTGATCAAGGAGTATTTTCTTCCAGTACATTTCTTCTTTTAGGGTTTTTATTTTAGTAACATACTTGGGCATGTAAAAGGGAGGGAGCTGAGCGTAGTGACCCAAGGAGAACAGGGCATCGGCCTCAAGACCTGTCTCGGCACACAAGAACCTACCAAGCCCTCGCAAGGCGACACTTAATCCTTTTCTAATGCTCACTTTTATTTTCGCTCCAACCGTCCTTGGTTTGGTATTATATTTGGCGAGAAGCCACCCCTAGGAAGACAAGGTATCGGCCTCGGGTCTGACTCGTCCCCAGGAACCTACCAGGCCTTCGCAAGGCGATGATCAACTGCTTATACATTTTCATTTCATTTCTTTTCTTTGATAGGGGTTAGAACCCCTTTTTACACACCTTCGTATTGATATTCATCTTTCAAGATGTTCAGGGTTTCTTGGCATCATCATTATTATCTTCTGGCAGGCTTCTCTAACTGCCTCACTGCTAACAAGAACTCCTAGAACGGCTGCCTAGCAGGCTAGCAGAACAGGGCCACTAGGACTTCCTTCTAAAACAGGTCTTTCGATGCCTGACAATGTCTTTATAGGAGGCAATGACTACTCCGACCTCCCTCAAACATACATAGCCTAAACCTGGGACTTCATGCCTTGGTTGCCGGTCCCCAACAAAAATATATCCCCTCGACAAGTACAAATACACATATAACAGGAAAGAAAGGTACTCGTAAAGGAGAAATATCACCTGGATTGGCCACAAGAAGCTTCCATCGCAGCAAAGGCTCCTCCAGGCTCCAGCAAATTCCACTAACCACGAAACCTGTCCAGCACAACACTTAAAACAAAAACCCAATTAAACGCACCCGCACTAGATGGGGAAATGGCCCTCTTGGCCTAATGAAATGAAACTTGACTTTGCTACAAAAAGGAATCGGCCCTCTTGGCCTAATGAAGTCAAACAATACTATGCATAACATCCACCTAGAAACAACCATGATAGACATCGAAGCATACCATGCCCAAGGGAACAAAGGCTCGTAGCCCTAAACTAGGTGCATTAGATTATGACCCATCCCTCCTGCGTATATCACAAGAGGTGTTCGTATCACATGTCATCTAATCAGTCTATGGGTCTAAGATAATAAAGGTAGATGAGTCTCGCTTACCCTGTGCATCACCCAGATCAACCATCGTCTACCAAAGAGGGCATGTTCAGAAAGCATACCCCACAAACGACCAGGTCCTGTCTCATCGTCAATAGATATATCGGGACAAGGGCCACAATTAAAGAAGAGATCTTCTTCATACGTGAAATTAGCCAATGAATCGGCAAACTGATTCCAGTTCCGTGGAATCAGCTGAAAAGACACTCTATCAAATTCGTCTAGCAGGGCTATGGCAGTATGATGGTACATGCAAAGGATGGGGTTTCGTACCATGTACGTCCCATTGAGTTGATTTAAAACCAACTGAGAGTCCCCTTTCACCAACAACTGGCAGATACCACCCTTCTTTGCAATGTTGAAACCCATAATCAGGGCTTTGTATTCTGCCATATTATTGGTGAAATTCACCCCGAGATAAGCAGCTAACTTCATGACAATGCGTCATCGGGGGTCTCGGATGACAACTCCTACACTTCCTTTTTTGCATGCACCCCTGGATGCCCCATCAAAGTACAAGGTGTACGTCCATAAAGGGCTTACATATCCCGCCATCCGGAACTCTACTCGTAATTATGGTAATCGAAATTCAGCATATTCAACGGGTAGACTGTAGGCTCCATCCCTCCATCATTATTGAATTCAACAGGAATGCTCGTCAACATTTGTAGGCAGTGATGGCAGAAGACCTTGATCTCCCAAATAAATGTCCCGCCTTCTTGCTCAGTCACCTTGTATCCTTTGCTCCACCAAATGAGCTTTCCCTGATGATACCTCTGTTCTAAATACAGGTGTTCTAAATAAGGGATCAGACGACCCATCAACCTCTATCACGATTTCCTTGCAGATATTTGATCAATCTCGCCTAGACCTGCAAGGCAATCATAGTATTAGTGCAATCAGAAATAATAAGGTTTAATCTTATTAAGATTAACCTTATTTTTAAATTCTACCCCCTCAAGGTCAGCTAACAAAACTATGGATTTATTCTCTCCTATTCTAACGATCCTATAGGGCCCGTCCCATTTGGGCTCTAGCTTGCCTGGAAATAATTCACGTCGTGTGTCATAATATAGAACAAGCTGTCCTTTCTTGAAGGTGTATTTCTTGGCTTTGA
This sequence comes from Lygodium microphyllum, assembly GCF_053477565.2. Taxonomy (NCBI): domain Eukaryota; kingdom Viridiplantae; phylum Streptophyta; class Polypodiopsida; order Schizaeales; family Lygodiaceae; genus Lygodium; species Lygodium microphyllum. The sequence goes on from NC_141161.1 coordinate 122,859,906, forward strand.
TATCGTGTAACTGCTTCATTCGGCGCTTCGCCACTTCTTGGTGCAATAAGCTCTGCAGTTTAAGCTCATCTAAATGTGCCAGTGTCGTCAAGCGCTCAAAAAGTGCATCTTCATCACTCAAAGAATGATTGATGGCAAACCGAATAGTTGGTAGCTCAATCTCTAAAGGCAAGACACACTCCTCCCCATATACTAACTTGAACGGGGTATGGCCAGTGGCTCGTTTGAAAGTCGTATTATAGGCCCACACTGCCACGTATAACTTTTTATCCCAATCCCGTTTCTTTTCCGACACAATTTTGGATAGGATGCCCACAAGTTGCTTGTTGGTGCTCTCAACTTGCCCATTGGCTTTCAGGTTATATGGGGTTGTCTTGTTATGCTTGATTTGCCACATCTCTGTCAAACCTTTGATCACCTTATTCAGGAAATGGGTTTTGCGGTCCGACACTAATTCTTTCGGTGGACCAAAACGGCATATTATCTGCTCTAAAAGGAAACTAGCAGTTTCTTTAGCATCATCTTTCCTTGTTGCACGTGCTTCTGACCACTTTGTGAAGTAGTCAGTTGCTACAATGATATACCTCTTTTGCGCAGTCGACGACGGAGTAATAGGACCCACAAAGTCTATTCCCCACTTCTCAAATGGAAGGATTGCCATAATAGGGGTGAGTGGTTGTTTTCTATTCTCTCGACTATCATGTCGTTGACAAATATCACATCTCTTAATATACGCAAACACATCCTGGAAGATGGCCGGCCACCAATAACCTGCTTTTAAAGCCTTTTGTGATGTAAGCTGTCCAGCAAAATGGCCACCGCAAGCAGAATCATGGCACTCTTCCAAAATGAATGGCACCTCGTCAGGCATCACACATCGGTGATAGATGTCATCAACCCCTTGCCGATATAATGTACATGCGATCAAGGCAAACTTTAACGCTTGCTGCTTAATTTTCCTTCTCTCAGCTTTAGATAATTCGGATCCCGCCTCTCCCGTCGATAAATAATGCGTTATTGCAGCGTACCAGGAGGGAATAGATGCCGTATCTATTTTAAATAACAACTCCATGTCACTACCTTCAGCCACAGATTCTTTCGGTTCCCCAAAGTCCACAAGACATTCCACGATGCCTTGCAACCTTGGTGGCTTACTCCTGATTTCATAATCAAATTCCTGCAAAGTGATTAACCACTTCGCTAAATGATCAGGCGGCTGTAGCTTATTCATCAATAATCGAAGTCCCTCCGCCTTCGTATAAAGCACGACTTTCTCATAGAGAATATAATGCCTGAATTTCTTGGTCCCAAAGACCATCGCTAGACACAACTTCTCCATGTAAGTATAATTGATTTCGGATACCCCCAGCTTCCGGCTGGCAAAAGCAATCGAGTGGTACCACTTCTCTTCCCAAATTTGGATGGTGGCTGCTGAAAATATATAAAACACCTCACCTCTTTTAGGTGCTTTTAAAATGGGTGCTCTTGCTAGCTCCTGTTTCACATCCTCGAATGCTATTTTACAAGGGTTGCCCCATACAAACGAACAGCTAAAGGACAATAAGTTTGTAAGTGGCAACGTTCTTTCTGCCAACGCGTTTATGAATCTACGGTAATAACCAACCGAAGACAGAAAGCTATGAACTTCCTTCAGAGTGCGTGGTGGACCCATGGCAACTATAACTTTGACTTTCTCAGGGTCTGTCGCAATTCCCACCGAACTGACTACATGACCCAGCAATAGCCCATAAGCTACTCCAAAAACACACTTCCGTGGGTTTAGGGCGATGAAAAATTGTCTACAACACTCAAAGCATTTTCTTAAAATGATCAACTGCCTTTCTCTCATGGTGGCAGCCCCTAAGTCATCAATAAACACCTTCAACTCTTCAGGGGATATGTCACCGAATGTCTTATCTGCTGTTCGTTGCCACAAACCAGGCACATTGCATAAACCAAAGGCCATCACATGGTACGCAAAAGTACCAAATACAGTAATGAAAGTTGTTTTCAACTTGTCCTTTTCTGCAATTGCCATTTGGTTGTATCCTGCAAAGCAATCCATGAACGAATATATCTCCCTACCCGCTAATTGATCCAAAATCTGGTCAATAAATGGCAACGGGTAGTAGTCCTTAACTGTTTGCTTATTCAGCTCCCTAAAGTCTACACATAATCGGATTTGGTTATTCTTCTTCTTTCTAATCACAACTGGTGAACACCATTCCGTGTGTTGCACAGGAAAAATCAAACCCGCTTTTCGAAGCTTCTGTAACTCTTCAAACAGCCCGTCCCTCAATTCGAAAGGCATACACCTTACTTTCTGTCGTACAGGACGACTGCCCTCTTTCAACGGAATTGTATGAACAGCAAGACTAGGAGGAATGCCTCTCAGTTCATCATAACTCCAGGCAAAGATATCACGGAATTCCTAGATCAGGGCCACATAGTCCTCCCTTTCTGCTGTGCTGAGCATAGAACCTAATTTGATTGGCCATGAATCATCAGGCGTACCAAGGTCTAGCTCGATAACATCTGCATCTCTTATACGATCTTGGCCCTCTATCGGCTCGTTCAAAGTGATCTGATAGATGTCCTCTGTGGTGGATCCCTCTTTGGACTCATCACTCGATGATGTCTCACTGGCAGATAAATCTTCTAGTGTCTCCAATTCTGTAGAAGATAGAGGAGCTCTCTCACTCTGCGGGGACTCAGGATAAACATCAACCACCACACGCTGGGCACCTCTGCCGAATATTAGTCGACCGGCGGGTATATCTACTTGACAGTCTGCTTGCAAGATCCAAGGTCGTCTGAGTAATACTTGGTAACTTGGCCGGCCTGCAAAACGAATCACCCGAAAGTCTAACAGGCATTCTACATTTGCAACAGTGACATGGACCTTAGTAATGCAGCCTTCCGGCTGTCTCAAACTATCATCTGCCATTCTGAGAATTGTGGAAGTATCTTTCTGGATCGCCAGACCCAACCTTTCCATCAGTTCAGAACTCATAATGTTAACAGATGATCCCGTGTCGACAATGGCATAATCTACTAATATCCCATCGACATAGGCTACAACCCTTGGGCAATGCTTCTCAGCATGCTCGAACCAGTCATCACCAACTCGCACAATACCCAAAGGTTCTACGATATACCCGGTACGTAGGATCTTTCTAAATTCCTTGCGTACTCCTGGGGAAAGCTTAATAAGCTGTAAAAGATTCACATCCGGCTTGACTTCGCAAAGAGAGCTCGCAGAATCGAATTCATGATAGTTCGATAGAGCTCACTTTTCACGCCAAACCATCCGCTCTTTAGGTCGCTGAACCGACTTTCACCTTCTTCTTTGGTGGTTCCTTATCAGCTTTACTCTCCACGGGCTTCAAAGGTCCCCCTTCCATGGCAGGATCCAAAACTTGCGTTCCTTTGTCGCCTTGTTTAGGGTTTCCATTGACAGGCTTATCCTTGTCAGCTTCTCTATCCTTTTGACCTCTTGTAAGAACAGCTCGCAGATTAGAGGTTTCAGCATCATTAACGCGTACAGCCTCAATCAAACTGACCCCACTACCACTTGGTAGCTCCTCCACTCTAGTCTTTGGTCATTGAAGTATTTGTTTAGGCCCATCTTCTCTCTGGGAATCACTTCCTTGGGCACGATGATTAACAGGCCCTGGTTGCCGACTACCTCGCTGGAGGGAACTGATCTTACTCCAGCAAGTAGCCGCTAAATGGCCGGATTTTCCACAGATGTCGCACTTAACATTTGGGCAATTTCTTGGATAGTGCTGCCCACCACACCATTTGCAACTAAACCTCGAAGGTGCACCCTCCTCTGGGTATCTACTTCCTATCAAATTTTGTTGTTTTTTAAGGAAGTTGACATCAACGGCTATTTCCCGATACTGCTCCGTAATCATGTCGGTATAATGCTTCATCATGTCCTTAACCTCGCCAAGAACATTGGAAGCGCTCGACTCATAGCCTTGGTCATTACCATGTCGTTCCATCGGCCTAACAATTCGATTAGGCACAAGTTGTTGAGCCACAGGCATGGTGTTAGAATTGACTGCCTGGCCTCCACCACTTGGAGCCATTTGACTGCTCGTAGGCATCGATATGCTAGGGGGGGCTGGTAATAAAGGCACATTCTGTATCATGTTCCCTCTCCCATTAGGGTTAGCCATCACTATCCCTTGGCCACTACTGCCATTGGCCATTGCCACATTATTTCCCAATACTAAACCCATATTCGAATTCCCTCGAGAAGCATAGGCTGCTTGTAGTCGTGATTCCACCTCTTGTGCTCGTGTAATGGCAGTATCTATATCCCCCAAGGGGACATTACTCAACTGCAATTGAATGTTAAAGTCCAAACCATGTAGGAAATATTGCAATTGGGCAGTTGCGGGGATGGGAATAGAGGTGTCTAACTTACGGAAAACCTCTTTTATTTTCTTCGCATAAGCACGAATATCCTCGTGTGGTTCTTGGCGGGTCACGTTGAGTACATGCAACCAATATTGCCCACCCCTTTCAGGGGAAAACTCCCTTCGAAAAGCTCCATAAAATGAATCAATATTCAATATGGTTCCGGCTTCTAAACCATGATACCATATAGCGGCTCTTCCTTTGAGAGTCATGTTGAAGAACATCATTAAATGTCCTTCTTCTTGAATGCGACAGTTAAACATCAGCTTTTGAAACTCCCTAATGTGGAGTTCCGCATCTTCCTCAACTAGCCCATTAAAAATGGGTAGCGGGTAACCTAGAGCCGGAAAATCCATCGTTCCTGCTGGAATTGCAATAGGATGTACCATGACGAGGGTTGGATTTGCACTAGGAATAGGGGACGAGGGGGTTACACCTCCCGCACTTGATATAGACTGGCTTATGGAAGAAAGGGGAGCACTAGAGCTTCCACCTTCTCCTAACTTACTGCTTGTGGTACCAAGACCACTAGGTCCACTCCTCGTAAGGGTTCAGCACCGCTACGCTTAGGGGAATATCTCCTAAAAATTTCAGCACGTCGCCTAGCTCTTTCGTCTCTCTCTTGCTTTTGGATTTCTGCTAGACGATGCTTATCGATAAATAACGGATCAATCTCAGTATCCTTTGGCATAAACTGCTAGTTGGTCCCTAGACAACCAGGATTCGAGGACCGCCACTTTTAAGCGGCTCCCGACAGACGCACCACTGATGGACCTAAAAACGGGCTAGCACTGGCTCATGCACTAGCCGAGCCTCGTCACTACGCACAAGACAACCCCTCGGCCTCGCGGCCAGGAGCGTCTATCAAAATCTCTGCCTTCCTAAACATTGCATTTGTAATACGTTGTAGTCCAACTGATCCTAACCCAATATTACTCCTCAGAGGGAGTCCCTTTCACATAGCCAAAAGGCTCGAATCACATACACATGGGGTTCCTCCTACGGCTGAATGTCGTCGACCCTCTGCGACTCTCCTACACCTTGGGGATTGGCCCCTCAGTGCGTCGCTCAACAAATAGACACATCGCACAAAAGTCACTCAAGGTACCAAATAAGCGTGTCCAGGAGTGTACCATTTCTTCCTCACTTGCTTTCCCCTTTGGGACCCGCATCTACCTACAGCATGGGTACCTCACTGCCTCTCATCGTAGGTCATGTTCTAATAAACCAATTGCAATGCATGTCCAGGAGCTGGTCACTGATACTTTTAAATTCTTTTCATGCTCTATGCATTTGGTGGATGCCTAGTGCTCAAACTTTTGGCAAAATAGTATCATGCACAAGTGCAAAAACATTCTTTTAATGGTTTTCTTCCTCTAGCGTTCGTGCTTCATTGCATGGGCCTAGCACCGAGGTGATCCTCGTGCTACTAAGCTCTTATTTTTATCATCATCCGTCCTAAATGCTATGCATAAAAATAAACAACTTTTCCATCATCTCACACGGCATTTAGACATATTTCAACTTCTCTACCCTTCCCCGTTTAAATATTGCATCATTGCATAGATTTATGAGGCATTTTACCATTCATTTTATGTGTAAAAACCGGAAAAAGATGCACTAGAACAAGAAGGTGGGGTTGAACTGAGGCAAATCCTCATGCTTCAGTCCCCACAAACATTCACAAACATTGTTCTTAATTTTCATTAATTTCCCGCACCCAAAATGTATTTTTCCCCTATTTTTAGTGATTTTCCTCTATTTTCCTTGTATTTTCTCTTATTTTATGCATTATTTAATTACTGAAAATTCAAAACAGGTTATGGGCTGTGGCCCTTAGTTCCTTCTTGTAGAAAAAATGAAAATTTAGTTGGTGTTCCTATTCATTTTCCCATTTTTATGCCCAAAAACCATCATTTTCCCTTGATTTTCCATATTTTACGTGTTTTAGTGTATTATTTTGAGTCACAAGATGCATATTTTTCTGATTTTCTAATTATGATCAGCAAGTACTCATGGAAAACAGCAACATAAATAATTTTTAGCCCACATGAACAATATTTTATCAATCAAAAGCCATAAAATCTCAAATTTCCTTTGAAAAAATTGAATTACCGCTTATTTGCGTGTTTCGAGTTTCATGTCCATGGCTGTAAATTTGAAAATCAGCAGCACTTCATGCTCATGACGATCACACGTCACCATTTCCAGCCCGTGGAGCAATCCGATCCATGCCAGACAAGCCTCCATCACTCTTTCTTCTTCCTTCTTCTTCCCACATGAATTCCCTCTTAGAGGAGAGAGAAAGACTGATCTTCTCTCTCCCTCTATAGGCTGCCATTCCTCGCGTGAATTGGAGCGATGCGGAGCAAAGATTGAATCCTGTTGTCTGCTATGATTGAATCCATGGCTTACTTGACAGCCTGAATCTCGATTTGAGGGGGGGGCGCCGTTTTTTCCGCGCGGGTCTATGCACGGCACTACCTTGGGCACGATGAAAAAATTAGGGGGGTTGAGGAGCCAAAGGGCACCCCCCACTAGCCAAACCCTTTGAGATTTCAATTTGGGCCCCTTTTTGGGCACCCCGGCCGGTTTTGGGCCAACTTCCTCATACGAGCTCCGATTGACGTGCTGTAAATTTCTGGGCATCCGTCTCGGCATCCCGGACAGGCTTGCAGCTCCCATATCCCATCCCAACTGACATAAAAATTACTAAAAATCCGGACGTGTCACTTGGGCGCCCGTCGACTACTTGTCGCTTAAAATCGTCCTAGATCGAGCCGCCGCCTTTGACGGTGAATATTTTTCCCTTGATATTCATAATTTTTAGCTATTTTTAAGCACTTCCCGTCACCTAAATTCTGCTCTCACAAGTTCACATGGTCGTATGGAAGCTTGGGTGATATAGGTCAAGACATCATGAAAGATGTCCTCGGAGTTGAGGCGGCTAGCAACATGCAGCTCCTCTTCCGTAAGGAATTGGTCAATGCAAGGGTGGGCTAACACATGGTCATCTAAGTGTATGTTGCGTGTAATGGCCAAAACCCTAAACGAAAGAGATGCCACATAAGTAGGGTCATGTTCAATTGTTTTGATTGCCCTTCTTTGCTCGGTATCGGTCATGATGCGGCATCCTTTTTTCTCCCATTGGAGTCGCAAGGCATACCCACAGTTGTAAGAACGAAGAATCAGAGCTGGCAAGCTACGTGAGCTCCTCTAGTTCTTGTTCAGGTGAGCAGGCTTGTGGTACGAGGTAATTAGTCTTTTGAGAATGGCTTGCTCCTTTGAGATCTCTCCATTAGCGATTAATTCGGCGGCAATTTTGGGGAATTTGACGGTCATAAATTCGTAGTCTTCCCAAGTGCATGGCAACGCATGAACATCAAAAGCAAGGGGTTCATTGAGAAGTCCTAGGTCAAGCCTCTCATAGCTCCTAGCGAATGTGGTGAAGGTATTATATAACACCTTGATACATGTCACTACATCATCTCCCGAGGTCTCAGCAAGATCCTTGGCCACTGAAAGGAAAGATTGTCTTTCATACGAAGGCCTAAGACCTGCTGGTGGTGATGGTGCAATTGGGCTGGACAGTGGTGACTCCATTGATGGCGTCACAGATGGGACTTTGCACTCAGAAGCACTTTGAGATGCTGAAGGGGGCTCCAGTGGCATAAGAGGTGTGCTGTATTCTATGTGAGCTGGCATGGGAGTGCTCAACTCCTCTGACTTGGATAATTCTGGGACATCTAGCTTTGGATGATAAATGTGTTGGGATTCATTAATCACAACCGGTGCTAGTCCAGCTTGCTTTATAGCCTAGGCTCTACATGTGCAAGCCTCTCTAGCTGGAGTGAGGTTGCTTAGAGTTGAGCCTCTTGAATGTCCACTCTTAGGCACCCATATCCAGGGGTTGCCCTCATAGTATCCTTGTGCTTGCAAGAGATCTTTGGGGATCCATCACGGGATGGTCGTGCACCTATGTCGATAGCGTCTGAGCTGCCTCTTAGGTTGTGACTGATAGTTTTTGCATTTAGAAGCACGTTTTTGCGGTTTATAAGGAGGTGGCCCTTGTCGTTTTGACACCCATATGAGCGTGGACTCCTTGGCCTTGTGAATGGCCTTGGTGGGCTTGGTTCTAGCAGTTTGAGCATGGGGTGAGATATCACAGCCCTTCTCCCTAGGCTTGGTCATAAGCGTGGTCATAGGGGTCTGTATCAGTGGCTTTGCAATTGTAGAAGGATCAAGATAACCCTTTCTAAAAGTAGTCACTATGTGCACATTGCCTATAGCAAGATGGATGCGATCTAGGTTATAGTCCACATTGCAGTTCATCTACTTTTTAAAAGTGCAACCTAGTAGTGACTTATTACCGGCCCCTTTAGTGTTTGGCAACACATAAAAGAAGACTGGTATACTTTCAGACTTGATAGAGACAAACACTTTGCATTTTCCTAAGAGTGAGTAACTGTTGCTCCCAAATGGGCTGAGTTTAGCATTTGTGGACTGTAATTTACGTTGACCAATGTGTATCCAATGGTCATGTGTCAAGATATTATAGTCGGCACCTTTGTCAATCAAGGCATCAAAAGAATACGTCCGTTCTGCAGTGACCGTGATTTGTAGGTAGGCAGGTGCCACTGCTTCTTCATCTTGATCTGTCAGTTCGGTAATAGTGGCCATGCAGACATTGACAGGGGCTTCAAGCATAGGTGGCTCGTGCAACGGATGGAAAGGAGGATAGTACTTTTTCATGCGACTGCCATTGAAAAAGCCTATTCCTTCACCTTCGAGTATCTCCAATTCAACATTTCCTATTCTACTAATTGTCCGTACTCGAAAAGGTCCTAGTCCTCGAAATTTCATTTTCTGTTTGTGACCCTTCACAGAGTATAGTAGAACGAGGTCCCCTTGATCAAAGTTGCACTGTTTGACATGCTTGTCAAACCACATCTTTCTTCATGCCTTCTCACAAATTAGAGCATGGGTGACTAAGAGTCGAGTCTTTGTGAGACGCTCTAACTCCACTAAGCGGTTGGTCCAAGCCTCTCTTCCCTCCCACTACTCTTGGGTTGCTATCCTTAAGCTAGGGACAAAGAACTCTAAGGGTAGAATGGCCTCTGTTCCATAAGTCAGCCTAAAGGGCATCTGTCCTACAACCGTCTTATAAGCTGTATGATAGGCCCACAAGGCCGCCATTAATTTGTTATCCCAGTCACTTCGTGATGTGGATACCACCTTCATAAGCACATTGACTAGGATTTTATTTGTGGATTCTGCTTGTAGTAGGGCGAGGACCTTCTATGAATGATTAGGAAGGTTGAGAGCAGGTGGGATATCACTTCATTAACGAAGTGTGTGCCCTGATCACTTACTAGTTCAATTGGACAACCAAAACGTGAAAGGACCTACTCCCACAAGAACTTCGCAGTGGTTCTAGTGTTGTTCTTCGTAGTGGCTCTTTCCTCTACCCACTTCGTTAGGTAATCAATTGCCACAATGATGTAGCATGCCTGGGAGTACCGTGCCGTAGGACTGATAGGTCCAATGAAGTCAATGCTCCATTTTTCAAAGGGCTATCGTACTATTACGGGGGTCAACTCCATCTTATCCTTGCACACAGGCACCATAGTCCTCTGGCACTCATCGCAGTGTTTTACAAATTTAGCAGCATCATGGAGTAGGGTGGGCCACCATAGTTGGGATTGTAGCACCTTATGGGCTGTTGTATCCCCACTAAAGTGTCCTGTAGCTATTCCACCATGCACTTCTCTCAATACATCGTGCATCTCTTCTCACACACACATCTATGCAACAAATTGTCTTGTCCTAGCCTATAGAGTTGGCCGACGATCTGTTGGTATGGCTGGATCTTTAGGATAAGTCTCCTTAGCCTGGCTTTCTCAATAGGTCTCTCAGGTAGACTGTTCTCTAGCACTTGAACTACATCATCGGCCCAATATGGCATCAGATCGGCTCTAAACAAGTCTCTTTCGCTAGACAGGCCAAAGAGATGAGCGTCTGGTAGGTCGTCAGGTATGCCTTCTCCAACAGCTTCTCTTGTGGGTATGCGGGACATGTGATCAACCATGTAGTGCTGCTTTCCCTTACGTACAACCACAGAGAAATTAGAATTCCAATAAGAGAAGTAACCATCTAGCTATGCAACCTGTAGCGCACGGCTTGTTCACAAGATAAAGCAAGGCTTGATGGTCAACAAAAAAGATGAAGGGGGTAGCCAACAAATAATGCCTAAATTTCTTTACAGCAAACACCATGGCTAACCCTTCACTTTCTGTAGTGGAATAGTTCATCTCCGTTTCAATGAGTTGCCTCACTCGAATATGATCAGTAGCTTGTACAATTGTCTAGCAATCGGTGTGTAATTCAGTACAAAGCGTCGATAGTATGTATGGCCTAAGAAACACTGAATGCCCTTGTAGTTAATGGGTGGTGGTAGGTCGACAATGACCCTGACTTTTGAGAAGTCAGTGGCAATGCCGTTCCTTGACACTATGTGCCCTAGGATACATCCGTGCTTCACCCAGAATTGGCACTTTAAGGGGTTCAATGAGAGGTTGTATAACTGACACCGTTCAAAGACAGCTCTCAACTTTTCTAAGTGTTTGGCCCAACTAGAGTGTAAACATAAGTCATCTATGAACACCTCTAGCTTGTGTCTAAGCATATCCTTGAAGATGGTGCACATTAATCGTTGAAAGGTCGCAGGTGCATTCATTAGCCCAAAGGGCATAACGATGTAGGCGAATACACCCCACTCCGTGGCAAAGGCAGTCTTGTGCATGTCATCAGGGTGCACTTGCACTTGATTATAGCCAGAGAAGCCATCCAAGAAGCTGTAGGTTTCTTTGCTTGCTACCCTCTCCAACATGTGCTCGGTATACGGTAAGGGGTACTTGTCCCTCTTTGTAGTGGCATTAATTTTCTTGTAATTCATGCACACTCAAATTTTACCATTCTTTTTCATAACAATCACTATAGGTGATACCCAATCCGTGTGCTCAATCTCATATATAAATCCTGCCTTCATGAGCTTATCGATTTTCTCCTTCACTGCATAGGTGTGTTTGGGATTCATAGGGTAAGGTCATTGCTTTGTTGGCACCGCATCTGGAACCATTGGGACATTATGGGTCACAACCCTAGGATTGACTCCTTTAAGTTCCTCCAAGGACCAGGCAAACACGTCGACATACTCTTGTAGGAGAGCAACAAGTTTAGTCTCCTCATCCTTAGTCAAGTCGTCAGCAATGAACACAGGTCGAGGCTTCTCGCCTCCCCCTGCCAAGTTGACTTCCTTGACCTTGGCGGGTCCCTCAATTGGCTCACTGGTTTGGCCTTATCTCTTTGCTCCTAGCAGAATCACAACTCTATCACACTTCTTAAACTTTATGAAGCGTTTGGGGAGATCCTGTGGCTCCTTTTGCCTCTCTGCTTCTGAGTCCTTAGTTCGCTTCCTGGCCTCCTCCTTTAGCCGTCTGCGCCTTAGGTGGACTGGCAAGTCCTCTTTGGTGCGTCTGACCTTAGAGGGTTGGGGTATTTTGGGATTACTCTCCGTACTGACTTCTGACTCTGAGTTAACCTCACATCCCTCGCTTGAGGAAGGAGTTTCGCCAGGGGGTTGTAATTCAGTAGGTGTATCCGTCTTAAGCACTGGAACTACCAATGGTTGCGCCACTCCTACTTGCTCATAATTCATGGCTCCTATATGCTCCAACCAGGATCTATCGCACTCCATCCACATGACTCCTCTTTCATTCCAAGAGTCTAATCTATTCGATCATTCTCCCTTCAATGTCATATTCTATCGTGTCTAACTCTCCCTCACTCTCGTCTCCAATAGAGCGGCAGTCCTCGTACTCCTCACCATCAGAGTCTTGCCCCTCTGACTGCTCGTCATCCTCCAGGCTTTCCTCTCCAATCTCCTTTTTGTCAGTGACTAAAGCACAATTGTATAATAGGTTAAGATCATGAATTTTGGTCCATTTCCACTCAGGCTTAGCCAAAAGATCACTTAGGGGTTTTATATTGGCAGCCATGTTGCCCTTCAATTTATCGGTTAGGTACTCTATGATTTCCTGAAGCTCGAGCTTGCTGGTGGGGATATGGAACGAGATCGGTTTCCTTGGGTTACGTGAGCTTCCTGCCATCATGCAGAGTGGCATGATGGGGTCCCTTGCTGGCATGCTTGGGGATTTAGTAGCTTGCCTAGTCCTAAAGAACTAGCCAGTGAAGGTCGCAGGGATGCAGTTTTCTGTGAACTTCATTGTCATGAAGGGAGTGGACTACAACATACTGCTAGGCTGACCTTGGATGAGGAACGCTCGAGTTATTGAAGATTGGGGTAATAATCTCATCTTCTTGGGGAATAGAACAGAAGCAGTAAGGGTTGAGATGGATACCTGGAAGACTGTCAAGATTGTGGGAGAGAAGGAAGGAGTCTCGCTTGAAGCTTTCTTGCTTGCACAATGGGGGAAGACACACAAGGGTGGAGGCTGAAAACAGTTTTCCTCTTCTTAGTTGTGTAAGCCAAAAGAACTCAAGTACAAAGAAATAGAAGAACCCTATATATGGGTCTCAAACCAAACTCAACTAACTAAGGTGGCATACTAACTGAGCCACGAACTAGAGTAGATAAGGATAGCTATCATGTAGCTATTATTCATGGGCGGTGTACCAACCGCGTCTGCAACTGACAAGTCGGTGACATAAATATACAACGGTCACCCTGGCGTATCACGAGTGGAGCTCGATATCTCAACACTCCCCCTCGAGCTCAATCCCAATTCCTGCACACCAAGCAGGTCTCTGAACTTGCGCAACTTCTCTGCGCCCAATGCCTTCGTGAATATGTCAGCTACCTGATCCTCTGTGCTGACATAAACTAGATCAATAAGACCTAGTAAAACCCTCTCTCGCACATAGTGATAATGCACCTCAATGTGCTTTGTTCTAGCATGATAGACTGGGTTATTTGCCAAGTGTATACTACTCATGTTGTCACAATAAATGACAACTGGCCCATCTGTAGACTGATGCATATCATAAAGTAGCTTATGCAACCAAGCTACCTCACATGCAGCCATTGCTGCACCCCTGTACTCAGCCTCTGTGCTCGACAAGGCAACTGTAGGCTGTTTCTTGCTGCTCCAAGTGACTGCAGCACTCCCAAAAGAGAATACATATCCACTGGTAGATCGTCTATCAGAAATACTACCAGCCCAATCAGCATCAGTGTATCCATGTAACTGTATCTGAACCCCAGTCTCATAAAATAGTCCATACTGCAATGTGGACTTCACATACCTAAGTATGCGTCTAGCCGCATCCAAATGTGGTTTCCTTGGAGCCTGCATAAACTGACTTACCAATCCAACAGCATAGCTCAAATCTGGCCTGGTAATAGTCATATAAATCAAACTTCCTACTATGCGTCTGTACATAGTAGGGTCTTCTAGAAGCTCACCTGCATCTGTGCTCAGCTTCACATTTTGCTCCAAAGGAACTGAAATAGGCTTACAGCCTGTCATCCCATATTTGGACAGCATGTCCAATCCATACTGCCTCTGCAAGAGCTGTATCCCACTTGGTGATCTAATCACCTCAATGCCCAAGAAATAACGCAGCTCTCCCAAATCCTTCATCTCAAACTTCTGCTTCAATAGCATTTTCACATGAAGGATATCTTCATCACTGTCACCTGTCATAATCAAATCATCAACATAAATGACAAGCAGCATAATACCTTTCTCTGTTTTTCTCACATAAAGTGAGAAATCTGCCTTGGAAATCTGAAAGCCAATAGTGACAAGATACTGTCCTATCTTGTCAGACCATGCTCTAGGTGCTTGCTTCAAGCCATACAAGGCTTTCTTCAACCTGCAAACAAACTCAAGATGAACAGCATGCACATAACCTGGTGGCTGCTCCATATAGACCTCTTCTTGCAAGTCACCATGCAAGAAGGCATTCTTTACATCCATCTGATGTAAAGACCATCCCTTTGATGCAGCCATAGCAATGACTGCTCTTACGGTTGCCATCCTTGCAACCGGACTAAATGTTTCTTCATAGTCAATGCCATATGTTTGTGCATACCCCTTGACTACTAATCTTGCCTTGTATCTGTTCACAGAACCATCAGCATTGTGCTTCACCTTATAAACCCACTTACAGCCAATTGCATTCTTACCTTTAGGCAAAGGTACTAACTCCCATGTAGCATTTGCTTCCAAGGCATCCATTTCTTCATCCATGGCTTTCTCCCATTTTTCTTTTCCCATGGCTTGCTCAAAAGATGTGGGTTCTGGTTCTTGTATCACTTTGACCATATATGCATAGTGAATGGCTGTAAATCCATCATATTTCAGTCTATCCACAGGATACCTAGCTCTTGTAGACCTGCGCAAAGTAGGTTCACTCCCAGGTGCTCTCAAAACATCCCTGGTCTTCCTTACTCCAGGTGTAACAATAGAAGGAATACCCAACTCATCATCAATGCTCTGTTCTGAGCCACTGGATTCACCATCCACATAAGAGTGACATGCATTCACATCAAACATGGGCTGATCAACCTTCTCTTTTCCTTTTCGTGATACCTGCATACCACTATCTGCATTGCTTTGAGAAGATTCTCCTGATCTCAATCTGCCTGTCCATGGCGAAGAATGTGAACCACTGCTAGAGGACGCTCCAGGTCCACTAATATTTTGTGACTGCTGCTGTGAATTCTGTGTAGCATTACCATTTTGTGCATCTTCATCATCAATCACATTTACTGGTTTATACCAGCTACTCATCTCATCAAAAACAATATCTCTGCTCACTGTAAACTTACGAGTAGAAGGGTTATAGCATCTATACCCTTTTTGCTGCAGAGAGTAACCAATAAAGATGCACTTCTCAGCTTTTGGATCCAACTTGGATCTCAGCTCATCTGGCACATGTACATAGGCAATGCAACCAAAAATTTTCAAATGAGAAATATCTGGTTTCCTACCAGTATACCTCTCCTCTGGAGTCATTCCATGTATTGCTGCAGTGGGAGTCCTGTTCATTATGTAGACTGCTGTAGCAACTGCTTCAGCCCAATAAAAATCTGGCAAGTCTTTTTCATTGAGCATGGCACGAGATACCTCTCCAATATGCCTGTTTTTCCTTTCTGCAATTCCATTTTGTTGTGGGGTATAACTGCATGAATATTGCTGCTTTATGCCATGCTCCTGCAAGAACTTTGCAAACTCATTTGAGAGGTACTCTCCCCCTCCATCTGACCTTAGGCATTTTATCTGCAAGCCTGTTTCTTTTTCAACCATAGCTTTAAGAGTTTTGAAATGCCCAAAAACATCACTTTTCTTTTTCATAAAATACACCCAAACTTTTCTGCTATAGTCATCAATAAAACTGACAAAATAATGACAGCCTCCAAGAGATGCAGCTTTAGTTGTCCACACATCAGAGTGAATTAATTCCAATGGCTTCTCACTCTCTTGAACATGTCTAGGAAATGGTTTCCTTGCCTGTTTTCCAAACTGACAGGCTTCACATACCTTATGCATTTCTGCAACCTTGAATTTGGGCAATCCTGCAACAATATTTTGGGCCTGCATTGATTTAAGTCGCTGTACATTAACATGACCAATGCGTTTATGCCAGATATCAATATCTGCAACTACACCGGTCCCATGTGCAAACATTGCTGCACTCAATTCAGACATGTCTGCATCCAATGTAAACATTCTGCCCTTCTTCTTTCCTTTTGCTATCAAGCGACCTTTATTTTTCATATCCTCAACAAAGCATCCATGAGGATTAAATCTGACCTGCAAGCCCTGTTCAACCATTTGACCAACTGAAACCAGATTCTTGGTGATATTCGGGACATGAAATACATCGGACAGGTATTTCTTTTTCCCACCCTGCATAGACAAGGGAATTTTTCCAATCTGCACAATAGGATGTGCAGTATCATCACCAGTCTCCACAAATCCTGGTTTTTCCATTTTCCTTGCATCCTCCATCCATTCTGCATGACCTGTCATGTGGTTTGATGCACCTGAGTCAACATACCATACATCATTGCTTTCTTCTGCACTTGTCATAGAATTGTTCATGTGCTGCACCATGAACAAATGCTCATTTCTGTCATCACCCTGTCTACTAGAAGATGCATAATTCCCTTGTTGCAGTTTTCCATTCATGATGTCATTCTGCTTTTTATAGCAGTCTTTAGCCATATGACCCATTTTACCACAGTAGTAGCATTCAACATTACTGTTTGCATTTTGGCCTCTTTGCCATCCACCACGACCTCTTTGGCTCCCCCTGCCTCTAGAGTTACCACGTCCTCCTCCATAGGACTGGTTTTCTTGAGTTTGCTGCATATTCTGATTTCTGCCACGGCCTCCAAATCGGCCTCCTCTACCTCTGCCTCTACCTCTTCCAGCATTTGAGTAGAAGACAGCTTCTTTTGAAGTTCCTCCTGAAGAAGATGCACCACCATTTCTCTGTTCCTCAGAAATTAGAAGAGCAATCAACTCCTCAAAATCAGGAAATCTTTCACGAACTGAAATGGATGTCCGAAACTGTGCATAATCCTTTCCTAGACCATTCAAGGTTACGGAAACTAAATCATCATCTTCCACTGGCGACCCAATGGAAGCAAGTGCATCTGCAATCTTCTTCACCTTCATGTGGTAGTCGTTGATGCTCATACTTTCTCTTTGCACATTATGCAACTCTTGCTTGAGCTGCATTTTCCTGGCTTGCGTATTTGTGCTATACATTTTTGACAAAGTATCCCATGCCTCCTTTGGCGTACTTGCATCCTGAATATGCACAATCATAGAGTCTGAAATACTGATAGACAGCCAATACATAACTTTCCTGGCTCTCTCATGCCATGTTTTAAATGCCTGCATTTGTTGTTGATTGGGAACATCAGGAAGAACTGGTTCTTCTTCATTTCCTGCAACAAATTCCCAATATCCTTTTCCCATAAGGAAATTCGTCATTCTAAACTTCCATGCCTGGAAGTTGTTCTTGTCAAGCTTTTCAGTGACAATCTGTGAAAGAGAATCAGACGCCATTACAGAATACTGCAAGAAATTCTGTCACTGCAAAAAACACAGCTTCACCCTCACAAGGGCAAATCTGCAAAACTGGCGAAAGTGGTATTTGACCACACAGTCACTTCCTAGTGACGATTTTGCATAAACAGGAACCAAGGATGATTCTGAAACTCCCAATGTCTCTGCGCACAAGCATACGATGCAATTTCTACAGTAACTTTTCACCGACCTGTAGAACAGTGGTCGCACAGCATAAAACTGAGCCTTTTCTTGAGTGCATGCAGAAAACTTCCGTCTGCAAAACAGGCCCCGAAATGGCCTCAAATCAAAAAAACAAGGTCGCCGTGGGCTAAAGCCCTTTCCCGCAGCATATACTGCCCTCTTGCTTCACCGCGAAGGGCGTCTCAACCTGAGACAATGCACTCCTACAATTTCCGGCTGTGCTACCTGCAGAGATCTGCTCCCAAAACAGGAAATGAAAGCAACACTGCTCCTCTTACCAGACCACCGCGAGCTTGGCTTGCTTTCTTGAGCTCCTTACCACGAACAAGGCTATGATACCATGTCAAGATTGTGGGAGAGAAGGAAGGAGTCTCGCTTGAAGCTTTCTTGCTTGCACAATGGGGGAAGACACACAAGGGTGGAGGCTGAAAACAGTTTTCCTCTTCTTAGTTGTGTAAGCCAAAAGAACTCAAGTACAAAGAAATAGAAGAACCCTATATATGGGTCTCAAACCAAACTCAACTAACTAAGGTGGCATACTAACTGAGCCACGAACT
Organism: Lygodium microphyllum; assembly: GCF_053477565.2. Classification (NCBI taxonomy): domain Eukaryota; kingdom Viridiplantae; phylum Streptophyta; class Polypodiopsida; order Schizaeales; family Lygodiaceae; genus Lygodium; species Lygodium microphyllum. The sequence continues at coordinate 122,878,204 of NC_141161.1, forward strand.
AGAGTAGATAAGGATAGCTATCATGTAGCTATTATTCATGGGCGGTGTACCAACCGCGTCTGCAACTGACAAGTCGGTGACATAAATATACAACGGTCACCCTGGCGTATCACGAGTGGAGCTCGATATCTCAACAAAGACTACCCTAGCCGACCTTGATGCTATCTCAACCATGCTAAAAGGTGATGCACATGCAAGCAAACCCTATGGGTCATTGATCAAGTGCATCCCTTGCCCTGAGGACAAGCGGGATTGGATGCACATGTGGCTCAAGACACTGACATCGGCGCGCATGTGTCTACGATTCCTTTTTGTGTTACATTCTCCAAGGCTAAGATAGATGAGATTGCATGCATCTCAGTGCCTTCCCAGAAAGCTTTGATGTGTAGTGACCTTGGAACTAAGTGTAGCGTTAGGCTTGGAATCTGCATGACTGCGTCCTACTCTTGCAAGTTAGTGGTAGTGTGCTCCTCTTTTCCCTCCACCCAGTGCTTTAATTCTTGCCATAAGTGCCGAAGTAGATATCCTAGGCTCAAGGTTACTGGCGTGGTTACTAAAGTGGTGAGGAGGTTGTTGGGTGGTTGCCTTCCTCCTTGGTCAGCACTCTTTGGCCATGTGTCTTGGTTAGCTTGCTAACATGTTTCTTCTTGGTCTTGCCTCTATGGTGTGGGTGCATTCCCCAATTGAGATCGCGACAGTGAAACGGGTGTACTCACACTAGAGAGATCTTCAATTTGGTCTTCCAGTATGGGCTCTATGTCCTTAAGGTGTTCCTGGGCATCCTTGACCCACTCCTTGACCTTGGCTATAGCCTCGAATTGCCATTTGGGGTGGGGGTATTCCCCTACCTTGGCACTCCCTAGTTCTATTGTCTTAGGAGCTGAGGTCTCTGCCTCTGCATCAGTGACCCTCTTTCTTGTCACTAGCGTTGTAGCTTCCTTAGTCTTAAGGGTAATCTCTGCATCTGTTCTCTTTCTCCTTCTCCTCCAGCTTTTCTTTCCCAACGAGGCTACATCCAGGTTACTTGGCCTAGGCAATGAGATGCCTGCCTATTTTTCAGTGCTCGTGTCATGACATACAATAGGATTGACAAATCCTCACTGTCAAAGGTCTCCACACCAAACAGCCCCAAGGGTACTGAGGGCACGTTGGCAGAACTAGTTGATGGCTTCCGTCTAGGACAGTCAGGAAATAGGTGTGTGATTCCACACTCTGTGCATCGAAGGTCAGCTTTGTCCTTGTTTGCATGTTCCCTTTCCGGGCAGCGTGATGAAATATGGCCTGGATGACCGCAAGTCCATTGGATCTTGGCTTGGTCCTCCAAAGCCTCTGCCTCTTCCTCTACCTAGGGGCATCACCGGTACTGGTCGGTAGTCCATCAGGACTGGATTGCCTTCCTCATCATAGGATATGTATGGGTTCATGTAGGTCTCCTCTTCACTAGGTTCTTCCACATAGTGAACATGAGCGTCACTCGGTGGATGGGTTACATAGGGCCCTGGTGGTCTGGGTATGCCTGTTGGGTTCATCTCTAGCCTAAGAATGGCCAGTCTTGCGTCATTTGGTGCTGGAAATGCCAACTGAGCTCCCCTGCCAAAGAGGTTAGGTGGCATGTAGCCTAAGTATGGAGGGTTGTATTGCTGCGCATATGGGAATCTCCTTGGCAATCTGCAATGTAATGTGTCATGACCGAACCTACCACAGTTCAAGCACGGCCTAGATCTAGGATCTTGGCACTCGGCTAGGAGGTGGTTACCGCCATAGTATATACAGTGCACATGCGACCGCACAGGTTTCCTCATTTGGTCTTGCAATCGTGCAAGCTCCATTCTCACCTCAGCCAGCTCACAGCCTTGGTCAACTCTTTTCGTTATCATGTATGCTAGAGTTCTCTTGCTCTCCTGAAACTGTTGACCACTCTTGAGCTCTCTGACTTGTACTATCCTGACTGGTGTTCCTTATGCTTCGCTTCCTAAGCTGATTGTCCACCCTTATTGCCTCTTCAAAGACTCTAGCTAACACGTCTCGATGTAGAGTGGAGCTACTAGCCAAAGCCTTGTAGAGCTCCTCGCTTCGAATTCCATTTATAAATGTGGTAGACACAGCCTTCTCGTTAGGTCGCTCATTTGCAGGGATCCTCTTGAAGAGGCTATGCACATGTTAACCCTCAAACGAACAAAGGTGGAAAATCCAGAAAAGCTAAAGTAGAAGACAAAGACAAAGGCCAAGTAAAAGAGAAATGGAAGACAAAGACGCACAAGGAGAAGAGTCCTAAATAAGGGAGAAAGGCGCACAAGGAAAAGCGCAAGTCAAAACTTTTGTAAAAGAGCGCAAGCGCATCATTGTTTAATTCAAGGAGTGCCGGGCTCTCACCCGTGCAATTTATAAATGTAGATGGGCAGTGGAAAGGAAGCTAGGAAGATAGAAGGACAATGGGAAAAAGAGCCTAGGCTACGGCCGGCCATGTAAAAAGGGAAAAAGGGGATGACCGCCCAAAACGGATTTAGGGTTTTGTATATAAAGTTGAAAAGTGAATGAGAAGCTCATTCTTGTGTGTGGCCAAAAGTAGCTCTCCTCTTCTTCTTCTTCTTCTTCTTCTTGTTCTTGCTTGCTTGAGCTTGTGCTTGAGAGAGGGAGTGTGAGAGTGTGAGGGAGTCAATGTGTGAGGGTGAGGGACCGAGGAGGAAAATCTCTCCATCTTCTCCTCTCTTCTTCTCTTCTCTTCTCTTCTCTTCTCTTGCTCGCGGCAATGGAGCTTGGAGCATGGAGCTTGAGGATGGAGCTTGCTTGAAGCTTGCACTTAGATCGTGGAGCTACCGGAGCCGGGACCAACGGATTCAAGCCTTGAGCGCTTGCACGCTTTGAATCGAGCATTGGAGTAGGGTTTTCCCCGAACTGGTGCTTGAGGTAGATAGGTAGGAAGCGAGGGAGTTTGAAGAGGTATTCGATCTCCTTAGCAAGTAGATTTTTGGTTTTTTGGATTTGGAAAAGCATGTTGGAGTAGTGTAGGTGATTGCTTTGTGATTTGTATGCATTTAGGATAGGAAAAAACAAAGAAAAAGAAGCAAACAGTAGGGCTTTTTGTTGCTATATAACAGGCTAAAATAGGGAAATAGGGGCACAGATCCTTGGAGTGCCATTTGATTCGAGCACCATAGTGATTCCAGGCATGTCTGGCATTTCCTTGTAGTGTTTTGTACCTATTTGGAAGGCGCTGGATGATTCGGTGGAGTAGATGTTGGCATAGAGGCATCACGCACAACTCGCGAGCCACCATCCGCGCCGTCGGACCAGGATGTCCGAGTCCCAGAATCGGACCACTTTGAAAATCAGACCACCCTCCTGATCCGATTCCCAGAATCGAACGACCACCAAGAATCGGACCAATCCAAAATCGGACCACCCAGAATGACCAGTCCAGAATCGAACCAGTCCAGAATCGGACCACCCTGTCCAATCCGATTCCCAGAATTGGACCACTTTGAAAATCGGACCACTTTTTTGATCCGACTCCTAGAATCGGACATGACCAAAATCCAACCACTGGGTCGATCGAATCAACCCAAAATCGGACGTTCGATTCTGATAATCGGACTCCTGAAAATTGGACATCTAAGAATCGGACAAAAAACTGTCAAAATCAGACAGGTATCTAGAACACAAATTTTGACGCATCTAAACCCCGAAATCGACCCCAAGGGCTACGTAGAGCAAAATGCACATCACAGATCCGTCATTGGGCTGAAATTAGAGCAAGTAGTTTAAAATTTGGCTATAAATGGTCCTCCAAATTGCGCATGGTGTTTACCGTAACGGCCCTGTGGGCCTAAGTAGGTTGGAGAGAAAACGCGCGCTGTGACAGGTCCTCCAAATTGGACCCTAGTGTAGTAATGGCTCTACACAAGCATGGATTCTCACTTGCAAAAGAGCAACCAAAAGCCCATACCCAAACAGAGAGAAACAGAGACCCTAGAACATCAATGGGCCAATCTAGCCATCAAGGGCAAAAAGGCCACACCACGAGAATACAAAGATATTGTGTTCAGGCCATGTCTAGTCAGAGCGGAATGCAACATCAGCAAGCTACAAATGCGAAAATGACTAGACATGACACTCTTGATGAGAGATGTACCTTGAGCAACACTGCACAGACAACCCAAGACATTGGTGGACAATCCACGTCTGGTCATGCAAGTGGGGACTCAAGGGCATCTGTCAGAAGGCTTAAATTTACAAGCCAGGACCTAGAAGATGAAGACATAGTACCACCTGCTTATCTTAGGGTCAAACTCACAGCGAAAAGAGAGCATACTATTGATGATATGATTGATGAAGGAGCAGATTTAACATCTTGACCTATGAATCATGGACCCTACTAGGCCAACCAGAGCTCACACCGACTAGTGCAACTCTTAGCCCTTATGGAGGACACCCACAAACACTCATGGGGAAGTGCAAGATCCTTGTGACAATTGAAACGGAAAGCTTGCCTATCCTATTTCATGTTCCTCCAAATAGTGCTAGCTGCGGGAAAGAAACCCTCCTAAGAAGACCCTTCAAAAGGGCGACCAAGTGTGAGGCCGACTATGTAGCACAGAGGATACACCTGACACTACCGGGTGTGAGGATAGTCACAACCTTTAGCAAGGGTGACCTCATCAAACCTCGAGGGAAAGGCAAGGAAGGTGCTGACGTAACAGTCAAGCCTACTAATGAGAGCAAGGACTTGTTGGAAGAGTTAATACAAGCATAGGTCGAACAACGAGAACCAATGAGTGAGGCCATGCTTGAAACAAGAAGGTCAAGAGACAATGCCAAGGACAGGCTTTGGACTTACAAATATCTTAGAAGACCCCAAAATAAGCCCAAGACTTATAAACGCAGGCATTGATGGAGGGTCAGCACAACACCGCGATGGATATCCAAAGCGTTGCTTCGTGCTCAAGGGTATTATGTAGGCAACCAATGGATTTGGGTACCAAAACCCCCTGCTAAACCACCTCTATCAGAAGCCCCAATTATGTCAAAGGTAAAGAGACGTAGGAGGAAATCTAAACGAAAATCCAAGTATCGAACCAAAAATATTGGATTGATTGAGCCCCTCACGATTGAAATCAAGAAACTGAACATGACCTATTAAAAAGCAGATCCTCAGCCTAGCGTGCTTAGCAAGCATATATCAAAGGTAACTGTCGAGCGTGCACAAGGTCCACTAGTGCCCAAGGAGCCTTCAACTTCCCAAGAGGATAATGAGCACCACAGGCACAACATTGCTCATGATAAGGCCGATCGCTCAACAAATCTAATGATAGAATCACCTAACAATCACAAGCAAATTCTCCAGTCAGTGCCAAGCCCACGTAGGAGTCCCAAATCTCCTACATCATCTTCACCTAAATGGACGCTGGAAGCACGGAAGCAGCAGCCTCGTGTTGCTGCTCAACCTGCACAACTGAATGTGCAAAGGGCAACAAAAGACACTATCACTTCTGATCTGCCTAAGGGCTTGATACCACAGTCTACTAATGGCAGCCAATCCACTGTACTGGCCACCACTACTTCCAATCAGGGACCACAACAATCACAGCCTTTGGCCATAGCAACGCCCCTTGCGGAACGTGTCCTTAGTAGTTTACTTGTGAAGGAGGTGGCGCGACCTACCTCCTTAATGACTCCAGCACTTCCAAAGCGCCTACAACCTGAGATGGAGGAGTTAAGCAGAGGGGAATGGGTGGAAGAGCTAGACTCCCCCAAAAAGGAGAGAGTTGTACCCATGCAACCTGGCAAGGCTACTCCGCAGGCCACGACTAGGTCCCATGTGGACACACTAGAGAAGGGAAATGCTAAGGCCCAACCAAGCACATCAGTGGCGGTCGACCTAGCCCAAGGTCCTAAGCCGTTAGATGCATCTGCACTGACCAAGAAAAAGAGGAGAAAACAGCGAAAACAACAACAGTTGCAGGTGGTTGTGGACCCCAAGAACATTGGGATGAAGAGTGCTGGAAAGTTGATGAATAAAGCATCGAGTCCATCCACCAATGAGCCCATTGATGCCTCTCCTAATAGCGGTGAAACCTCATACACATCCTGTGCTCTGACAAATCAAAGTAGTTGTGGGATCCCTGCCTTTTTCCTCAAAGCCCTTAGGCTACTGCATATAAATTTCATCATGCAAGTCCCCATATAAGAAAGATGTCTTGACATCCATCTGATATAGGTCTAGATCGAGTTGTGCAACCAAAGCCAAAAACCCAACCATAGGGTAGTTATCTTGATGACAAAAGAGAAGACTTTATCATCAAAGTCAATACCATCCTCTTGCTTAAAACCTTTAGCAACCAATTTGGCCTTATAGGTTGGTTTGGGGCATCGAGGGAAAATGGCTGCTTACAACACTCTATCCACTGACAATAGAACTCGCATTGACAAATCAAGGGTGGATACAACACTGTCACGACGGGGTGATGTAGTCACACCCAAGGAGAACCATGATGCAATAACGAAGCCTCAAGAGAAACATGGAAACCCCAAGAGCATGAGCAATCCTAGCATTGACCAATCTTGCTTATATAGGCTTGAATCCCCAGCTACACTAAAACCCATGCAAAATCCTAGAACCTTGCATGAGATAGCAGCCGAGCAAGCCCTCGTTGAACTTAGAAGTGTCATAGAATGCTTAACTGAGTTGGATGCTAAGCTCAAAGTGTTCGCACGTGTCTATGTCTTGGCAGACATGTGCGTATTTCCTAAAGAGCAGCTTGGAGAATACTTGCCATTTCCCTTGTCTTGGGAAGAGCAAGAACATCTTGACAAGCACTATAACAAGCTCCTGCATAAACGCATGTGACTCATCTTTGACAAGGAAGCCGACGAACTGCGCTTAACTATCACATTCAATGATGTACTCTGCCAACCAAATCTCTTAGAGATAGAGCAATTAAAGCGACTATCAGAGGGCCGAAGTCAATTTGAACAGCGTTGGTGTGAGAGCGTTGCAATGGCCGAACTAGGAGCCCAGATCATGACAGTCTCAGAGGAGCGATTGGCCAAATGGCGGTCTCAAAGAGACCCAACCTATGTGGCACCAACTTTCCTTCGAGTGTGTTGACTGACATTCGGGGTACGGACTTAGCTGAATCTAGCCAAGAGAACTCGCTATTGGATAAGGTTCTCACTGAGAAGAAGTTACATGTTGCCAGTAGACTCGGACAAGGGTCCATGCTGCTCAATGTGGCAAAATATCTATTGGTACTGAGTAAGCTGCCACGAGTGCTGGATGCGTGTGCCACATTCCAGTACAATCCTAAGTTTTACAATTGGTTTTTATCCTCATAAAACGACATGGACTCATGGATATGTATATAAATAAACAATGACTTTTGTGACCGTGTATAAACACTACCAATACACACAAGCAATAATAGTCAAGCGCAGACAAAAGAGCTGGGATCAACAGGCTAAGCTCTTCAGGTCCTCCTCTCACCACACATTTAGAAGTTGTGTGACCTTTTCCGCCTCCAGGTGGATGGCATGCAACCCTCATCACCACCATAGGAAGCTCTGGCCAACATCCCTGAGGGTGGGGACAGGGTACCATCCCTTCCTACACACCTTTCCCCTTTATGGTCTATCCCTCCGGGGATGAGCCCTGACCCACTCCATGACAACCGGTCCACGCTACTTAGCATAAGCTAGAATCTGCTAATGGCTGGAGGCCAAATGAACATCGTCATGGGGGCCTTCCCTCTGCAACGAACACTGCATGCCTCACCCCTCCCCTTCTAAGTCATATGTGTTTGATAACCCACACTATAATGCCTCCATGCGAACGGTCTTATTTCATAGCAAGGCCTAACCCTTGGTTTGCATATTGCAGGTCCCCCTTCAAGAAAAACATGGAAAGCCTAGGGTAGCTAGCTTGCAGAGATGCTCTCCGCGGCGGGTGACGGGAACATGCGGCACGTGCCCCTCCACCGGTGCACTACATGCCCACCCTCAAGAGGTATGCGAAGAAGCGAGGCCCTAAGTGACACCGTCCCGGACAAAGGCCGAAGAACCCCCGGGCCAAGAAAGTCGAGACTCAAAGAAACGCGCAGCATGTGGCAATGCCAGTGGCACAGATCCCCAATGCATGCTTAGGCACCAGATGCTCACGAAGTGACAAGGCGGCCCGGAATAGGGAAGAATTTAATGAATTGTTTAAAGACATTCTAGAAACGATAGCGGCCTGGGACTACACCATTCATGTCCTGGCCGACATGTTCCATGCCTAGCCTCGCGGGAGCCCCGCACTAGCACCGCCCCTGTTGCCTAGCCAACCGGACTCACCCCGCCTCGTACCTATCGACTAAACCCCTATGATGTACAAGTAGCTCAACAAGTTAGCATGCCATAACTTTTTGTTTTTTATGAGTAAAGGGGCAAGATCCCCACTTGTACACATTTCCGTTACCTCTCGTTAATGTATGCAACCTTAACAAGCAATGAAATAGGCATCCCAGTAGACATCATAGAATTCTGAAAAATTATGTCTTACCATGATTGTATTTGTTCGATGTACTTAACGCAAGCGAGCATATACTCTCACGAAGTGACAAGTGGATGCAGGATGACACAGGTCGTCGCGTAAACGTGTCCAATGGCCAGGCCACACAAGACCACCAACCACACACGAACCGCAACACAGCCACGATGAGGAATGAGAAAAATCACCTTTGCAAGTACCCACATCGCATAGCCCAAAGCATATTCATGGGCTACACTCTCTTTCTGGGTCAAGCTCTATAGTTGGCTCACGGCAATCGTTACCTCAATTGTACCAACATCGTGTGTGTTGCAAGGAGGTTTGCAATATCTCAAGTGTATCTCCCCATCTCAACAACTGCTTCTCTAACAATGAGGCTAGGGCACAATCATCACTGTAATATCCATTTCCTGAGCCTTTGAAGCTTGACATTTTCCAACCCATTGAAAGGCTGATAGCCTCAACATATTGTAATGGTTGTACTCATGCAAGTCCAAAAAAAAAAAGGGAGAAAAGAGAAGAGAACGAAAGAAAGAAAGAAAGAAAAAAGCACAAGAAAAAGAAACAAAAAAAAGAGAAAGAAAGAAAGAAAAAAGAAACGAACAAAAAGATAAGAAGCACCCACGATCACAGCACAGCACCTAGGGGTCCTCAAATTAGGTACGTCCAGTGACCTTGGTCGACTAGCTCCGTCCCTAGTCCACCAACATAGGCATGTCAATTGTCTTAACTAGTGGGATCTCTATAGCTGCCATTTGCACATGCAAAAATAAGACAAGTGCAATAAAAACAAGAAGAAAAGCTATGTATAGAGAGAGAGTACTAGGATAACGAGATGGAAGGTGATGAAGAAAGAAGGGTGGATAGCCAGCAAGTGTAGAAGTCGGGGTTATACTCCAATTCAGAAAATGTATCGAGACTAAATGGTCATATAGCCATGCCACATAAATAAATGGTAATATCCATGAGCAAACAAGGATTGACAAAGCAAATGGCCACATGCGATTCCTCCTCAATAAGAATCTTGTGAGATAAAGGACAATGTTGCTGATTGGATGGTACATCTTACTCACAAGCTAGAATGATGGAATGGAGTGAAATATGAGAATGATAGGGTCAACTCGAAGAGTACTGATGGATCCTCATTGCTCATGGTAGTCATAAAGAAATAGCTGTTGGCATTGGTGACCTTGATTCGATGACCATAACATTAGTGTAAGAAAGAACTATAAGTGGCTCATTTAACCTGAATTTCTGCAATCTCGTCCTCAACATCACATTTGGTCAAGAATCACAAGAAGATATAAAAAAAGAGGACTAGAGATTCTTTTCAAGAAGAGTCTTAACATATTCAGCTTGGACTACAAGACTCTTGCAAAAAAGATGTTCAACATTGTCAAACGTGATCTGGTCCTAGGTCTCAGAGTTTCAATTTTGTCTTATAGCCTTTAAGAGAATGCAAGAGTACTAAGTCACCTTTATCAAAAAAGCATTGTTGGATATGTTTATCAAACCACACCTTACGTCGTGGACGTTTCCAGCAATGTGACATGCGCGATTGAAGAGCCTTTAATAACATGATTTTTGGTGGTCCATCAAGAGATATTTCTAAGTGATGTTGTTTGATACTCCTTGAAATACCATGGAGTTTGTTGCCTAAACTTGCTTGAGTCCACCTTGTGTTGTAGGGGAAGGTTCTATCCATTTCCACAAGGATCCTACATAAGCTACATGTGGACTTCTAGCATCTATATTCGAGCATCTACTTTGCACAAAAAACTCGAACCAAAGGGGAACCATGTTGCTCTTGGTTCAAAGTGAGTAAGAAATGAGGGGGAGTGCAACACATCAACCCCTCTGCCCATAAGGCATAGTCTCACTTTGGTCCCCTAAAGTCAAGGTTCTTGTTATGGCCTCTCAAAACCAAAACAAAAACACACGTAACTCCAGTGTACCTATTATATCCGTACTGCTATAGACAACTACTTGAACCAAATTACAACCATATTAAACATTTAATATTCAAGACTAATATGCATACATAAAATACACATTATAATAGTTCACAAAGCACTGCTCTCATGAAAAATATTAGTCATATTACTATCATCATGACCATTCCTGAATGAATAACTTGGCATAGATAGCATTAGTTTTTAGGAGACAAGTACAGTATAGAAGAACTAGACATATGCGACCTAGTATGGGCATTGTCTTGAAGACTTTTTCATTTTAGATAATCAAAGATATAAAAACATACCACTAATAATGCCCAAATAGGTGCCATCCTTTCAGGTGAAATCATATGATATCTAAGGTCTATTTCATACATAGTAAATAAGGCACCTACATTCATACTAAGGTTAAGAGTGTACTTTGAGCCTCAACACCTTGCACAACCCGGTGGATGGCTGCATGGTAGCTATGACCTGAATCCATATATTGTTGAGAAATATGCAATCACACCCATGTGACAACCTCTGTCTATGGAGCAGTGGGCAAGGAAAATACTAGCAATCTAGGAAGAGGTCCTAAATCCCATAAACACAGTGGTGTAGAATGCTACCTATGGAGCTTCGATAAAGCATTGTACTTGACTATCACTTTAATAATAAGGAATGCAATATCATGATGCTTTCCTCTTTCACTTAGTGTCATTGTCATTATCAGTCCATTACACAAGTTTGTGTTTATGAGTCCAAGATTCCATCTTGGAACCTAATTCACTTGTGTAGCAGTTGTCTCTATAGTCTCTATGTCAACATGAATCTAATCTTCACTTCCATCCTCCATAGCTCCTACCATGCTCTAGATTCGTACATTTTAACATGGTATTAGAGCTCAGTCAGGCATGGCCTAGCTAATCTCACTCCCCTCTCAGCTTCTCTTCACTTTTGGTCAACTCATGATTTCACTTCCAGCTCCATTTTCACTTGAATCTTCAATCAAGCTTGTGGCAGCCATAGCCAGAGCCTACACCCTATCACATTGGAGCTCATGGATCTTCAAAGTAAGCCATATTAGCTCACAATTTCTTTTGTGGATCTCTTCATCACTTTAGGGCACTCCTCCCTGGTACGTCACAGTATGACATTGAGCCTCCCCAACTTCAGCATTGCATGAATTCCAACTCGCTATCTGTATGCACCTACTGATGGTCATACTACTAAATCTGCACCTACGCTGCTGCGATCTACCCTCCACCTATAGGGATTTGAAGCCCACCACATGAGCTTCCTCTTGACAAAATTTCAGCCCAAATGCTTCATTGTAGCTGCTGCAATCAAGAAAAAACCAGCCGACATGTTGAAACCCTAAAGGAAGGCATAGCTCGTTTTCATTCAAGCTCATAAAACTCTACATTTTCTCTATCTTGGAACTCAGACCAAACCTTTGCCACTCTGATCCATTGAGTTACTGAAGTTCCCAGCAAGGTTTTCCCTCGAAGTTAGCAAGAAAAAGATTCAAGAAAAGATCAACCATCCATAGCCACCAAGCTCATTCACTTCATTTTCTCATAATCCACTATCACTTTGATCTATTTAGTGCTTCATTCAAATCAACAAGGGAAAGGATAAACCAAGCTCCTCAAAGTCAAGAGCAAGCTCAAGAAGAATATCAGCTTCATCAAGACTCACCAAGAATAGTATCTCTTGATTTATATTTTTCAGCTTCATCAAGACTCACCAAGAATAGTATCTCTTGATACAACATATTGTGTTTTTCACACTACCTTCACTTGTGTCTTTTGACACATTGAAGATCAACTTAGTTACCAATTATTCACAGATTTGAAGTTGATTCCTATTCATACTAATGCCAAACATGAAGATCTTTAAGTGGATGCTTCTCATGAAGAGTAACATGACTCATGTTGCTCATATATACTGCATGGAAGAATTCTTTGTTCCACTTGTAGGGATGGATAGATTTACTTGCTCTAAAGTGCAATCAATGATCTCATTTGAAGTTTTTGAAGACATTCAAACTGCCTCAGTCATCATGCAAAGCTCAAAGATGACGATACCTTTGCTTGAGGGGGACATGGACATGAAGACCAATGCAAGAAAAGACCATAAAGAAGAAGACTGAGAAAGAGAATACCAAGAGGACCATGAAGAAGAGGAACAAATGATCAACACAAGGAAAGAGGTGGAGAATGAAGAACAAAAGATCTATGCTAAAAGAAAATCCAAAAAATGAAGAAAACCACAAGGGTCTATTGGTCCTTGACCCAACTTTTTACTAGCATTTTTATTGTATGTACTTGCCATTGATGCTCCTGTCATAAGCTTTGTGAACTCCTCATGTAACCTAGCATTATAGCCTTTGTACACTTTGTGAGGCCCCTATTATAGCCTATGGATGTCCACCATGTCTTTGGTACCCACACTTAGCCTTTTCTGCGACAGCCTTTGGTGTTTACCATGTTTTTGGTGTGCCCACACTTTGTAGGTGGTTGCTCGCTAAAGCGTCTACACACTATGCCTTTCTAGTTGTGATTGAGGAGGATCGTTGAGAAATATGCAATCACACCCATGTGATAACCTCTTTGTATGGAGCAGTGGGTAAGGAAAATACTAGTAGTCTAGGAAGAGGTCTTGAATCCCATAAGCACACTCATGTAGAATGCTACCTATGGAGCTTCTATAAAGCATTGTACTTGACTATTACTTTGACAATGAGGAATGCAATATCATGATGCTTTCCTCTTTCATTAGTGTCACTGTCATTGCTGTCAGCCCATTACACAAGTTTGTGTTTATGAGTACAAGCTTCCATCTTGGAACCTAATTCACTTGTGTAACAGTTGTCTCTATAGTCTCTATGTCAACATGAATCTAATCTTCATCTTCCATCCTCCATAGCTCCTGCCATGCTCTAGATCCCTGCATTTCAACATATATCCCTTCATCCAAAGTAAAATAATGGTGTAACCATTTCAAAGAAACATGCCATGGTAGGTTGGAAACCCATTAAGTACAATGACATCCATAGAATATCATAGAGAATGGAGATATAGAACCATGAATGAATAAGTAGATCACTACTCCAATGACAAAGAGTAGTTGCATCGATCAAGAAATGTGTCAATGACGCTCCAGCATCTACATCATAAGCAATATATGGCAATGTGCCACACAACTCGAATCTCGAACAAGAAATAGCATCACCAAAGAAATGTGCAAGATAATCCAAGAAAACCTGCAAAAGAAAACAATACAGAATTGCATCTGTATCTGCATCATAATCTTTCCACAACTTCAATCTACATCATGGAATATGCAAAGTATTTCTTGATATCGATCCAAACTAATAGAACTTGTATCTGTTGAATTTTAGGCCTATTTTTAGGTGCATAAAACTTTTGATCTTCAGTTTGCTGTTGTAATTGCTATTTTTCATATTTTTGTAGCACTTCCTACTTTATATCCTACATTTGAAAATGTTGTAACACTTTCCATTAATGTTGCAAGAACTTAGGTTGTTGTTTTAGGAATTCAGTTTTTTGCAGTCCATCTTGTAAATATGACACTACTAGCAAACCTAAACACTCTTGAATTATTTAAATCTAATGGAAACCTAACATCTCATGTCCCATGATATCATCAAAAAGAGAATCCATGAATGGGATCAATAATATATAAAAAATTATTACTACATTCAACTTTTGCTTTTGTATGATTAGTTTGGCATCCTTCTTCAAGATAATTCTGTGCTAACAAACCGCTCGATCAAACGCTCTCATATATGTGTCATCCCAAGCAAATATATCTTGAAATTGCTTATATAGGCTTATGAGATCTTTCTTGAATGCCTCCTCAACATATATGCTTACTTTGATGGGTTTAGCCTCTCCTTCCTCATTCAAGTAGACCTCCTTCACTTCATCCTCCACCACTATTGTAGATCTTCTCATAGTGTGTTCATATCTTTTCTCAATCTCAATGATAGCCTTTTGTCCTACCCCATCTAGCACATCAGAGCTATCCATATAGTGGTCCTCATTAGTTTCTTGATTTTTAGGTTTTCCTTGATGCCCAGATACAGGATGACTAATTCCATGGTCCTGAACGACTTTATACTGCCCACTTCCTAACCTATCCTAAAATTTAAACCGCTCTTGACCTACAAAAGGATTGTTAAGATGTTGTACTAACCAATTTGGATCTGCAAATTGACAGTTTGTTGTCCAAAAACTCCATTTCTAGAACTTTTGGGTTGCTCCAGATACCATTGAATGATGCTATCAACATATATTTTAAACACTAGAACCACTAAAGGATTTCCTTGAAGAAAAATATATCCTCATCACCCTCTACATCATCCACCAAACTAAGACACTTTTGCACTTTAGATTATTTCCTTAGGATTAATTTCGGTAAAGCAAAATCCTTTCTTCTCCTTCTTCTTTGGCTTATCTTCTTTTACATATTCCTATTCATAATCTTAGCCTGAAAAGTATTTCCTGCCATTCCATTCTCATTATTGCATTTTCTTGAAGCTGCTTCTGATCTCCTTCATTGTTGGTAGCACTATTCTGGCAAGTCTTCTTCATTTTCTTTTCCACCATCTCCTAAACATCTAAATTACATGAATATGTCTAAATTTCAAGAAAGTATCCGAGTTGCATGAATCTAGCTGGAACTATAGGAATCTGCTAGAGTTGCAGGACACTCTCTGAATTGCAAGAATTTTCTTGAGTGCATGTCTATCCTAAAACTACATGAATCTCTATTTGCTCTAAAATAGCATGAATGCAAGGTATTTTAAAGAAGAGATAACCTGATACCCTCCATTTATAGAAATGAATCATAATGTATTCCTAGAAAAAAGATCACCTCTCTCTCATCATCTCCAGCTATCTCTCAATAGACTGTGCCCTCTTTTACTACTCTTGTGTCTTCTTTTATTGACATTTCAATTTTGTAGAAGAAACCTGAAGACTTGAAATTAGGGTTACATCTTGAAACTCCCAAAATGAAACCTTGAAACTACTAGAGCTATCACTATAATAATTCACAAAGCATTGCTCTCTTGAAAAATATTAGTCAGATTACTATCATCACAACCATTCTTGAATGAATAACTTGACACATATAACATTGGTTTTCAGGAGACAAGTACATAATAGAAGAACCAGACATATGCAACCCAGTATGGGCGTTGTCTTAAATATTTTTGCATTTTAGATTATCAAAGATATGAAAAGATACAACTGATAATGCCCAGGACACGTGCCATCCTTTTAGGTGAAATCGTATGACATCCAAGGTTTGTTTCATACATAGTAAATAAGGCACCTACATGCATACTAAGGTTAAGAGTGTACTTCGAGCCTCAATAGTTCTAATAAATTTCCTAATTGGGTCAATGACATGAAGTCATGATTCTACTAGATTTCCCAATTAATGTAACACTGGAGATAGCTCTCGGCTAACCGAGACCACCCAGCCTTAGGAAGAACCTGTCAGGGGTTTCCATCCTCCCACTTTTCTCTTTGCCATTCTTTAGTTTTCTAATTATCTACACATTTATGTGAACATATAAAATTAGCTTCCTTAATTGATCTTTAAACACTAGATTTGTTCACATAAATTAAATCACAACACTCCAACAAGTAAAGGTATCCTTATCAAACAATTCTTTATTCATCTTAAAGGTTTGTCTTATTACAATATATTTCTTATCCACAAGGATGAATCCAAAAGTATAATCCACCAAGATACTACTTCTAATTAATAATAGGGCCTTCTAGGAAGATCATCTTGGGCTTGCAGGGATTAGGCAAGTCCTAGGTGCATAAGGAAATTACAACCAGATCCCCCTTGGCACTCTTATTTCCTCCTAACCTAACATCATCCCTACAAAGAGACCTTTTGCAACAAGGCCAGTCCTAGCTCTTGAGGCAGTCAAACCCCCTTGGCGTAGGGTTTCCACCACCACTAGCCTTTTGCGGGAGGTCTAGTGCTATCTATATCAACCTATTATTGTTAAGATTCAATCAAGATCCTAAATCTTACAATCACAAATATTTCTTTTCATGGTGCATCAATCAATCCTTAAATGCACAATGTAAAGTGAAACTTACCCTAGTAGGCAATCCGTACAATAACCCTTGGGTTCACTCTTCTCCTTGGGATTTTTACTAAGGTTTCCAAAGTCTTGGATAACTAAGGTTCTCTCTTATATTCATCTTGTTTTGCCTTAATCACACTGTTTGAGTCCACTTACACCCAAATTGCTTTTCTAGTTTGGGTTGTGCTCTCATGATCCTCCAAGCTTCCAAACCTTCAATCCCTTGATTGATGGATTTCTAGAACTCTTGTTCTTTTAATCTTCCCTTATGTATCGATGAAGACTCAAAGGAGTTTCCTCACTTTCTTCAAGTTTGACATGATGATGGCAATCTCTTGAAACTCTGATGATGGGCCACAAAGAGGGGGATTAAGACCTCTTCTTTCTCTCTTTCCTAAAGAAAATACAACACTTAATCATGCATGATTACTCCTTCTTGGGAGCTTAAGAACCTTTTCCCCTTCTCCAAGGCTATCCCTTGAGTAAGGTATTTCACCAAGGTTTCTTTAGAACCTTACATGTGACTCTCATTCGAGGGATGGTATTTAGGTCTTATTACTCTAGTGGCCCACTATTATGTAGCATGATTTACCTATGAAAGAGGTGTGACCTTAATCATTGTTCTTCTAATCCTTATGAGGATCCCCAAAGAATAGTTATTCTACACGTATGAGTTTTGAGCAAGATATTGTTCTTGCGAAAAAGTTAAACACAATTTCGAGTATTTTCTTTGGGACATTTACATCATGTCTTGAAAATAATATTTTTAACTAGAGTGACAACATCTTAGTTAATTTACTTGGTTAAAATTCTAAATCGAGCCTTGCAAGGGAAGGTTCACAAATTAAAAATCCTTTCTAAACTATTTCTTTCTTCTTTCAAAAAATGAGCATCAAAATATTCCTTTTCATTACAAGGGTTTGCATGCAATAGAAGAACTTGGGATTTGTTTGGTGGAATTGGAGCATTGTCAACGCTTGCTACTATATTTTTCACTCCCACACTCGTAGTTCCTAAGCTTCTTCTCTTGGGTGCGATCACTTGGAGAAGATTTCAGGCTTGATGTAATGCTTCCTTAGCTTCAGTGGTCTTGAAAGATCACCAAGGATGGAAACTGGAACAATGAAAGCGATGTGGTTTTAGGAGTTTCCTTCATCAAATATGGAAAGGGGGGAAGTGCACTTGGACTTCGATGGACACTGGGATCCTCTGATGGAAACTTGGAGCCTTCACATTCTCCTTTCCTTCCTTCTATCTTCCTATCTTTTTATATGTTCTCCACCTCTCTCTCTCTCTCTCTCTCTCTCTCTCTCTCTCTCTCTCTCTCTCTCTCTCTCTCTCTCTCTCTCTCTCTCTCTCTCTCTCTCTCTCTCTCTCTCTCTCTCTCTCTCTCTCTCTCTCTCTCTCTCTCTCTCTCTCTCTCTCTCTCTCTCTCTCTCTCTCTCTCTCTCTCTCTCTCTCTCTCTCTCTCTCTCTCTCTTTGGGTCTATGTGTGTATGTGCCTCTCTCTCTCAATTACTGCAGCATAAGCAATCTCAATGCCTTGAGTCACTAAAGTTTATATAACCATAGAGGGTGATATCCTCCCCCTCTCTCTCATTATTGATGACTCGTCTCTCTCTCCCATTCATTATTCTCGAGGTTGACGTGTCTTGTCAAAATGGTGGGGAGGATTTTGAACTGCACAAATTGGGGAAATGAGACGATGCTTATTACAAGGAAGTGGAGGTGTTATTAGTTGGATTTATTTGCATGGTGGCTAGAGGAGGCATGTTGAGAGTGGAAAAAGATTGATTTTTTAATTGATTTTTGTTGTTTCTGAGGACTGAATGATTGATTTTTGATGGATTTAGAGTGATGTATGATTGTTAATGGAAGTATTTGAGAGTGTTTTGGATGATATTGATTATGTTTAGAAGTTCATGATGATTCTCAGTGGAGATATGAGGTTTTGTGATGTTCTGATAGGTTCTGATTGGTTCTGTATACCTTCTGTATAGCTTCTGTTTTGTTCTGATTGTCATCTGTATCAAGCATGGATTGATGATTGATGAAGATTGAGATATTTTGAAAGCTTATTGAATATTTTTTGATAGTTTGGAATGGTTTGAGTATGAGCTATGAGGTTTTGATGACCCTCTCTAAGCCTCTGTCTCCGTTCTGTCTCTGTACTGTAACTGTACTGTAGCTGTTCTGGTGCTGTACTGTGACTATTCTGTAGACCTTCTGTAGGTGTTCTGTAGAATGTATGTGTGACTTTGGGAAAGTTTTCTAACCTTTGGAAAGAATGAATCTAAGTTCAAAAGAGCTAAAACAGGTGGAAGAAACAGATGTTGAAGTCTGAAGAGAAGACTAAGTGACAGTGACAGTAGTGAGCTGTGAAAAGACACTGTAGTGGCTCTGGTGACTCTTCATATCAAACATACCTCTTGGGAGGTGCATCCACGACCTAAGAAGTATTATTGAGGGTTATTATGAGAGCATTGTAGTGATGATATGATGTACTATTGATGGAGAGAGAGAGAGAGAGAGAGAGAGTCACAGATAGTCAATTCTACCAAAACAGTGCAATTGTATGTGAGAGATTGAGAGAGAGAACTATGAAGACATTGAAGATGAATAATATGTGATTGATTTCCATTCAAAGATGGTGTATTCCTTTGTATTCTTTGTTCTATTGATGGATTTTGTGAAGATATTGAAGATTATGGTTGATTCTATCAAATCCGTGGGAGAAATCTACTATGATGATGCGTGAAGAATTGTTGTTTTCTTTGTTTTGATTATCAAAAGAATGAAATAAAATCTTGTTGATGTTACAAGATAGATTTTATTGCAAGAGAATTCCCTTTTACTTAGTGTTTCTCTTGGGTCTCCATGTTTTTGGTGCGCAACCGGGGAATCTTGCCATCAACAAGCACCAAAAGAGGCTGAAAATGAAGGAAATGGCATTGCCAAGAAGAGAAGAATTAAATGGATGTTTGTAAATTTCCTTCTTCCATTGAAGAGTTGGAATTTCTCATTATCAAAGCCACTTTCCACAAGAAGTTCATCCCACAATGGCGGAAACATATCACCATCATGATGCATGCTCTATGTGATGGATTGTTTCCTCTTCCTGTTGAAGCCGCAAAAACTTGCATCTTGGTGGCAAACTGTTTGGGAATAAACTAAAGAGTAGAAATAGAGAGAATGACCATCCATGGAAGATTTATCATTCATTGAGAAGTTTCCAGACATCATCAAGTGGGAGATTGTGAAGAAGCTTCAGGAGTCTTGGTCTATAGAAGTTTACGAAGACAAGAAGGAAAAGAGTTGGAATTTGTTCATGGATGCTCAACAGCAAGATATATGGGATGCTTGGTGCACTAATAATCTTCTGTTTGTTCAATTAGCAACCCATTGGAAGTTGGTAGACAGAGTGTTTTTCACAACATACACTATTGAAACCCTCAGAAGCTGGCATTATTATAATGACGCAACAACAATCCTAAAAAGAATGAGTTTTGATACTTTCAGAACAGAATATCTTCCCCTCTGTAGTGGTTTGAAAGCCGAGTTCAGAGATGTTGAAAAGAAGGAAGTAGAGGAGATGTTGACTAGAGAATCCCTCAGAGACTGAAGCCCCCTCTGATAATATCTTGTTGAGTCCAGACCAACTAGTTGAAGCCAAACCCTTGATGAATGACGCAATAAAGAGAGAAGCATTAGAACGAGTCCAGAGGTACGTGAGAAGAGAGAAGGCAAAAATCAAAGTTGAGAACGAGCTCGCAGTAGAAGCCTCCTTTGACGCCCTAAAAGCACTCTTTACAGACGTCCCCATGGCGACTCAAGGTTCCCTTCCTAGTCAGATTCATCCTGGAAATATTGATGACAGGCTAGCAAATGTAGTCCCATTGCCAGTTTTTAAGGGAGAGTACAATGAAGACCCTAATCTTCACGTAGCAGAATTCATGGTAGCATGTGTGGCTAACAATGCCAGAACCCCTAAGCATTGGTTAGCAATCTTCCCCGCCACTTTCAAGGGCACGGCGTTTCAGCGGTATGAGAGACAAGCAGCAGGAACTTTTGGCACATGAGATGACCTGAAGTTGGACTTCCTCACTAAATTCAGGCTTGAAGGTTTTGAAGAGCAGATGTGAGAGGAGTTCATGAATTTAAGTCAGTCCTCTGGAGAAAGAGTAGAAGCCTATGTCTCGCGAATGGAATCCATCCTGAAGAGATGGACTAACCATCATTTGGACAAAGGTATCCAGAAAGGAGTGTTTCTCAGGGGCCTTCAACCAGAAGTTTGCAAGTTCGTGGAATTGAGAAGACCAGTCAATTTGCAAGCTGCAGTGGAAGGTGCAAGATTGTATGACGAAGTTGAAGCAAGGCTGTCATGACTTCAAGAAGGGGAGTCTTACCTCATCCTATACCTGGAATGGTATACCCACCAAATTCAGTCCCAGGGACAGTTTCCTATCCCTATCCCTAGATACAAACAGTGCCGTAGTATAATGCACCTAATCCAGTGTGGTCACCGCAGACAACAGTGCCTCAAATGATGCTTCAACCACAACAACAGTGGCCTCAAATAGTTCCTCTAATGGCGAATCAACAACATTGGAATCCTACCAACTGGAATAAACAACCCCAAGTCTCAACAGGAGCTCTGAATCAGAGCCAGAACAGAGGACCCTCTGGATCGACCCAACCAATCTATGCAGTAATTACAGACGCTTCCCAAAATCCTATTACAAGTACTTTAGGAGGTGAAAATCTAAAGGATTACTTATCTAACTTAGTTGCAAGTATCAAGAAAGAGCTTCTGGATGTGATTACAGAGTAGCTACAGACGTTGAAGGTGAATACCGCCAATATATCCACTCCTGCAAGAGTTGGAAGAGATGTGATGCGCTCTAATACATGGTGTGGAAAGTGTCATCAAGCGGGACATTTAGCCACTGAATGTACCCGAAAACCAACCATTCCCGGAGCCTTCTGTTCTTACTATTTTCGGAAGAACCATACAGAGGATATTTGCTCTCTGAAAGAGATACATGAACGAAGACAGAAGGAGGAAAATGCACAATTCAACTTGCTAGAATCTAAAAATGAAAACACAAGATATTAGACCAAAGCCTAGGGACTTTGGTCCTAATTTTGGTCCAAGGAAGTTTCCCTCTCAAAGTTACAGAGGACGACAGTCCGGCGGTGGTCCGAGATCAGAGGTGGAATGTTATAGGTGTGGAGAAAAGGGACATATCTCCCCAAATTGTCCAAACCCTAGACGATCTGTGGATTACAAGCCCTTATGCAGCAGATGCAAAGGAGAAGGCCACACTGCAAAGGACTGTCCCAATCCAGCCCCTGTAAAGACCAATGCCATTGATAGCCAATAGAAGGTACAAGAGCCTGCTTCCAATTTGGTAGAGTTGGAAGTTACTGTTGTTACGCGTACCAAGAAGAAGGAACCAGTGGTTCAGAATGGAAATGACTCTCCTACCAAGACTTTGAAGTTCAACCTACGTACAGAGGGACAGAGTAGTACAGAACAGAATAGTACAGTATAGAGCAATGCAGTGCCACAGAAGGCTACAGAGACAGTCCCAGAGACAGGACCAGAGGACCAGGAGATAGAAGATACAAAAGTACTTCTAGAAACAGAAGAAGTGCCGATGTTGCAATTGTTAGAAGAAAAAGGAAAGATGAAAATGGGTGTAGCCACGTTCCCCAGCCGGCTGGAGAAGCCTGTGGATCCTATTAAAGACTATGACTTGGTCAAATACCTAGACACTTTTAAACCAAACTTAACATTCCAACAGTTTGCTTATGCTGTCTCTCAGCTGTCGAAAGAGATTCAAAAGCATCTTGACACGAAGGCGTGGACTAAGAATCTCTCCTTCAACAGCGACTAAGACCAATAAGGCCCCAGAGCCTATAAAGGAAGTAGATGTGGCTAATGCCTTCCTAGATCCTAGAATCCCAGAGATTAGTGTATGGATAGAAGGATGCTTCATTTTAGATGCATTGATTGATGGAGGCTCATCAGTAAACATAATGACGGATGTCACAATGAAGGACTTAGGGTTGCAAGGAATTCAACCTACACAGTGGCTTATCCAATTGGCAGACCAAAGTAGAGTCAAACCGTTGGGCATCCTCCCATATATAAAAACAACCCTTGCAGGAAGAGACTATTGGTTGAGATATTTGGTGGTCAAACCAAATTCTTATGGGACCTCATACCCTCTGTTGTTGGGAATACCTTGGCTTTTTGAAGCAAGAGCCAGGACGGACTGGTTCAAAGGAACCCTAACCCTAGGCAGAGGACCCAATAAAGCGGTATTAAAGCTGTATGGCTCACAAAAAGGCAATTGATCAATATCCATTGAAGTCATAATTAACTCCTCTAACGAGGCAATAGATGGTACATCAAGAGATGAAGAAGCCGTTAAGCAAATCTTTCCTAAGAAAACAAAGGCAATAGATGGTACATCAGGAGATGAAGAAGCCGTTAAGCAAATCTTTCCTAAGAAAACAGAGGCACAGTCCCTAACAGTGGGCACTGTAAGCCAACTGCCAAGGGAAGTAAAATCCTTGTCCATGGGTGAATATCTCCTGCCTCAACTAGAATTAACCTCTGAAATCACCTCTGACAGTGAAATAGAAGCATGGATGTATTGTTCTCCCTGTTACATGGCAATCGCAGAGACAGAGTAGAGTTAGTACAGAGACAGCACAGTTATAGAGCAGAGACAGTACAGAGGCAGAGCAGATACAGAGCGGCTACAGAACAGAGACAGAGCGGATACATAGATAGTTACAGAGACAGTAATAGATCTAGAGCCAGAGGCAGAAACAGAGTCAGAACTGGTGACAGAAGCAGAAGTAGATGCAGAGGCAGAAGATCTATTCTTCTCCTACAGAGCCTCTACAGAAGCAAAGACAGAGCCTCGAGAGGATGAGGATGAAAATGATGAGGAAGAAAATGAAGTAGGTTATGAAAGTGCAGATGAAGAATTCCCTCTGATAGAGGATGATCTGGTTGATGTCCCTACAGAGACCTCAGAGGCCGAATATCTCAGGGTACTAGATGGAATGACCATGGTTCCGTTTGGGTTGATCAATGGACCACAAAGTATGCAAAATCTGTATAAGCAATGGATTAAAAGTATAAAAATTAAGTTCACTAGTGGCTCATGTCGTCCTGACTATTCAATCCAAAGAAAAGATGATGACAATGCTCCCTGCCAACAGAAGCCCAAGCCCTCAAAGTCACGGCCTCTAGCAGGTCCGTGCTATGTGACATTCCTGGACACGTCCTCTGAAGATGAAGCCTTGAGTCCTGAAGAGGTCACCACTCAAACAAAAGCAAACAAAGCTCTGATACCCTTCCAGCAACTTAAACAGACAAATGAGTCATCTGTTCAGAAGGAGGACACTGGTTCTAGTGGGATATCAGACGAGGATACGACTCTCTTGAAAGAATCAGCCTCTACCCAGAAGCAATCCGTGGGACATTTATCCATGAAGTGGAAGGTGAAAGACAAGTAACGTTCCTGGATGCTGAGGGTATTGAACATCACCTGAAAGTGGGTCTTAATCTTCCAGAAGAAGAACAAGTGGTCTTGCGAGACCTACTAAAGGAGAACTTAGACGTGTTTGCTTGGTCCTATAAAGACCTAAAGGGGATTGATCCCACAGTATGCCAACATCACATTGACCTAGAGCCCGATGCAAAACCTGTAAGGCAAAGACAAAGATGGATGAATCCTAATTACTCTGCTCTAGTGAAGGCCGAATTATTGAAACTTCTTGAAGCAGAGTTCATCTATCCTGTGGCTAACAGTGAATGGGTTTCGCCCATTGTAGTAGTATCCAAGAAGAACGGGAAACTTCGAATATGTGTTGACTTTCGAAAGCTCAATTTGAAGACAAAGAAGGATCATTTCCCTATCCCTTTTACAGACCAACTGTTGGACACAGTGGTAGGCCATGAGCTTTATTCCCGCTTGGATGGATTCAGCGGATATAACCAAGTCCAAATCGCAGAAGAGGACCAATCTAAAACAACCTTCACCACAGAATGGGGGACCTATGCCTATAGAGTGATGCCATTTGGACTCTGTAATGCTCCTGCCACCTTCCAACAAGTAATGATGGCGGCCTTCCGGAACCATGTGCATGATTTCATTGAGGTGTATCTTGATGGCTTCTGTGTCTATAGTTTGATCCGTGAGCACTGGGGACACCTAGAGCAATGTTTTGACAGATGCCGAGAGTATGGGATTTCTCTCAACCCCGACAAATGTGACTTTGGCATCTCCTCAGGAGTTCTTTTGGGCCATATTGTCTCTGCACAAGGAATAGCAATAGACCCGGCAAAGATTGAAAAGATTGCCACATTAACAGCACCAACAAACCTAAAGTAATTGAGAGGATTTCTTGGCCATGTGGGCTATTACAGAATATTTATTGCACATTTTGCAACTAAGGCAGTCCCTCTGCACAAGCTCCTAAGGAAAGAAGCCGATTTCCTTTGGACGGATGACTGTGAAGAAGCCTTTAATACCTTAAAACAGTGCCTAATCCAAGCACCTATTTTGCAGCCTCCTAATTGGACGAAGGAGTTCCATGTGCACACAGATGCATCAGTTGAAGGGCTAGGTGTTGTCCTATGTCAAAAGGGCCCCCCCCAAATTAGATCAACCGATATATTATGCAAGCCAAAAGGTCACTGATAGGGAACAGAACTATACAATGACAGAGCTTGAGTGCTTGGCAATGGTGTTTGCACTAGAGAAGTTTCGACACTATCTATTGTCAACACATTTCAAGTTCTATGTGGATCATGAAGCCCTGTCCTTCTTGATGAACAAAGCAGATGTTAAAGGACGACTGATGAGATGGTTGCTCCTATTCCAAGAGTTCAACTTCGAAGTAGTCACTAAGCCTGGCCGCTCCCATGTCCTATGCGATCATCTATCACGGATCCCTCAAACAGAAGAAGAGGAACAGGATGATCCAGACCTTCCTGACGCTTCTTTGTTTCTAGTTGAAACAGTTACTCCCTGGTATGTAGACATAGCCAACCTCTTGGAAACTCAACAGTATCCTCTTGGCATCTCAAGTCGTGAGAGGAAGAAGCTTCTGTTAGGCGGTGCACTGTACAAAAGAGGCAAAGATGAAGTGCTGCGAAGATGTGTTGCAGGAGATGAAATCGGCATAGTATTGAAAGCATGCCATGACGAACCATGTGGCGGACACTTCGCAGGAGAAGCGACAGCCAGGAAGGCTCTGTTAGCAGGATACTGGTGGCCGACCGTCCACAAGGATGCATATGATTACTGCAAAAGATGTGATGCTTGTCAGCGAATGGGAAAACCCACCAAAACAAGTGCCATGCCACTTCAACCCATTCTTTCCCTAAAGCCGTTCAAGAAGTGGAGGATTGATTTTGTGGGTCCCATTGATCCACCCACCAGACGGAAGCAGAACAGATACATCCTAGTATGTACGAATTATGTCACAAAGTGGTGTGAAGCTAAAGCCCTGAAGCGGAACGATGGTAATAGTGTCACCATGTTCATGTATGAGAATATTATCACCCGTTTTGGCAGTCCCCTTGAGCTAGTAAGTGACAGAGGTACTCATTTCCTTAACAAAATCATGGAGGAGCTAACGGAACTGTATAAGATCAGCCATCGTAAGTCTACTCCCTATTACCCGAGAGCCAACGGCCAAGTTGAAGTCACCAATCGTATCCTTTGCTCGATTCTGACAAGAACAATTGCCGCAAATCTTCGCGACTGGGACGATCGACTTACAGAAGCCCTCTGGACGTATAGAACCTCTCATAAGGCAGCTACAGGATAGACCCCTTTCCAGCTAGTGTATGGTACAGAAGCCGTCTTTCCTGTTGAGCTAGAATTACCCTCCTTGCGAGTGGCAGTTAAAGAACGCTTGGGAGATAGTGAGTCACTGCAATGTCGTCTCCTGCACTTGGAATGCTTAGATGAGATTCGACGGATGGCTCTACAGTGCATGGAAACCACTCAAGTGCGACGCAAGGCCTATCATGACAGTTTCATCAGGCACAAGGAGTTCAAAGAAGGTGATCTTGTTCTCGCCTATGATTCAAGATTTGGGAAGTTTCTTGGCAAGCTTCAACAATGGTGGATGGGCCCATACAAGGTACTAGCCGTCAATCCTAATAGCTCTGTTCAGGTGCAGACCATTGATACCTCTGATAATCCTTTCCTAATCAATGGCTATCGCTTGAAAAAGTACTTCCCTCCCTGGGGATCTTGACAATCACATTCAACCTACCCTTTCCCTTTTGGGAATCACACTGTCCTTCTTGTTGTGCTTTTGATAGCCCTTATGATTTTCCTCATGAGGCGGTCTCGTTCTGCTACCCCCTCGCAAAACCATCTCAACCCGACATTGTTCTTTTCTCATCTAATCCAACAACGGTGCTGAGGTTGGTCCTGATACATGGTATTTCTACCATTCTCTTTCTTAAGAAAAAAAAACACAAGAAAAAAAAGAAAGAAAGAAAAAACAGAAAAAAAAGAGAAAAGAAAAAGCACAAGAAGAAAAAAAAACAAAAACAAACGAAACTGTTATGGGAGAAAAGGAAAAAATTCCCTGTCACAACAGGCCTCATTCCAAGAAAAGGTGGAAACACCCTTGGTCGAGAAGCTGACTGTGGAAAAGGTGGTAACACTCCGCAGTTTAGGATAGCTGACTCACCAGCAGAACCTGTTCAGCGAGCAATTTGAAGCCACCTCCCTTGGTGCGCTATCTCTACAATATCAGTCTGTCTGCCCTTCTTAATAGACTACTCTTCTTACCAATCATTGAAGTATGAGATTTGTAGGCTGCCTCCCTGGGTATGCCTCGTCCTCAAGATCCTCATGATAACAACAGTCGACATGATCTTCATCAGCAACCCCTTGAGTGATGTGAGCTTTCATCCTAACAGAATGGGGATGTGAGTATGGGTTGCCCTCTGAATCTAACAGAGCATGAGATAGAGGGGGGGGTGAGTGACCAGTCTTTCCTTTCAAATCAAATGAGAGGTGAGATGTGTGAATGAAGTGTTGCACCCGGGATGGGCCTCTCAATGCACAAAGCACGATTTGTTCCTATGCACTGTACTATAAGGCTCCTTGGCCTTCCTTCTTGCACTGTATGCCGGCATTGGGCACGATGGTAGACTCAGCTTGTCCATTGGCTTGAGGATAGCAAGAAGGTGACTTCTGCTGGATAATCTAGAAGGTAGAGAGTAAATGCTCAATGAAATCATTTAGAAAGTGAGTCCCTTGAACATGAACTAGCTCAATAGGCTAGCTAAAGTGACAAAGCACTTGCTTCCATAAGAATGTGGCCATTGAAGTGCGTGTGAGAAGCGAGCTTTTGGGTGAGCTTTTTTTGGCAACTTCGACTTTTATTCCACATAGTCCACTTGGTCCTCTTTTTCTTTTGGGCATATATCAAGCCCCAATGCTGCTCCTCCATTGCCACCACCACCTCCACCACCACCACCATCACTACCACTAGCACCGCCACCATCACCACAACATCTTACTCTCCCCCTCCTCATTAGAGCCACAACCAATTCTCCTCTCTCTCTCCTCATATGTTGGGGACAAACCACTAACATCTCGCTCCCCTCAATAACATCCTCAATAACATTACAACCACTAGCACCGCCACTATACCACCACATCTTACTCTCCTCCTCCTCATTAGAACCACAATCGATTCTCCTCTCTCTCTCTCTCTCTCCTCATATATTGGAAACCAACCACCAATATCTCACTCCCCTCAATAACATCTCTCTCTCTCTCTCTCTCTCTCTCTCTCTCTCTCTCTCTCTCTCTCTCTCTCTCTCTCTCTCTCTCTCTCTCTCTCTCTCTCTCTCTCTCTCTCTCTCTCTCTCTCATATCTTGGAGACCCATAGCATGCATCTCCCTTGTCTCCCCCTCAAAAACACCCTCTTTCTCTTTGTCTTTTTCACCCCCAACTATGTCATCTCTCTCTCTCTCTCTCTCTCTCTCTCTCTCTCTCTCTCTCTCTCTCTCTCTCTCTCTCTCTCTCTAACGATGCATTAGTATTTCTCTCTCCTTAACTTATTTACATCACTAGATTAAGCTTATCTACTTATCTTTGATCATATTATTACAATGTTAATGGTTCTATTACGCATACATATGAGATATCACACTACATATACATTCACATCGCCCCTCTCTCCCTTTTTTGCATGTATTTTATAATTACATCTTGATATGTGTCAGGACCTAAAACAAGCCACTCAACACTATGTATAGGCACTAGTTGGGGCCTCTATAACACTCACAAGACAACCCCACACGGCCTCATGGTGGCTAGGAGCATCTAAGGGCACACTACTCTAATCGCTACTAGAGATATTGCATCTATAATGGAACGTAATACAATGATTGCCCTTCCTTACTCCTAAGAGGGAGATCCCAAACATCTTAGTATAATATACCACATAACACAAACATAGGAGGCAACCCCTCGCTGAATACCGTGGCCCCATTGCAGCTCTCTTACACCAAGAGGATTGGCTCCTCGATGCGCTACTCTAACATAAAGAACATACGAACACTTTCCGCTCTTATATATTTTGAATGATCCAGGAGATTTGATTGTTCCTTACCAAGCTTGCCCCAAGAAATCCTACAACTCGGGTTTCCTTTCACACTCCACGTAGGTCAATGTTTGGAAAGCAATTGCAATGCGTCCAGGTTTAATACCATGCTATGCTCAATGCAAGCGTGGATGACCATTGTGCTCAAGCATTTTATCATTAAAAACTAGCTAGGTGAAGTGCAAAAGCAACCCTTCAATGATTTTTTAAACTACTCATACATGCGGCATTGATAGAGACTAGCACCGAATTTCTTTATGCTACTAGTCTCCTTAACTCAAGCGATACCAAAGCTATAGAGCAGCAATGTCATTGATTGAGGTGACAGAGAAAGTGCCTTGAGTAGAGGAAGATATCTCCAAAAGGAATCACTGGAAGATATGGTCTGTAGAGAGAGATCTAGAAGCTCCAAGGTGGGTAGGTGTAGTCTCTGGCTATGGCTGCCATAAGGTCTAGCTGAGATTTGAAGTTGAAACTGGAGACATGAGCTGAATGTGAGTTGGTAGAGATCACCAGAGGTGAAGGGAGACTAAAGAGTCAGAGTATGAGCTGTGCCATGCCCAACTGGGCTTTGATACCATGTTACAAAACACCGATCTAGAGCATAGCACTGACTATGGAGGACGGAAGTTGATAACAAGACTCATGGTGACATAGACAAGAGGATAAACTATTGCTCAAATGAAGTACAAAGTACAAAATAGCATTGCCTTGAAAAGTGAACCAAGTACATGTCTTTATAGCTTTTCAGCTTCTTCACTCTCCTCACTCTGCATATGGTATTCAGGACTCTTTGTGGAGCATCATTTGTTATTTCTCAATAAAACTGTCATCAACCATTCACATAATTGTGGAGTCGTCTTTTTGGATTGCTAAACCCAGCCTCTCTATCAATTCTAAACTCATTATGTTAATAGATAATCATGTATCTACGATAGCATGATCCCCTAGTATTCCATCAACGTAGGGACCCTTGGGCAATGTTTTTTAGCATGCTCCCACCAATCATCTCCTACTTGTGCTATGCCCAAAGGTTACACAATATACCCAATATGCAAGATCTTTTTAAAATCCTTGTGCACTCCTAGAGAAAGCTTAATCAGTTGCAAGAGATTCACGTTTGGTTTAACTTCACAAAGAGAGCTTCCCAAATCAAATTCATGATAATTCGCTAGAGCTATTTTCTCTTGCCAGACCATTCTCTCCTTTGGTCTCTGAACTAGATTTGGTACTTTCTTCTTAGCTTTTTCCTTTTTCCTTGGCAACTCCTTATTCTTCTTGGTGTCAGCTTTACTCCCTATGAGTTTTAGAGGTCCCCCTTCCATGTTAGGGTTAAGGACTTGCGTCCTTTTGTCGTCTTGCTTAGGTTTTCCATCGACATGTTTCACATTATCTTTATCACCTTCTCTACCCTTTTGACCTCTCATAATGGCCTACAGATTAGAAGCTTCAGTGCCATTAACCCATACAGTCTCAATGAGGCTAACTCCACTGCCACTAGGCAGTTCCTCTACAGTAGCCTTACCTCTTTGAAGTATTTGTTTTGGCCCATCACCTTGATGAAGATTCTTTCCTTGCACACGATGGTTAACATGACCTGCCTATCTACTACATTGTTGGAGAGAGCTAATCTTACTCCAATAGTGGCAACCAAATGGCCGGACTTCCCACATATGTTGCATTTGACATTTGGACAATTTCTAGGGTAGTGCTGGCTACCACACCATTTACAACTAAATCTTGATGGGCCACCCTCTTCATGACGTCAACTCCCTATCAGATTTTGTTGTTTCTTAAGGAAATTAACATCAATGGCTATTTGTCTATATTGTTTGAAAATCATGTCAGTGTAGTGCTTCATCATATCCTTAACTTCGCTAAGGACATTCGATGCACTTGACTCATAACTATGATCGTATATCCATTGTTCCATTGGCCTAACAATTTGATTGGGCATTGGTTGTTGACTCATAGGAATAACATTAGGGTTCAATGCTTGGCCTCCAACATTTGGTGGAGCCATCTGACTAGCTATAGGGATAGTCGCACTGGGAGGAACTTGCAATAAAGGCACATTTTGGACCATGCTTCCTCTTACATTTGGGTTAGTCATAGCTATCCCTTAACTGCCATTGCCATTGGTCAATGCCAAATTATTTTTCAAAACTAGACCCATATTAAGATTGGTTTGAGAGGCATAGGCCGCTTGTAGTTGGGATTCTACTTCTTATGCTCATCTAATGGCAGTGTCTACATCCAAAAAAGTGACACTACTCAACTGCACCTGAATGTTGAAATCCAAACCATGCAAAAAATATTGCAGTTGGGCAGCTACTGGGATAGGGATAGAGGCTTGCAATTTGTGAAAGACCTCTTTTAATTTCTTGGCATATGCACCGATATCCTCATGTGGTTCTTGACATGTCACATTTAGTACACATAGCCAATATTGATCACTTCATGGGCAAACTCCCTTCGAAAGGCTTCAAAAAATAAATCACTAGTGGTTATGGTTCCGTAGCCTCTAGGCCGTGATACCATATGAGAGCTCTTCCTTTGAGATTCATGTTAAAGAACATCATTAAATGTCCATCTTGGATACGAAAATTGAACATCAACTTTTGAAACTCTCTAATGTGGAGCTCTGCATCTTCCTCCACTAACCCATTAAAAATGGGTAGGGGGAAACCTAAAGTTGGCAAATCTGCCGTTCCAGCAAGTATAGCAATAGGTTGTGCCACCATGGTGTAACAATCGGATTCGCTACATGGATTCGAACAACCAGGACTATAAC
This sequence comes from Lygodium microphyllum, assembly GCF_053477565.2. Lineage (NCBI taxonomy): Eukaryota > Viridiplantae > Streptophyta > Polypodiopsida > Schizaeales > Lygodiaceae > Lygodium > Lygodium microphyllum. The sequence goes on from NC_141161.1 coordinate 122,910,271, forward strand.
TTCACTCGAGCTTCCTTCCCCTAATGGATTGTGTGCTAAGCTAGGTTTATTAACCTCGCCCTTGTAAAGATATTGGTCCACTCCTTTGCGGAGAATATCTTCTGTTTATCTCGGCCTGCCATCTAGCTCATTCAACCCTTTCTTGCTTTTGGAGCTCCGCTTGACGGTTTTATGAGTCTAGCTCACTAATTTTTGGCATTCACGAAAGAATAGGTCCCAATCGACCAAGGTACAGAAACTGCCACTTATAGGTAGCTGCCAGAAAACACACCTGTTGGGACTGACACTTGCTATAGGCACTACTCGGGCCTCTATAACACTCACAAGACAACCCCACACGGCCTCATGGCCAGGATCATCTGAGGGCACACTACCGTAATCGCTACTAGAGATATTGCTTTTTGTACTAGAACGTAGTCCAACGATTGCCCTTCCTTACTCAGAGGGAGATCCCGCACATCTTGGTATAATATACCACATAACACAAATATAAGAGGCAACCCCTTGGCTGAATGTTGTGGCCCCACTCTGCAACTCTCCTACGCCGAGAGGATTGCCCCCTTGATGTACTGCTCTAACATAAAGAACATACAAACACTTTTCACTCTTATATATTTTGAACGATCCAGGAGATTTGATCTTTCCTTACCAAGCTTGCCCCAAGAAATTGTTCATCTACCCTACAGCTTAGGCTTCCTTTCACACTCCACGTAGGTCAATATTTGGAAAGCAATTGTAATGCATCCAGGTTTGATACCATGTTATTGTCAAGAATCGTGTGGTGGGGGGACTTGCTTGAGCTATGCACCAAACACACACTGTATACACAAGAGGAAGCTCACTCAAGAACATAAGAAGAGAGATGGAAGCCAAAACGTTTTCTTGCTGGTTTTCTCTTCTTCTTCCACACACTATACAATGTACACAAAGTATAAATAAGATACAACATAAAAGAAAGTGGCCTATTAAGTCAAACAGTGCATAACAGACTACACCAATCGATTGGCGCTATATCTTTGCCAACTGTAGGTAGATGTAACAAACTAAATATAATAAGGGATAAGTTAGTGGCCATATGAGTATCATAATGACCACCCACGTGCTAAATATAGACATGTGGACTCATCTAGCCATGCGGTCCATCATCAACGTCCGCATGTGTTGAGCTTGCCATCTCAAAAATTATGCTCAATGCAAGTGTGGATGACCATTGTGCTCAAGCATTTTATCATTAGAAATCAGCTAGGTGAAGTGCAAAAGCAACCCTTCAATGATTTTCCAAACTACTCATATGTGCAGCGCTAATAGAGACTAGCACCGAATTTCTTTGTGCTACTAATCTCCTTAACTGAAACGATAATCCATCCTATATGTTGTGCATAGACCAATATATTAGAATTTGAATCATTTTCAGCAACAACCACTTTTACAAACCCTCCTCCCTCCTATCGTTTAGGTTTTGCATTTGTTGGGTAGGTGTAGGGATTATTTTTATGTAAATTTTCATATAAAAATCGATAGAAACATACTATAACATAGAAACAAGGCATGGTTGAGGCTTGATCCTCATGTTCCAACCTTGTTATACATTCACAAACATAAAATGTATTTTTTTCTAAAATTTTTAGGTGAAAAAACTAAAAATTCTCTTATTTTTTCTATTTTTCTCAATTTATTTCTTCATAAAAATTTTATAATTCAAAATTATGAGTTTTTACTAATCAAGGACACTCAGCATCATTTTCATATCCATTTCTATCCCGTATGACCCAAAACACTCAACAAAAACCCCAAATTCCATCATTTTCATAAAAACTACAACTTACGGGTTTTGTGTGTTTTGCGTGTTTTGCGGGAAATTATTATGTCATTGTATTTTTTGGTTTTCTTTCATATTTCAGAGAGAATGTAACATGAAAAATTAAGAACAAAAAAAATCAAACGCATTCTTCAATTATTTTCCATAAAACAAAAGAACCGCTCACTTACGCATAGAAACCGCGATTTCGAGGCTCGTATCTCATAGACGGGAGGCCGCTAACACTTCTTCTTTGCTGTTTTGCTCCTCTATTCTCTGAGACCTCCTTGGTCAGTCTGCCTTCTCCTCAACAGATGTAGACATAGGATTATTGTGGTCATAGAGCTGCTTCACCCAATGCGGCAATGACTTTTCTGGTGGGGTGATGTCAGGTTAGTGAACTTTTTCCTCATCATCTAAAGATGATGCTTCCTCCTCCTTAAGGATAGGGACAGCTCTTGATACAGGTTCATAGTGGACTACTTCTTCACGTGATGATAAAGTGGAAGAAATTGCCTTCTCCTCCTGCACTATATGCGGCTGATCCTTGAACACCACATCACGGCTCACGATGATCTTCTTTGCCTCTTGGTCATATAATTTGTAAGCCTTCTGCTCATCACTATAACCCAAGAAGATACATTTTCTATTTTTTGGTTTTAACTCGCTTTTCTTCTCATCTGGAACATGTGTATAACATTCACATCTAAAAATTTTGAAATGTGAGAGAGATAGAGAGTACACAATAGATAAGAGGAGAATAAAAGATTTCTTTAGCTTTGAACAACTGATACAAAGATGGCTCTATCCACCTGTGCACTTCCACTGTGAACCTTAGATGGTGATCCAAGCAGAAGATAGGTATTAGGCTAGCTGGAACAATTCTAACTAGGTGAAAGATAGATGATGGATGTCTGTGAAGGGGTTTAGCTTTTATAGCCTGTGAAGGCAGTTAAGTTAGCCTGACCGACCTACCATATGAGCCTCCACTAGTTGGTCAGGGAATATTCCCTTTCTCGTCAGTGGGCCGAGGGCATTGCCCCCAAACCCCCGCTAGGGAGGACCACTGGCCCCCTTGGGACCCCCTAGCTAGGGCCACTTCTACGGCTCCCGAACCGCAAAATAGGAGCCCCTGATAACTCCCTTGCCCCACAACTCGATGCAATGTGCCTCAAGTTGCTACCAACTTAACTACTTTGTCTAACCCAAAGATTAGACCCACAACAGTCACCTTTTTGCCATCTGGTCACATAGACCTCATCTCACATACAAGTCAGGACTCAACCAATATCCGGGCTCACATATGGCTTCTCCTCATAATGGGGGCCTTACAACTTTGAGCACTATGGATCATTGGTGGCACCTTATGAGGGTGGGGCATTGAGCATATCTAACAGTTACATTGTATCTTCTTTATGCTATTATCCACAAATAGTATCATTGTAGGACTAAAGTGTGGCCAATCAATATCATCAAAACATTTTAGAAATTGTGGCTTCACCTTGACTCCTTACCAAAGAATGAGTTACGAGAATAAATGCACTGGACGTATCACTTTCCTACAATCAGCCATATTCTCTTTAGAAGAAGACATGAAAGTGTGACATATTCTAAAATATATATGTGGAATTACTTACCAGGAATCTAGATCCTTATGTCTCTTGCACCTTTTTTTATTTGCAACTTTTTTGTGTAATGCATTCTTGTTGGAGGGGAATTCACATTTAGGTAGTTGAGGAAAATTGAATATCTCCACTATACCTCCTCATTCCACTGCTGTTTAATTTAGTGATCCTTATGTATGAGCTACTCCTCCTTCAAGTGCACCTAATCTGTGCATTTCCGTGGCAAAGTTTGCAACATCCCCTTCTCCAATTGCCCACACATGAACCTACCATTCATAGTTCTATTACATACAGGGCACACGTCAACAAGATACCATTGCAAATATACTTCTATAGAAGGATACCAAGTTATGCCTATAGAGAAGTCTCTTTGTTGCTAACTTGCATGACTTTTGAGACTCAATATCATCATCTGGTTTGAAATTCTCTTTATCTCTTATGTGAACTAAAAGAACAAATCTTTGTTCACTTGAATGTTGTAGTAATTTCCTCATTGAGATATATATATATATATATATAATGTGACTTTATAATCATCTCTCTAAGGGGACGTGAAAGTTTTTTTGCTGAATAGGGATTACCGGCAAACCCTTCTTGGCGAGATATATATATATATATATATATATATATATATATATATATATATATATATAAGAGATAGATTATGTGAATTTATAATTATCTCTCTAAGGGGATGTGAATTTTTTTTCATCGAATAGGAGTTTCTGGCAAACCCTTCTCGAAAATTGAGAGAGAGAGAGAGAGAGAAAGAGAGAGAGAGAGAGAGAGAGAGAGAGAGAGAGAGCTTTGAATCACAACTCCCCTCCATCATCTCTCTAAGGGGACGTAAAAAATTTTGTTGCCATACAAGGGTTGCTAGCAACTTCTTCTTGGTGAAAAAAATTGACAAGTTACCTCCATCTCTCTAAGGGGACTTATGAAAAAAAATTTGGTTAGGAAGGGATTGCTAACATCTCCATGTTTAGTAAAAAAACATTTAGAGAGGACTTGTGAAAAAAAAAATTGCTAAGAAGGGATTGCCGACAACCCCCTATTCAGCAAAAAAAATTTCACAAGTCCCCTAATAGAAATAATGGGAGACTAGTTTAAAAATTTTTCATCTCAAGAAGGGGTTTCAAGCAACCCTCTTCTCAATGAGTTGCTAGCAATTCTCTTCTCGACAAAAAAAAAAGTTAAAGCAAGTCACATAATCTCTTTCTCTCTCTCGTTTATCTCACTTTCTCCTTCTCTCATTCATCTCTCTCTCTCTCTCCCCTCTTTTTATACTTTTATTTAGTAATTAAATTATTAAATAAAAAATAAATTAACTAGTGCAAATGTGTATGCACCTCTTTTTTTATGTGTGTATATGTATATATTTGTGCATGGCCCTTATCTTCATTTCTCACTGTGTGTGTGTGTGTGTGTGTGTCTCTCTCTCTCTCTCTCTCTCTCTCTCTCTAAAATAAGGAAAAGAGAGGAGAGAGGGGGAGAAGAAAAGGGGGGAGAGAGACAAAGAGAAGAAAAGAAGAGAGAGAAAAGAAGAAGAAGAAGAAGAGAGAGAATTTGAATACAGAGAGAAAGTTGTAGAGAGAGGAAAGATAAAATTTAAAAGAAAGAGAAAAAAACTTTAAAGAGAGAAGAAGGAAAAATAAGGAAAAAAGAGGAGAGAGAAGGAAAAGAGAGAAGAGGGGGAGAGAGAAGAAAAGCAGGAAGAGAGAGAGAGAGAGAGAAGAAGAAGAAGAAGAAGAAGAAGAAGAAGAAGAAGAAGAGGAAAGAGGAAAAGAGAAAGAGAGATGGGAAAAAAAAGAAAAGAGAAAAGACTTTTTTAAATTTAAATATTTTTTGAGAGAGGGGAAGGGAGAGAGAAGAATGAGAGAGAGAAAAGATAAATTTAAAAGAGAGAGAGGGAGAGAATTTAAAAAAAAATAGGAGAAAGGGGAGGACAAGAAAAGGGGGCGGAGAGAGAGAGAGAGAGAGGAGAAGAAGAGAAAGAATTATATATAGAAAAAAGATAAAATTCACATACTTTAAGAAAGAGAAGAAGAAAAAGAATGAGAGAGAGAGAGAGAGAGAGAACATGTAGAGAATTATCGAGAGAGGAAAGATAAAATTTAAAGAGAGAGAGAGAGAGAGAAATGAAAAAATTTAAAAAGAAAATGAAGAGTGAGAGAGAGAAAGAATGAAAAAAATGAAAAAAGAGGAGAGGGAGAGAGAAGGAAAAGAGAGCAAGGGTGAGGGGGAAGAATAAAAGGAGAGGGAGAGAGAATTAGACAAGGAATTTGGGGGAGAGAGAGAGAGAGTAAATAAAAAATTAGAAACAAAGAGGGAAAAGAGGAGAGAGAAAGATGAGAAATGGATTGTTGAGCGAAGTTACTATGCGATAGTGCAATAGCACAATGGCAGACTAGAACACTCATATTGTATTATTGAGAGAGAGAGAGAGAGAGAGAGAGAGAGAGAGAGAGAATGTGTGAAGATTCAAAGCTATTAATGGAGGAAGGGGTCTAAGGTAGTATTATAGGAGAGAGTGCTATAAAATTTTGAAGCCAAAGATGGGGGCGCTAGTGCCCCCCCTTCTTTGGCTTCAAAATTTTCTAGCACTCTCTCCTATAATACTACAATACTACTCTTGGCCCCCTCCTACATTAATTTGAAAAAGGTACCTCTCTATCCAAAGTACTTTTCACATTTCTTTCTCTTCTCTCTTATCAATAATTTTTAAAAAGACACCTCTTTCTTGTCTCTCATCAATAATTGTTTTTATATCCTCTCTCTCTCATCCAAAAGTTATTTTATCTCTCTCTTCTCCTTTGAATCCTAATATCCTTCCAATTGAAATTCCTTATATTCAAAGTATCTAGAATATATTTTTTATTTTAAAGACTAAGCAAACCATTGATGAATTACTTAGTCAAGGTAGATTAGTGTTTGCATGAGCAATAATATTTAAAGCTATGTCTTTAGTTCTATAATATACACTAGATAAACCAACCTTGATTTATTTCTCTATGTGTATGTGTGTGTGCATGCATGCACATGCGTGTGTGTCTCATTAAGAACTTGTTTCTATATCTCTCTCTTATTCAAAAACTATTATCACTAAAAAACTATTTTTCTCTCCCTTTCTCTCATTAATATATACACATATGTATGTGTGCATGTATTTATATGTGTATATTGGAAGTCTTAACATGTACACACATATGTTTAGTTCAAAGAAGTATAACTATATATACATACTGATGTGTACATGTATTTATGTGTGTATGTTGGAAGTCCTAACACATGCGCACACACTACACACACATGATTAGTTCAAATAAGTATAACTATATTTTATGGCCTAGGAATATTAATATTACAACAACATGATGTCAAGTTAGCAAAGACATGCACAATAAGAGATCAATATGATTCTCTCTCTCTCTCTCTCTCTCTCTCTCTCTCTCTCTCTCTCTCTCTCTCTCTCTCTCTCTCTCTCTCTCTCTCTCTATTGTTAAGCATACTGATAGAAGAACTTTTCCAACGTTTCCCATAGCGTGACCAACAAATTAAAGACTCTACTAATTCTTAGAGCGAATACATTTTATTTTGTTGAGAAAATACATACATACCTCGCTTGGTTAGCTATGATCAAATTTATGATAATCTTTTATTATCATTGTCTATCAAATTGTGGAATAATAGTACACTTGCCAGAGGTCAATGTAGTACAAATCTAGATCTAGATTGCTTGCAAAAATTATTTTGTATTGTAAATGTGTGTGTGTGTGTGTGTGTGTGAGAAAGAGAGAGAGAACTATTTACAAGTAAAAAGTGAACTATTTGTTGCGACACATCATAATCCAATGTAAAATCAATTCTGTCAAACCTGGAGTACTTGCACAAATAACTTTGTGTTACAAATGAGAGAGAGAGAGAGAGAGAGAGAGAGAGAGAGAGAGAGAGAGAGAGATAATTGTTTGTTGCAACACATATCACAAACCAATGTAATACAAGTTCTATCAATTTTTTGGAGTGGTTGTACAAATGTTTCCATATTGCAAACATGAGAGAGAGAGAGAGAGAGAGAGAGAACTATTTGCTGAAACACCTTTCATAATACAATACAATACAGATTGTATCAATCCAAAGTGCCAACACAATGGGTTGAGATATATATATATATATATATATATAATTGTTCGTTGCAACACATATCACAAACCAATGTAATACAAGTTCTATCAATTTTTTGGAGTGGTTGTACAAATGTTTCCATATTGCAAATATGAGAGAGAGAGAGAGAGAGAGAGAGAGAGAGAGAGAGAGAGAGAGAACTATTTGCTGAAACATCTCTCATAATACAATACAATACAGATTGTATCAATCCAAAGTGCCAACACAATGGGTTGAGAGAGAGAGAGAGAGAGAGAGAGAGAGAGAGAGAGAGATAATGAAGGTGGTGGTGAGGGCAATGATGGTAGTGGTGGTGGTAGAGCTAGTGCAACGATTGTGGTGGTGAAGGGGAAGTGGAGGTGGGTACATCTAAGGATGGAATAAGTGAACTATGTGGAATAAGAATAGAGGGGTTGCCCAAAAAAACTCACTCAGAAGCTTGCTCAAAAAACTCATTTCTTGCCCTTCCCCTGGCCATTGTATAGGTGTCATTCTTTCGTGTGGCTTATGCTATTCACACACACATCATCAAAGAAGGTCCTCCTGCCCTAGCTGATAAAGTTGTCCAACAATCATCTAGTAGGGTTGGGTCTTAATCAACAATTTAGTGAGGTGAGCCTTCTCAATGGGTCAATTAGGAAGTCCATTCTCCAAAATAGCAACAATATCGTTAGCACAATGAGGTAAGATCAACCTTGAATAATTGAGTCTCTTGTTGAAGTCTGAACAAGTGGGGATCAAGTAAGTTATCATCCACACCAGTTGCCTTTTCTCCACTAGTTAGGTGAGACATATGATTGGTCATATAATGCTGCTTTCCTTTTCATATGACTACATAAAAATCAAACTCAAGCAAAGCAACAACCATCAAGTAATTCTTTCGATAGCACATGATTTGTTTACAAGATAAAGTAGAGCTTGATTATTAACAAAGAACATAAAGAAGGTGGTAAGAAAATAATGTCAAAACTTCTTAACTAAATAAACCATTGCTAAACCTTCCCACTTAGTGGTGCAATAATTCATCTCAGCACAATGAGTTGCTTACTCAAAAAGCTCACTGAGAAGTCCATGTTATGTTCATCACGATGTCACAATTAAGCTCCAATAGCTAATACTACCAACATTTTTCAAAGACAAGGGAAGGCTTGGCTAAGTGCTCTTCCCAACTGGTATGAACACACAAATGATCTACAAAAGCCTCTAGCCACGTATGCAACATATCCTTAAACATGGTACACATCAATCATTGAAAGGTGGCAAGTGCATTAGTTAATCCAAACAACATGACAATGTAAGCAAATACAACCTAATCAATGGCAAAATCAGTCTTATGCCTATCATCTGATGAACTTGAACCTAATTGTATTCAAAAAATCCATCCAAGAAGCTACAAATCTCCTTCCCAACCACTCTCTCAATCATGTTCCTAGTATTCAACCAATTATAAAACCTAAACATTGTTGAAAACCGGTCATTGTTGCTGACTTGAAACTTGTTGTCCTGAAAACTACATATATGGGAATATTTATAGCAACAAAAACTTACTAAATTTATTTAGGTTGGGTAGCATAAGGATCTGAAATAGTATCCCACATGCTGAAAACATTGATATCCTTAACAAAAACATTTAGAAATTGTGAATTTTACACTATTGATAGTTATAATTAAAATATTTGCCAAGCCTCTTCATTGAAATTTAACTTACTAGCTACATTAGCAAGATTGTTCAAAGAGAGGGGAAGAGGAAAATAAGAATGGGAGCCATGAATAGAGAGCAATGTACTCTCTCTTCTTTCATTATTCACTCATTGTGTAACACACAAAATATACTAATTCTAAGTCACACATATAGTGTATGAAAATAGATCGCTAACTGATCAGACATCTCTAACCTCTGGCCGCTCATTATTACGTCACAGAAGATGGTGACAGCTAGCTACAGTTGTAAAACTAAGTCAGTGTAGATACTGAGTTTGATCTCAACCCCCCTGAAGCTCAAGTCAACTATTGTACTCCTAATAGCTCTCTAAAGTGAACAAACTTATCTCTACCAAGTGTTTTGGTAAAGATGTCAGCTACAAGGTCTTCAGCCTTCACATGAGAAGATCTCTCTTTCCTACAAGTACCATTTTCCTAATGAAATAATATTGAACTTTGATCTAGCATGATAGATTGGGTTGCTAGCCAATAGCACACTACTCATGTTGTCACAATGCAATGTGACCTTCCGTCCAAGTATACATTGTATACCCAAGTCATGTAATAGTTTCACAAGCCAAGCTGCTTCATATGAAACCCATTTACAACCAACGGGTGTTTTTCCTTTAGGTAGACTAACCAAATCCCATGTGTCATTTTTAGCCCAATGCTGCATATTCTTCATCCATGGCATCACACCAATTCTCATCACCAAACTGCTTTCCTAAACTTTGTAAGCTCTTTGTATGACTGCATGTAAGTTGCCTTTTAACACCATACTTAGCCAAGTATATGTCAAACTCTTGAGAAAAATACTCACCACCATTGTTAGATCTCAAGCATGAGATATAGTATCCAAGTTCATTTTTAGCATGTTTTGTGAAATCCTTGAAGACATCTAGCACCTCATCTTTATGCTTCAAAATATATAGCCATGTATACCTACTGAAATCATCAATAAATGATACATAATATCTAGCAGCACCAAAAGATGCATTATGGGCTAGACCCCATACATCTTAATGCACCAACTACAAAGGTCTAGAACTATTTCTAACATGTTTGACAAACGATTACCTTGCTTGCTTTCCAAACTGACAAGTGGAACATACACGTCCTAAATCCATATACTTGAACTTTGGCAAGCCCAGTATGATCTTTTTTTGCTGCAGCAATTAGAGATTTCCACATCTCTAATTGCTCCATTATCATGAGAAAAATGGTTGACTTTAACTTAGGAATAGATAAATCCAAATTGAACATCTTGCCATCTCTTTTGCCTTTAGCAATTAGTTTGCAGCCATTTCCATAATCTTCTATAAAACAACCATCTCTATTGAACATGACTTGCTGATTCTGCTCTCTGCCATTTATCCAATAGATAGTAGATTCTTAGTGATAGATGGTACAAGACAATGCAATGTCTTTTTAGCTAGGCAACAATAGTGCCTTCAAATAGTCTCCATAACCCTATTACATTTTACTAGTTGTAGCTGCAAATATGATCAACTGCTCAAGACACAAACCAAGTGTATTTACCACAATCAATAGTAGTGTAACCAAGCTCCAAGATAACAAATGCAATTCAGATCTATAGCTGAAAAACTCCCATAAACATCTTCATACATGTACATGACACCCAAAGATTCAATACATCCACTGGAAGTACTCTGATCGGTATCGAATCACTTTATGGATGACCTATCCAAATGCGTGCTAGTTGTAAATTGTATTATAGCAACAAAATGACAATTAATTTGAGCTCAACTCACGTCCAAATTAGCTCAAAAACATCTTAGGATTTCACAACAACATCCCAGCATCAAAACATATCCATACGAGCAGCAGTAGATGCATAAAACTCATGCCAACATGCAATGAATCCTTTCACAGTGATGACAGACAAGCAATCTATAATATCCAGCTATGAAAATTCTATAATAATTGAGGTATTCTCAGCTCACTAGCACCTCACAGCATCTCAAAAAACTTCCATAACATTTGGGAGTCAGAACATATCCATATGAGCATCACTGATTGCATATACACCAAGTAAGCATGAAGAAAAGTCTTTTCACAGGCTATAACCAGCCAATGACCTATTTATTAACCTATAAATTAGTCCAAATCTGAGTATTTAATGCTCATAACATCTCAGATAGCATCCCTGAACAACTAAGCATCATCCGAGCATGAGTGTTATCCACTGTAGTAAATAGCCAATCTGCACAGATCTATGTTGAATATCTCAAAATTTGTGTAGAATTGGGAAAAACTTTCTTCTCAAAAGTTGTAGATCACTTCAAAATGGTTAGGGTGCACGAGCCTTTTCTCCACTAAATCCATTTTTGTAGCAAGATATGGCTTCTGCAAAAAAAAAGGGATGTTGTAGGGTTTCCCACCAATTGAAGGTTCACAAACTGAAGGTCAAGTCTAGCTCCACAACTCCAACTCCCACAAAACCAAGCTTTGATACCATGTTCTAATGAAGATTATCAAGGGGTTTCAGGAGCCATCCCATCCCGAATTGATTTGGGGTAGCATTTGGCTAGCCAAGGGACAAATTGGAGAAGAAGTCGTGGGTGAAACAAGGGGCAAATGACCCAAAAGGCTTGCTGGACATTTATGAAAGCAAGAGCAATTGGCTAGCAGGAGAATCTCAAGTGGTACTCCTTCCAATTGTATGAACGCTAAAGAAATACCGCAAGGGGCAACAATTTTGGGGCCAACAGGGTGCCTACTGTCCAAGAATGTTATGGTAAAGTGTGTATTTCATTTTATGTGCATTTATTTATTGCTGTAATTAACTCTTAAATCAGGTTATCACCACCCATTCCAAGAAGGCAGGCTGGTTTCATCTGTTGCTGCCACCCTAATCATTTGGAGGTTGCCCACACTACATTTAGTTCCAGCTGCTGCTGGTGTCTTCACTCTAGCTGCTGCCGTGACATCGTCTGTGTATACAGCTACATTTTGATCTGTGCAGGTTGCCCTGTTGTTGTTCATGATACAAGTGTGCTTCTCACTACTGCATTTTGATCCTCTTGCTACCATCTTGTTGTTCTCAGCTCTCTGGCTGCCGCATTTCATCTTTGCCATCATCCGTCATCTAGAGACTTGTGACTAGATGGTATATTACTAGGTTTACCTTCTCCATCCTTAGAGCCTCATTGCATTTTGGTTCCAGCCTGCTGCCCTGCTGTCAATAGCCCTCTTTATGAGTCGACTGCATCAATTGGCCCATGACTGCTATGATTTATCACTCTCAGATCTACTTTATTGCATCCTAATTATCTTCTGCTTCAACATGGTGGTTTGGTGCATTCAAGATTTGTTATCAGAGGAGGACACACTGATATTCTCCCTTAGCCCGCTTCCATGAGAGGCTTCAACTATTGGAATGCTATGCCTTTGAGGACCATGCACATTCATTCAATTATTCATTTGTTATTCCATCTTTGTGTACTTTGCATTCTTATTTTGTTCACTCTATTCCATTCGTGTTTGTACACTTGGTGTTTTCTTTTGCAAACTTAGATGTGGACAATAGACAGTGGTGCCACTAATGTAGAGTCTTCTAGTTCAATAGTTTGCTTTTGCTCTGGATGTTTTGATTAATGGACATGGTAATGTTTTTCAGCAAGTGCAACAGGTACAACAATCAATTCAGCCACCATTGTGCATCCAAGATATTTTGGAGGAGGAAGGGGAAGAGGCAAACTAGAATGGGAGCCATGAATAGAGAGTAGTGTACTCTCTCTTCTTCCATTATTCATTCATTATGTAACACACAAAAGATTCTAAGTCTAAGTCACACATACAGTGTATGCAAGTAGGTCACTAAAACTGGCCACATATCTCTAACGTGAGTTAAGTCGAATTGACTCATTATTATGCCACACATGACTAGTAAAAGCTAGCTATAACTATACCAAGTAGAGTCGATGTCAATACCATTAATGAGCTTGATTTTCAACACTCCCCCTCAAGCTCAAGTCAACTATTATACTCCAAGTAGCTCCCTAAAGCAAACAAACTTATCTCTACCAAGTGATTTGGTAAAGATATTAGCTACTTGGTCTTCAATCTTCACCTAAAGTAGATCTATCTTTCTTCCAGGTACCATTTCCCCGATGAAGTGATAATGAACTTCTATGTGCTTTAAACTAGGTTGTTATACTACTCATGTTGTCACAATGTGGTGTGACCTTCCTGTCCATCTATATACCCAAGTCATGTAATAGTTTCAAGAGCCAAACTACTTCACATGTAGCTAAGGCTATACCTCTATATTCTACCTTTGTGCTAGAGAGAGCAATTGTCAGCTGCTTTTTACTACTCCAATTGACCATACTACTTCCAAGACTAAAAGCATAACCATTGGTCGATTGTCTGTCATATGCACATCCAGCTTGATCAGCACCCAAGTAGTTCACTACATGTATACCCTCTATATGACGTGCATTCAAGACCTATTTATAAATATCCTTATCTGTGAATTTTTTCTTAATAAAACATAACCCTTTTCTATTCAATCTGTAAGTAACCCCTTTATATGGGACCCTTCTGTCTGTAAAAAAATGTGTAAAATTGGTATTTTAAAAATCCGTTATGTTGAACTCACGTGATACATACATATATTTATGACTGATCTCCCCGGAGATTAGCATATGTATATCCTATCAAATCAAGTGTCTTTTCAAACTCACAAAACACTGCATAATTAGAAGTACCCTTCACATACCACATAATCCTCCTAACTACATCTAAGTGAGGTTTGCGTGGCTTCTACATAAATTAACTATTCAGCCCCAGTGAATAACTGAGATCAGGATGAGTAATTGTAAGATAGATCTAGCTACCCACAATCTACTTGTACATTGTAACATTGTCTATCTCATTGCCAACATCAACTCCAAGCTTTAGATTCTAATCTAGTGATGTTTCCATGGGCTTACAATTCATCATTCCATACTTGATTAGCATATCCTATGCATACTATTTTAGTAGCAGCCAAATTCCTTAAGGTGTAGTCACTACCTTAATGCTAAGAAAATATTTCAGCTCTCACAAGTCTTTCACTTTAAACTCTACATGTAACATGGATTTAATTTCAGCAATACCATGGTCATCATCTTCAATAATGATCGAGTCATCTACATAAATAACCAAGGACACATACCTTGTCTTTGTCTGGCTAGTGAACAAACTATGATTTGCATTTCCCATCTGAAATCCAAGTTGCTGTAAATACAAGTTGATGCAAGAATTCCATGCTATCAGTGCCTGTTTTAGTCCATAAAGTGTTTTTTTCAACCTATGTACATAATTTGAATAATCAAGGTGTACATAACTCTCAGATTGTTCCATATACACTTCCTCAATCGAATCTCAATTCAAAAATGTATTTTAGACATCTATCTGCCAATGCTTCCATCCGTGAGACACTACCAAAACAATGACAATTCTCACTGTTGCCATTTTTGCAACTGGGCTGAAAGTCTCCTCATAATCAAGTCCATATTGCTACACATAACCTTTAGCAACCAATCGTGCTTTGTATCTCACAAGAGATCCATTTGCTTTGCATTTCACTTTGTAAACCCATTTACAACCAACGGATGTTTTGCCTTTAAGCAACTTGACAAAATCTCAAGTTTAATTTTTAGCTAGTGTAGCATATTCTTCATCCATAGCTGCACACCGATTCTCATCACCAACTACTTTACTAAACTTAATAGGCTCTTTGTGACCCATCATTTTAGTCATGTAATTAAAGTGTCTGGCTGAATACCCATTGTAAGTTAGCCTATCAAATGGATTTCTGACCTTCTTAACTGTAGTGCACTATGTGATTCCCTCTCATGAAGTGGTACGTACTTGCTTTGCCTAACTCCATGTGCAGTATGGTATATCATGTTCACTGTCAAGACTGTCACTACCAGGTGACTTATAACTAGAAGTAAGTGGCCCAGTAATATCTTCAAAAGTCCTCCCTTTGCCTTTATCTAATCTCCCCCTCATTGACATATTCATGTTAGTGGGACATAAAACCATAACTACACAAGCGACTTGTCCATGAGGATGTGTCTCTTGTAGGCCCACTAACAATGGTACTATCCATATTACAAATTTCAGCATAAGTATCATCTATTGGTCCATCAGAAACAACCACATTTGGACCACCATACCATGAATCAAACTCATCAAACACTACATTCTTGCTAACCAAGGTCTCACGAGCAGTTGGATTGTAGCATTTGTAGGCTTTTATGTCTTGTGCATAGCCAATAAACATACACTTAGCAACCTTTGGATCTAACTTCTTCCTCTTCTCATTCGGCACATGTATATAAGCAATACATCCAAAGACTTTAAGCTGGCTGATATTTTATTTGTGCTCATACATTCTCTAATATGGTGTAAGATCATGAATACCAGCTATAGGAGTTATGTTTAAGATAGATATTGCAATTACAACTACTTCAGGTCAATAATAGTTTGGTAATTTTTTCTCATTTAGCATGGCTCTTGCAGCTTCCATAAGCACCTATTTTTTCTCTCAGCACCACACCATTTTTTTGTGGTGTATAACTTCATGTAAGCTGCCTTTTAATGCCATAATTAGCTAAATACATGTCAAATTCACAAGAGACATACTCACCACCTCCATTAGATCTCAAGCATGAGATATAACATCCAAACACTTTTTCAGCATGTGTTTTAAAATCCTTGAAAACATCTAGCACTTCATCCTTGTGATTCAGAATATACGGCTAAGTATATATGTTGAAATCATCAATAAATGAGGCATAATATCTTGCACCACTGAAGGATGCATTATGTATAGAACACCAAACATCTGAATGCACCAATTACAGTGGTCTAGTACTATTTTTGACATGTCTAACAAACAAAGTCTTGCTTGCTTCCCAAATTGGCAAGCGGACCATATATGTCCTAACTCCATATACTTAAATTTTGGCAAACCAAGAACAATCTCCTTCTGCTACATGGTTTTCAACCATTGTGTATTTACATGTCTGATGCACTTAGGCCAAATTTTCACATCTCTAACTGCTTCTTCAGTGTCATGAGCAAACATAGTTGCCTTTAACTCAAGAATAATAGTATTTAAGGTAAAAATCATGTCATCTCTTTTACCTTTAGTAGCAATCAGCTTCTTGCAGCCATTTCCATACTCTTCAATAAAATAGCCATCTCTATTAAATCAGACTTACAGATTCTACTCTGCCATTTTTCCAACAAACAATAAATTTTTAGTGATAGATGGTACATGCAACATATCATACAAGCTCTTTCTCTTCCCATCATGCATGACTAGTGGTACAATACATGTATGCTTGATGTCATGCTATGTATCATCACTCATACATACATGGCCATGAGAGTCTACAATCATCTTATCAAACCATTCTTCATGCAGGATCATATGATTTGAGACACCTGAGCCAATGTACCACTTTTCATTAGCCTTGCCTTGCTCAAGCATACCTTGATCATCAGCCTTGCCTTGATCATCAGTAGCATTGCTAGATGATACATAGTTACCATGCTATCTACCTTTTTCTTTCATGTCAACTTGCTTTTTATGACAATCTTTGCTATATGTCCATGCATGCCACAATAATGATAGTTTTTTTCTCCATTCAACTAATCATGAGATTTCCAAGAACCACCTTTTCCTCCTCCCTGCCTAGAAAGGATCTTTGATTTTGCCAAGCATTTTGTTGCTACTGTCCATAAGCATTTTGAGTGTCACCGTGACCTCAAGAGGCTCCATGAGCCCTGCTACCTCTAGCTCTCTAACTAGAGTAAAAGAAGGTATCTCTACTCTAATAGGTACTCGAACCTGTATTCAAACCAAGTTTGACTTCTTCATGTAGCAGCAATGCAAGTAAAGCATCCCAATTAGGGGGTTTGGTCATATAGAGATCGATGTGTCAAAGGCTTTCTATTCCTTACCCAAGCCATTCAAAGCAACCGCAATCATGTCATCATCCTTCACTTTCAACCCAATAGAAGCAAGCTAATTTGCAATTGTATTAATTTCCATGGTATAAGCCTACATGCTTCTACCATTTCTTAACATGTTATTGAATTTATGCTTCAGCTCAATTTTCCATGCATGAGTGACATTGCCATAGTTTTTCATAAAAATCTCCCGTGAATCCTTTGGAGTTCGACAACTAGTGATTTGCATGGCCATAGCATCTCACATGCATGAGGAGAACCAATGCAAATATTTACTAGATCTTTTTATCCAATGCTTATGAGCTCTCTATTGCTTAAGAGTAGGATTTCTATTGAGTAATCTCAGTTTACATTCGTCTCTAGTACATAAATCCCAATAACCTCTTCATATAAAAAAGTTTTGCATTCTAAACTTCCATAGATGAAAGTTCTTATCATCAAGCTTCTTCCCCACAATCTAAGTGATATTATCAATTCCTATTACATTAGCCATAATGCTACCAGTTCAAGACAATGCAATGTCTTTTTAGATAGGCAAAAACAGTGCCTTCAAACAATCTCCACAACCCTATTTATAGATTACTAGTTGTAGCTACAAATATCATCAACTGCTCAAGACATAAACTAAGTGTATTGACTTCAATTAGTGGTAGTGTAACCAAGCTCCAACTTAGCAAATTCAATTCAACTCTATATCTTAAAAACTCCCATAAACATCTTCATACATCTACATGACACCCAAAGATTCAATACATCCACTAGAAGTACTTGATCAATATCAAATTGCTTTATGGATGACCTACCCAGATGAGTGCTGGCTATAAACAATATTACAATATCAAAATAACAATTTAACTAAGCTCAACACATGCCCCAATTAGCTCAAAAATATCTCAAGGCATCACCACAATATCCCAACATCAAAACATATCCATACAAGCACCAGTAGGTGCATAGAACTCATGCAAACATGAAGAACGTCCTTGTCAAAAATAGTAACTAGCATAAGGCATGCTATAAGCAATAGTAAACCAACTCTAAACCAAGCAAACAATGCTCAAGGCATCAGATATTGCAATATAGAAGCATTCGGAGCATGTAAAGAATAAATATGCAATCATTGTCCAGCATAGGTCAATGTCTTCAACCCTCAACTAGTGAGGTATATTAACAAAGTATCACCTAAGAGCTCCAATACATCAATGTTTACGATCTGTAAGCTTTCTTAAGCATTTTCCAAACATGTTACCTATACCATCATGCACTATGCACACATGGATTTGTGGACTCCACATATCCTGTACACTATGATCTTGACCACCCCACTGTCAAGATTGTGGGAGAGAAGGAAGGAGTCTCACTTGTAGCTTTCTTGCTTGCACAATGGGGGAATACACACAAAGGTGGAGGCTGAAAAACAGTTTTTCTCTTCTTAGTTGTGTAAGCCAGAAACAACTCAAGTACATAGAAATAGAAGAACCCTATATATGGGTCTCAAACCAAACTCAATTAACTAAGGTGGCACACTAACTGAGCCACGAACTAGAGTAGATAAGGATAGTTGTCAACTAGCTATTATTCATGGGCGGTGTACCAACCGCATCTGCAACTGACAAGTCGGTGACATAAATGCACAACGGTCACCCTGGCATATCACGAGTGGAGCGGATATCTCAACACTCCCCCTCGAGCTCAATCCCAATTCCTGCACACCAAGTAGGTCTCTGAACTTGCGCAGCTTCTCTGTTCCCAATGCCTTCATAAATATGTCAGCTACCTGATCCTCTGTGCTGACATAAACTAGATCAATAAGACCTAGTAAAACCCTCTCCCGCACATAGTGATAATGCACCTCAATGTGCTTTGTTCTAGCATGATAGACTGGGTTATTTGCCAAGTGTATACTACTCATGTTGTCACAATAAATGAAAACTGGCCCATCTGTAGGCTGATGCATATCATAAAGTAGCTTATGCAACCAAGCTACCTCACATGCAGCCATTGCTGTGCCCCTGTACTCAGCCTCTGTGCTCGACAAGGCAACTGTAGGCTGTTTCTTGCTGCTCCAAGTGACTGCAGCACTCCCAAAAGAGAACACATATCCACTGGTAGATCGTCTATCAGAAATACTACCAGCCCAATCAGCATCAGTGTATCCATGCATCTGTATCTGAACCCTAGTCTCATAAAGTAGTCCATACTGCAATGTGGACTTCACATACCTGAGTATGCGTCTAGCCACATCCAAATGCGGTTTCCTTGGAGCCTGCATAAACTGACTTACCAATCCAACAACATAGCTCAAATCTGACCCGGTAATAGTCATATAAATCAAACTTTCTACTATGCGTCTGTACATAGTAGGGTCTTCCAGAAGCTCGCCTGCATCTGTGCTCAGCTTCACATTCTGCTCCAAAGGAACTGAAATAGTCTTATAGCCTATCATCCCATATTTTGACAGCATGTCCAATCCATACTGCCTCTGCAAGAGCCGTATCCCACTTGGTGATCTAATCACCTCAATGCCCAAGAAATAACGCAACTCTCCCAAATCCTTCATCTCAAACTTCTACTTCAATAGCATTTTCACATGAAGGATATCTTCATCACTGTTACCTGTCATAATCAAATCATCAACATAAATGACAAGTCGCATAATACCTTTCTCTGTTTTTCTCACATAAAGTGAGAAATCTGCCCTGGAAATCTGAAAGCCAATAGTGACAAGATATTGTCCTATCTTGTCAGACCATGCTCTAGGTGCTTGCTTCAAGCTATACAATGCTTTCTTCAACTTGCAAACAAACTCAGGATGAACAGCATGCACATAACCTGGTGGCTGCTCCGTATATACCTCTTCTTGCAAATCACCATGCAAGAAGGCATTCTTTACATCCATCTGATGTAAAGACCATTCCTTTGATGTAGCCATAGCAATGACTGCTCTTATGGTTGCCATCCTTGCAACCGGACTGAATGTTTCTTCATAATCAATGCTATATGTTTGTGCATACCCCTTGACTACTAATCTTGCCTTGTATCTGTTCACAGAACCATCTGCATTGTGCTTCACCTTATAAACCCACTTACAGCCAATTGCATTCTTACCTTTAGGCAAAGGTACCAATTCCCATGTAGCATTTGCTTCCAAGGCATCCATTTCTTCATCCATGGCTTTCTCCCATTTTTCTTTTCCCATGGCTTGCTCAAAAGAAGTGGGTTCTGGTTCCTATATCATTTTCACTATATAGGCATAGTGAATGGCTGTAAATCCATCATATTTCAGCCTATCCATACGATACCTAGCTCTGGTAGACCTGTGCAAAGTAGATTCACTCCCAGGTGCTCTCAAAACATCCCTGGTCTTCCTTATTCCAGGTGTAACAATAGAAGGAATACCCAACTCATCATCAATGCTCTGTTCTGAGCCACAGGATTCACCATCCACATAAGAGTGACCTGCATTCACATCAAACATGGGCTGATCTACCTTCTCTTTTCCTTTTCGTGATACCTGAATACCACTATCTGCATTGCTTTGAGAAGATTCTCCTGATCTCAATCTGCCTATCCATGGCGAAGAATGTGAACCACTGCTAGAGGACGTTCCAGGTACACTAATATTTTGTGACTGCTGCTGTGAATTTTGTGCAGCATTACCATTTTGTGCATCTACGTCATCAATCACATTTACTGGTTTATACCAGCTACTCATCTCATCAAAAATAACAATTCTGCTCACTGTAAACTTATGAGTAGAAGGGTTATAGCATCTATACCCTTTTTGCTGTAGAGAGTAACCAATAAAGATGCACTTCTCAGCTTTTGGATCCAACTTGGATCTCAACTCATCTCGCACATGAACATAGGCAATGCAACCAAAAATCTTCAAATGAGAAATATCTAGTTTCCTACCAGTATACCTCTCCTCTGGAATCATCCCATGTATTGCTGCAGTGGGATTCCTGTTCATTATGTAGATTGCTGTAGCAACTGCTTCAGCCCAGTAAAAATCTGGCAAGTCTTTTTAGTTGAGCATGGCACGAGATACCTCTCCAATATGCATGTTTTTCCTTTTTGCAATTCCATTTTGTTGTGGGATATGACTGCATGAATATTGCTGCTTTATGCCATTCTCCTGCAGGAACCTTGCAAACTCATTTGAGAGGTACTCTCCCCCTCCATCTGACCTTAAGCATTTTATTTGCAGGCCTGTTTCTTTTTCAACCATAGCTTCAAGAGTTTTGAAATGCCCAAAAACTTCACTTTTCTTTTTCATAAAATACACCTAAACTTTTCTGCTATAGTCATCAATAAAAGTGACAAAATAATGACAGCCTCCAAGAGATGCAGCTTTAGTAGTCCACACATCAGAGTCCATTAATTCCAATGGCTTCTTACTCTCTTGAACATGTCTAGGAAATGGTTTCCTTGCCTGTTTTCCAAATTGGCAGGCTTCACATACCTTATGCATTTCTGCAACCTTGAATTTAGGCAATCCTGTAACAATATTTTGGGCCTGCATCGATTTAAGTCGTTGTACATTAACATGTCCGATGCGTTTATGCCAGATATCAATATCTGCAACTACGCTGGTCCCATGTGCAAACATTGCTGCACTCAATTCAGACATGTCTGCATCCAATGTAAACATTCTGCCCTTCTTCTTTCCTTTTGCTATCAAGCGACCTTTATTTTTCATATCCTCAACAAAGCATCCATGAGGATTAAATCTGACCTGCAAGCCCTGCTCAACCATTTGACCAACAGAAACCAGATTCTTGGTGATATTCGGGACATGAAATACATCGGACAGGTATTTCTTTTTCCCATCCTGCATAGACAAAGGAATTTTTCCAATCTGCACAATAGGATGTGCAGTATCATCACCAGTCTCCACAAATCCTAGTTTTTCCATTTTCGTGGCATCCTCCATCCATTCTGCATGACCTGTCATGTGGTTTGATGCACCTGAGTCAACATACCATACATCGTTGCTTTCTTCTGCACTTGTCACAGAATTGTTCATGTGCTGCACCATAAACAAATGCTCATTTTTGTCATCACCTTGTCTACTAGAAGATGCATAATTCCCTTGTTGCAATTTTCCATTCATGATGTCATTCTGCTTTTTATAGCAGTCTTTAGCTATATGACCCATTTTACCACAGTAGTAGCATTCAACATTGCTGTTTGCATTTTGGCCTCTTTGCCATCCACCACGACCTCTTTGGCTCCCCCTGCCTCTAGAGTTACCACGTCCTCCTCCATAGGACTGGTTTTCTTGAGTTTGCTGCATATTCTGATTTCTACCACGGCCTCCAGATCGGCCTCCTCTACCTCTGCCTCTACCTCTTCCAGCATTTGAGTAGAAGACAGCTTCTTTTGAAGTTCCTCCTGAAGAAGATGCACCACCATTTCTCTGCTCCTCGGAAATTAGAAGAGCAATCAACTCCTCAAAATCAGGAAATCTTTCACGGACGGAAATGGATGTTCGGAACTATGCATAATCCTTTCCTAGACCATTCAAGGTCACAGAAACTAAATTATCATCTTCCATTGGCGACCCAATGGAAGCAAGTGCATCTGCAATCTTCTTCACCTTCATGTGGTAGTCATTGATGCTCATATTTTCTCTTTGCAAATGAAAGAGAATCAGACGCCATTACAGAACACTGCAAAAAATTCTGTCACTGCAAAGAACACAACTTCAGCCTCACAAGGTCAAATCTGCAAAACTGATGAAAGTGGTATTTGACCACACAGTCACTTCCTAGTGACGATTTTGCATCAACAAGCAACAAGGATGATTCTGTAACTCCCAATGTCTCTGCGCACAGGCATATGATCCAATTTGTACAGTAACTTTTCACCGACCTGTAGAACAGTGCTCGTACAGCATAAAACTGGGCCTTTTCCTGAGTGCGTGCAGAAAACTTCCGCCTCCAAAACATGCCCCGAAATGGCCTCAAATCAAAAAAGAGCAACCAAAGGCTAAAGCCCTTGCCCACAACATATACTACCCTCTTGCTACACCGCGAAGGGCGTCTCAATCTGAGACAATGCACTCTTGCACTTTCCGGCTGTGCTACCTGCAGAGACTTGCTCCCAAAACAGAAAAATGAAAGCAACACTGGTCCTCTTACCAGAACACCACGAACTTGGTTTGCTTTCTTGAGCTCCTTACCACAAACAAGGCTGTGATACCATGTCAAGATTGTGGGAGAGAAGGAAGGAGTCTCACTTGTAGCTTTCTTGCTTGCACAATGGGGGAATACACACAAAGGTGGAGGCTGAAAAATAGTTTTTCTCTTCTTAGTTGTGTAAGCCAGAAAGAACTCAAGTACATAGAAATAGAAGAACCCTATATATGGATCTCAAACCAAACTCAACTAACTAAGGTGGCATACTAAATGAGCCACGAACTAGAGTAGATAAGGATAGTTGTCATCTAGCTATTATTCATGGGCGGTGTACCAACCGCATCTGCAACTGACAAGTCGATGACATAAATGCACAACGGTCACCCTGGCATATCACGAGTGGAGCTCGATATCTCAACACCCACAATATGCACTTCATTGTATCCTAGTGTGCTACATTGTGCACTAGCATGCTACACTCATGCACACAGCACACACTAGTACACATCTATCACTACACATACAACATACGACACCTAGTGCACACATGCATTAGTGAACCCCATCTTAAGTCATTTTACTGCACTCATTTAGGATGTCAAATACATAGATGCATACAACCAATGCATGTCAAGAATCCCCACCATCGACAATGATAGGTACAGTGTATCCAAGTGCTCAAAAGAAAATTAGCACACAAGAGTCGGTATTTGTAAGAATAGTGTATGTGTAGACCAATTGAGCATGTACATAAGCAAGAGACTCCCACTATCTTTAAAGAACCAAGCTCTACAAGAAAAGTACAAGTGTCTCCCACTAGAAGTGAATCCTTGATGTCCAAGAGCCAAGAAGTAAATATCAATATATAATGGTCATATCATCCGGGCAACCAAGGTATATGATAAGTACATTCAGGAGCATATACATCCCATTATGAAAAATATAGACTCAAAAAGGGTCTCATAAGAAATTTATTAGGAATCCTTAATCTTGGATAGTCTCCCTTCCATGGTTATCATTGCATGCTTTTTTATCCCTTGGCCCCCCAACATTCCTAGGCTCCAGCCTACATTTTGTTGTAGGCCCCACCTATGGGGTCTCCTTTTCTTTTCACCCTAGTAACTAGATTTTTTCATCCTCCAACTACTCTTTCAAAAGTGCCACATCTGTAACTCGGATTTATTTTTTTCCTTAAAATAAATTTTTTAAAATTCTCATAAAAATGGTTATTTTTCCCTCAAAATGTGCCCAATCATATTGTAAATACTCATTTTCAATACACTTTTAAACATTAAATAGCCTCCAAATAAATTTATACTTTTTTTAACCCTCATAAATGGTTCTTGAGACCTTGCAAAGGTAGTTACATAACCTCTTTCTACCCCACTACTCCTAAGTGCTACACCAGCAAGGCGGATTAATTTTATGACCCCAAAAAGGGACTTTTTTCCTTCCCTCTCAAAAGTAGTATTTTTCACATCTAATGGTATCTAACCATATTATATACAAATCTAAGCATTTTCCATGCATTGTTTTGCTCTTTACTCCTAAATAATTATTATTGTGATAAAATTACTCTATTCCATTCTCTTACCTACCTTGCATTTTCTAATGGAAACGCTTAGGGACATAAGTAATTGTAAGAGGAAAGTGGATTTGCATGTTGGAGTGGATGAAGAGTATGATCTTACAAAGACCCCTTATAGCAAGAGTGGCCTAGATGCAACAATTGCTTTCCAATATTTCTCAGAGAGAAAGAAACAATATTGATCTTTGGGTAGATGGTTCCTTATATTCTAGCCCTAGCACTAGACTAAATCCACCTTTTAATTCCACTTCTTCGCTACTCTTTTTGTTGGGGATGGTGAACAAGGTCTACTAGATTATTGCAAATGCTTGGGTGGCAATCTTAAATTGCATCAATATTATCAATCAATGTTATATAACACTCACCAATCTTTGTTAAAATCCAAGGTTCTCTAACTGTGTTGCCAAAAGAACTTTCAAGAGTAGGAAAATAAAGTGTAGAAACTTGAAAAAGAATTGAAACATAGCAAAGACAAGGAATAAGAGATGGTAGAGGACAAGTAACAAACTTTGACCTTGGAGGAGGAGAATGCTTCATTGAAATTGCATTTGGAGCAAATGAAGAAGGATAAGAACATTGCAAAAGTGAAGTTGCAAAGGTGCAGGTAAACTCCCATGGGTTAAAAGAAAAAAAAATGTCAACTACTACCAATGTTATCACTATCCATTAAATTTGGAGCACGAAAAAGATGTGTGAAAGTATTAAGGTTTGTGATCTTGTATTATTAAAATTAAATTTAAAAGCCCAAAAGATATCTATAAGTAGTACAAAGGCCAAAATATTCCTAAGTAACATGATCGGCAAGTCATCAATGCTGAAGTGGGAGCTTTCAAAAGATCTATGTCAATGTAGTATGGACTTAGAAAGAAATCCCAACATTAGGAATGCTCGAGTTGGCATTTCTTTGATAAGTTTGTGTCCATCATATTGAAACCCTCATCCTTCAACACCAGATTGACTTTCCTTTTTTTACTTTATTTTGTGAGTATACATTGGTGTTGTAAATCTAATGTTAGTAGCCCATATCTTTGCAGCATATATTGTATGCCCACAGATCATACTATTTGGAAAAGTAAGAGTCCTTGGAAATGTGGAGAACATAAGGAATGGATAAGTCACATTACCATGCTGGTGGTGCATATTTTAAGAATACTTTCCATGGACTAGAAAACGAGCTACCTTCTATAGATGCACATTTGGGCATTCAATTACATTAGAAAATACAAGGGCCACTGCTTTAGCAAAATCTATTAGAAATGAAATATGACCTTGCAATATTGAGAGACGGTGAACTAGTAATGCAACAAATACACATGCCGCATGGCATAGTAGAATATGACACGATGGTTGTCCCTAAACCCCATGCATTACCATCCCTGCACCCCCCCTCCCGGTGTGTAAAACTCCCTCCCTTCAACTAACTTCCCCTTTAAATAGAGAGTACAAAGTTCATTGTTATACTTCACTCTTGTTCACCTTTAGGCCTCTAAACTTCCTTTCTCCATAGAGATGGCTCGTACAAATCAAACCGTGTGACACCATCTACTTCCTAGGAAAAACCAAAAGCTACCATCATGGCACAATGAGAATTTCCAAACTTCTTATGCCATGAAGGCTCATCCTCAGCCTTTGGGAAAAGCCACATATCAACTACATGGAAGACCATGCTTGAAAAGCACAAGGCCACAAGAAGACGATGACGATGACACCTCCACCAAGGATGAAACAAACAAGCTATCTAATAAGAGTGGAGATGAGGAGTACGGAGATCAGCAAGAAGATAAGGAGTATGAAGATGAGAAACAAAAAGATCAATAGGAGGTTTTTGTGAGCAAGGATACATACACTCATTAGGAGCAAGGAGATGAATAGCCACACCATGGCCGTGGCAAAGGTCTTATCGATGAAATCCTCAGAGATGAAGGCCTTGCTCCTGTGTAGGAGCCCGCAAGACTTCCCACACCACAGTAGTAACCCCCTCGACAACAACTAGCCCTAATGGCTCCACCAAGGCCATCACCTCTTCAAGGATGCCAAAGAAGACCTCTAATAACACAAGTGCCAAGGAAACGAAGGAGGACGAGGAGGAGGAACTACAACCTGAAGGCGTTTAGAGAGATAATGAAATATTAATAGAGCACACACCTTCTAATACACAAAGCACCATTTTCCCAGATTGTAAAGGAAATTTTATGGAGCTATGATGCAAGGTGTAGTGCTAGAGGCCCTACAAGAGGAAACAAAGGCTTACTTAGTAAGCTTGTTTGAGAATGAATACCTATGCACGATCAGATGCTTATGTTTTAAGAATGCCTTTAGAAGCTCCAATTGCTGGCCCTCGTTGAATGCTGAAATGATATGTTTTTTGGGTTGATTTTTTGTTGTTTTTGTTTCTGAATGGTTGTTTTTGGTGATGGATTGTTTGAGTTTGAAGATGTTTTGAAGTGTTTGGAATGGTTTGAGTATGTTTGAAGGGTTTATGTTCTTGTTTTGGTAGTTGAGATGGTTGAATGGATGTTTTGAGAGATGGTTAAGGTTTTGTTAAAAGGTTTATGAAAGATTGAATTAGTTTTGGTTTGGTTTTTATGGTCTCTGTTGATCTTCTATAAGGTTCTGTGGCTCCTATAGTTCTGTTCTTCTGTTATCCTATTGCTCTGTGGTTTGTTTTGTTTGTTTCTGCTGAGTGTTATGTTGGATGCATGGATGTTTTGGGAAGTGTCTTTGTCTTAGGAAAATGACAAATAGAAGCTCTATTCAAGTTAATTGAAGTGAAGAATTAGTTGATGGAGATTCACAGAAGGTTACAGAAGAACAATGACAGAAGCCAAATCTCACAGGACACTATGATGTCTCTGGTGTCTCTTTGCATTAGACATACCTTTTGGGAGGTATACCCACGACCAAGAAAGAAGAATTGAGTGCCATTATTGAGTATTGTAGTGAGGAGATGATGTACTATTGAGAGAGAGAGAGAGAGAGAGAGAGAGAGAGAGTCAGAGATAGTCAATTCTATTAAAAACAATGTATCTGTCTATGAGAGATTGAGAGAGAAACTATGAAGACATTGAAGATGAATACTATGTGATTTATTTCCATTCAAAAGTGGTGTATTATTTTATGTTCTTTGTTCTATTGATGGATTCTATGAAGATGTTGAAGATTATGGTTGATTCTATCAAATCCGTGGGAGATATCTACTATGATGATGCATGAAGATTTGTTGTTTTTTCTTGTTTTGGTCATCTGAAGAATGAAATAAAATCTTGTTGATGTTACAAGATAGACTTTCTTGCAGTAGAATCCCCTTTTCCTTGGTATCTCTCTTGGGACTCCAGCCCTTACCTTGGCTTCCAGCATCACCAAAAAATTTCATTTTAAAAAGTTATTAAGGAATGTAGTTATTTTGATGCCTTCCACACAAAGCTTCTCACCATTTTTTTGCCTAGCAATTATGTCGAGATAAGAGAATTCACTTAAAAGTTCATGATAACATGTTGTGCAACTCGTGAGGCACCTAGCTACCAAATTTCATTTTCTGATTGCACGCTAAATGGAGGAACAAGTGTTTCATCTTTATCATAGGCCATTGCATAATTCGTAAGTATAATGCCTAATCTTTCTAACTTGTGTCCCTTTACAATTTGGCATTCGTCTAGCTTCACAAAAAACTCCAAAGTTGAACCATTACCTCTTATAAACATACTAAATCATAAGCATATTACAATATAAGTGCATTGGATTGTATGATTAATATTATATCACAAGTTAGTACCTTTTGTGCATTGCACCTTGTAAAAACAAGCCATTGCACATTGCAACTTAATTATGTCAACAAAAATATTATTGAAATCATCATACTCAAAGGAAATAAATTTTTTTGGGCTTGCTGCCTTCTACTACTCCATGATAAAAAAGTATTGTCCGAGTGACTCTCCAATTGATGCATTTCGTGTTTGTTGCATGGATCTAAGTTGAAATGGATGAGGCAAGACCATATGTTCTTTCTTGTTGCAAGCTAGTGCATTTGCTATCATGTTGTATATGGCCTCATAACCTTATCGACTAACCCAGTTATCTCACATGTGAGTTGAACTTCTTCCATCGATAAGCTATTAAGAACATCCTTAAGAACCTCATTCAAAGCAACAAGGTGGAGGGCTCGATATCGAGGGTCTCTTTGCCTACTAGCTTGCTTGCCTACTAGCCTACTTGCCTCCTAGCCTATTAGCCTACTTTCATCCTTGCATGCTAGCCTACTAGCCCCCTTGTCTCCTTGCCTAGTAGCCTACTATTGATCCTTCAAGATCCTAGGAGTGAATCTAGTACGAAGGTAGCTTATTCTCAAATTAAAAGTAGCCTACATACCCATATACTAAGACTAGGTGGAGACCATACCTAACTACAAACACCAAGAACACCAATTGGAAGGACTTGGCTAAGTGACCTATTCATTTGAGAGCTTGAATGAGCATCAATCCATGAGAACATAAATCAACCCAAGATTGCTTGTAGTCAACCTGCCCATGACTATAGCACTTCATCAGCCCATGGCTGCACTTATGGCACACCTCAAGTAGCAAAAGTAAACTCCTAACCACTCAGAGACCCCAACAATAGAAACCTACAAATGCATTGAGTGCTTGCACAAGAAAAGGATTAGTTTCACACTTGATTAGCACTCAAAGTAAGTTGAAAACTAGTTGAGAATAAGAAGCACACTTGTATCATGACTCATCAATCATCGTGCATTGAGAATAAGAAAGTGGAAAGATTGATTGTGAATTTGTGCTTTAAGAAGTGGTAGAGTTAAAGCACAAATCAAAACCAAAAGAAATCACATTTAGAAATTGTATAGTCTTTTGATGGCACAAGACTTTCATGATCCTACCACATTGGCTTGCTCTTTTAATGGTTTTAAGACCAAAACCTCCAAAATCGAAGTTTGGATACAAAAGTTGTAGCTAATTTAAGTTGAAGGAATTTTTGAGTTAGCAATTGTGGGCATGTAATTTGGCTCTTTTTTACTCAATCATGTGCTCAAATAGTCACCCTATCTACTCCTTAACTTCTCAAGCTCTCAACCATTCAAACATGAAGCACAACCAATTTCATGCAAGCTATCAATGAATGTGAAATGTGCACCATTGCTTACACAAGTTTGTAGTATTACAATTTTTATGTTCTTAAGAGGTTTTTTCTCAATGAATCCTAACATACTTTAATATATTCTAATAAACTCTAATCTAATTCCAATCCCCAAACTGATTCCTCACCAATTTGGTCTCCTAAGTATCCAAACGCGTTTTGAGTGAGCAAGGCATATAAGCAGGAGATTGGTTCCTTATTGTTCCATCCCTATGAAGCGCACAAAGCCTTCTATTCCACCACATGAGTTCCTCAGGAGGATCAAGTCTATCCTTTCTCTTGCCAATGGAACCAAAATGTTAGACTCTATGTGACCTTAACCATGGGACATTGGATGTCAATTCTTATTATTTCAAGAGCTCTAATGTGCCTACAACTCAACTATTCTCACCTATTTGGCTCATACTCTTTCTTGAAACCATCAATATATATATATATATATATATATATATATATATATATATATATATATATATATATATATATATCATGAACAAAGAAAGCTAGAGTTCCAAAGGTTTAGTATACTCACCTACTTACCTTCACCGCATTATATTCCAAAAGCATGGACGGCGGCTAATCGATGGTCTCACGATTATGCATTGCACTCCAATATGTTGCCTCAACTTCTTCACATTCATGTTGTGTAGCTCCAATACCAAGAGAAGAAGAGGATGGAGAAGATCTTCTCCCAATAAGTCCCTCACTCTCTTACACTCTCTCCCTTAGACACTACCTCTCACTCAACATTTTATGTCCTAGCTATGGAAGCACGAGGGGAAGAAGAGATCAAGATGAGTGTCACCCTCACTTGGACTCTTACTCAACTCACACTCTCACTCCCTCTCTCTCGATCAATGATGCCACATGAGAGATGAAGATGAGTGTCACCCTCACTTGGTCTCTTACAACTCGCACTCTCACTCCCTCACTCTCAAGAAATGGTTGACACTTGATCCTAGAAAAGAATTTAGAAGAAAAGAAACTGAATAGTTGCACATATAAGACTAAGCTAGTAATTTTTCTTTTAAACATTCTATAAGGTTTAAAGTTTCCACTTTTGGTTGGGTACTTGTCCTTTTTCGTTGGTGATCCTTTTCCATTTTGCAGGAACTTTGGCCCTTGTGCATATCATTTAGGCAAAATTGAATAGACATTGCACATAAACCTCACATCCATTGTGGATCTTCTAATGTGACCTTGGGGGCATTATTATAATTTACATGGGAGCTTGCTTGACTCTCACTTTGTTTTTTTGAACATATAAGAGTCATATATCTCTAAGTAGCTGATCGAAAATTACATAATAACCTTGCAAATATATGGTGCATAAGCTAACACACTAAAGTTTTCAAAGAGTATAACTCTTTTCAAAAACTACTTTTGGCACACGACCTTTTCTATTTGTCAACTTGTACACTACTATAGTTCATATCTTTAGCAACTAATATTCTTGGCACTTCCCAAATTAACTTTTTTGAATTAGATTAACATCTATTTCACCTATGAGATGTCAACTTGAGCAACACAATCACTAGAAATGCTATACTCACCTTAAGGCAAAGATGCTTCCCATCGAGGTGATTCAAGATGAGTTTGTTAAGAGGAGGTACTTGTCTCTAATGGCAAGTGATGATGAATTAGATCTATTAAAGGTGAGGATGTTTGAATTGGTGGTATGTTAATGGGCATCATATTCTTACGTAGTGTAATTGCTTAATCTTCTATGGCCCCTTTAACTCATGGATGGTGTGTTAGTGATGTAGACATGGCGATGTCTAACAAGATGTGGCCCTAGAACTAGCATTGAATAAATATGTAAGGTTCATTTGGTTAATTGACTCTACCTTATTCATCATTCTCTCACTCCTCAAGAAGGTTCTCTTTGTGTTTGAACCTCTATTAAAAGCAATGTAAGTATGTTTTCTCCCATTGATGGAGGCCATATCACAACCTGAAAAAGAAGTTGAAACATCCATTTGATCTCATATAAATACAATACATTTGCAAATAAAGTGCTTCTTAGACTTAAGTAGCGAATGCACACATCCTCAAACATGTATATGCCACCTTATCTTAATCTTGAGTTGGTGTGATGATGTTCATACCTATCCAATGGCACTATTCACCTCATGGGAAAGTTTTACATCCATGTATGTTATCTTGACACAAGGAATCCCTTTGTTGACATGTAAAAAACATAGATATTGTGCCATCTTTGTGTAGAGTGGCTTTGGAAGGTGAACCCATGTATGATATGTATATGAACCTTGACAGTATCTAACTTGATGACTTGATTGTGCTATGCACGAGTGGGATCTAAGTGTGGAAAATCCAAATCATATTGTAGTGGTGACTACATCCATATGTAAACAATGTATTCCAAACCATGATTGCATCTTTGTATACCAACAATATTTCTCTCCACTCTTAGCTAACTACCTAGAGGAAGTCATGCTATTTGTCAGTTTAAATAAGGCTTCGTAATCATAGTCATTTCTCTTATCTCTGCTCTAACAATCTCATAGGTAAGAATGATTTGCTTCATATCATGCAAGTAATCATCACCACTAATGGCTTCTAAATACTCTTCCATGTCTTTTTGCAAAGACCTAGACCCCACAACTCCATATAGTATTGTTGGGATAACCAATGTATAAAAAAACCACAATTTGATCTAGGGTTCTTGGAACGAAACATATGTGCAATTTCCCTTGAGTACTCCAAGTGTTGTTTTCTGGTAGTTATTGCATCTCGTAATGAAAATACATGTCCAATAAACATTATCCAAAAATATAGATAGGATCCATCCTTTTTCCATGCAAAAGGTGTGCAATGCATCCATGTGTCTCTACAATCCCTCAAGAGAGTCCAAGATATCAACACCACATCATTTGCATATAAAAAGATGGGTATCAATATGCTAGCCAACTTTGCACCTAGTCCCCCTAATCTATCCACATAATTTGATAGTCGATCGACATAAATACAAATAAATTAGGTGAAGTGGAAAACCTTGCTCAATATCGATAGTACTATCCACCATATCAAAAATCCCTCTTAGAGCATGAACCTTCCCTATCTTTAACTCATACAGAGCATAAATCCCTCCCCTTTAAATCCTTTGGAGTCCCAATATCATGTGATCATTGTATGAGCCTATCCTAGGGCATGTGTCAAATGCTTTGTGAAAATCCACAAAGAAATAATAAATCATTTCCCCATGTGCCCTATGTTGGGGGTTAAAGGCTATGTGTGCCTAGCTACCCATAATGACTATGTACTTAGTGCCCACACACTTGTACCCTACAGATGGTGGCCGTCCATGATTATGACTTTATTCTTTATGCTTTTTATGACAATAGAATAAGGGAAAGCAAGTTACATGTTATGACAATAGAATAAGGGAAAGTAGGTTACACGTTATGACTGTTGGAGTTCCCACGCATCGTCTTGCTCTCTCTTGCTTGAACTCCATAACTCTTACATTCTCTTTCTTCCACTTGTGTTCTCACCTCTTGCTCCACCTTTCATCACAATGAGTATTCAAGAAGCTTCACCAACATTCACTTTTGCCTGAGTAGAGAGCTTCATATGAGCTTCCATGTAGCCCCACTTCAATTCATTTAAGGTATGTAGCAACTCCCCTCCCCTCCTGGCTTGTTTCCTGGCCTTTGAAGCACCTCCTCGCATTGCCAAGTGACCCAACAGGGTCAGCCACAATAGATAGAGCCCAAGAGTAGCCCACAAAAATTTTGTTGCATTTTTAGGGGGCTGCACTACTACTCCCTCTGTTGCCATTTGGTCTTGCCATTCTCCTCGGTGCTTTGCCACCGAATCTTTGAGGGTCTTTCTAGCTTCCTTGGGCTTCATATTTGACATTAGTTGAAGAGATTTAGATTAACCATTGCTCTACAATTCAAGAATGACATGTTGTTCACTATTTGGACAACAAATATTTTCTTGTTTTATGCTATATTGATGCTTATGGGACAAGTTTGCAATGTCGGACCATGTATTGATGCTCAAGAAAGGATTTTGGATCAATAAGACTTTACTTAGCTTTTCTAGAAGGGTTCTTTGCTATAACACCCTATGGGTAGCAAGCATTCACTATGAAGCCTTATGTATTGAGTGCCTATAGATGCTTTGGAGATACTACATTGATGTATTGATGCTTGGTTTGCAAAGATTAGACACTTAAGTCAAAGGGAGACTCTTACTTTCCTATGTATATATGCTCAACTAGTTATATTGGCTCAATCTTCGTTTTGTTATATGCTTTTTGGCTCAGTTTTGGAGCTAATTTTCTATTATTACAATATCCTGTATTCTCTTTGGTTAGCAAAAATAATGGCGTGTGTTTCAAATATGATAGTGCCATATTTAACATTGAGAAGTTGGATAGCAATAACTTCCAGTATTGGAAGACCTAGATTTGGCAGGTATTAGTGCAAAAAAAACAAGTTAGATATTAAAAATCAAGGAAACAAAGCCAAAAAACTGGGATAGAGATGATTGCGATGAGCTTGACAAGCTATGCAAGTCCACCATTATATTGTCTTTGTCTAACCAAGTGTACTTCTATGTTATTGTTACTTAAGGTGGTGTTTATGATTTATGGAAAAAGATATGTGATTTGTATGACAAGCAGAGTCATACCTCATAGTTGTATTGGTTGAAGAAGCTTGTGGACCTTTGTATGAAGGAGGGCACTTCTACATCCACTCATTTGAATGAGTCCATTTTTTGCCAATTTATCTCATATAGGGCTTTCAATTTAAGGATAACATAAAGTCCTTGCTCTTGCTTGTCACACTACCAAAGTTTGGGATACATTTTATACTGTTCTAAGTGCTAATCCTCTTGAATATGGCTTTGAATGCTTCAATGTAGAGAGTGCTTTGCTTATAGAAGAAGTAAGAATTAAGAATATTTTTGTAGCCCATACTTCTCATGCACTTATAGTTACATGTAGACATGATGGGAAAGGGAATGGTTGCCATGGTAGAGATCACAACCCAATAGGGGAAAGTCCAAGTCTCATAGACAATCATAGAGTAAGTCCTATGATCCTAAGTCCTCTCTCATTTGTCATGATTTCAAGCAATAGGATTACATAAGGTCATAGTGCCATAAAATGTGCAATGATAGCAAAAAAGGAAAAGGAAAAGTATAAGAAAATGCAAAGTTTTCTAATGATTGCATTCTTCCTAAGTCCATTGTTAAGATAGAATAGATAAATGCCTTGGAGTACACATGTTCACTTTAAATGCTAGAATTCCTGCAACGATGAATGCTTCTATATATGCTAAAGGAAAAGGAGTGGTTATAGACATTGAAATATGGCATAACATATTGGACATGCAAATGTGCAAAGGCTGAAATTAATGTAGTCCAAAGGGTTGGTTATGTCAAGAATTGCGTGGTGGGGGGACTTGCTCAAGATGCTGCGCCGAACACACACAAAATGCACAAGGAGAAACTCACTCAAGAGACAAGAAGAGAGATGGAGGCCAAAACATTTTCTTGTTGGTTTCTTCTTCTTCTTCCACACTCTTTACAATGTACACAAAGTATAGATAAGATACAACATAAAGGAAAATGGCCTACTAAGTCAAACAATGCATAACTGACTACACTAGTCAACTGGCACTATAACTATGCCAGCTATAAATAGGTGTAACAACCTAAATATAATAAGTAATGAGTCAGTGGCCATGTAAGAGTCATAATGACCATCGACATGCTAAGTGTAGATGTGTGTATCCATCTAACCAGGCGGTCCATCATTAATGTCCGCATGTGTTGAGCCTGTCATCTCAACACTCCCCCTCAAGCTCAACTACATCTCTGCAACTCCAAGTAAGCTTCAAAACTTTTGAAGCTTCTCTGTACCCAATGCCTTCATAAAGATGTCAGCTATCTGATCCTGTGTGCTGACATACATTAAGTCAATCTCACCTGCTAGTACCTTCTCTCTCACAAAGTGGTAGTGTACCTTAATATGTTTTGTCCTGGCATGGAACACAGTGTTCCTAGCCAACTGTATACTGCTCATGTTGTCACAATAAATGACAACTGGACCTTCCATCTGCACATCTAAATCAGCCAATAACTTTTGCAGCCATACTATCTCACATGCTGCAATAGCAGTACCTCTATACTCAGCCTCTGTACTCAACAAAGCAACTATAGATTGCTTTTTGCTGCTCCAAGTAACTGCTGCAATACCAAGAGAGAACATGTATCCGCTGATAGATCTTCTATCAGACATACTACCAGCCCAATCTGCATCTGTGTATCCAAACACATGTACATCTATACCTACCTCATAGAAAAGTCCACAATGTAATGTGGACTTCACATATCTCAATATGCGTTTGACTGCATCCAAATGTGGCTTTCTAGGTACTTGCATAAACTGACTCATAAGACCAACAGCATAGCTCAAGTCCGGCCTTGTAATGGTCATGTAGATCAAACTCCCCACTATCCTCCTGAACATAGTAGGGTCTTCTATCTCATCCCCAACGTCAGCACTCAACTTTACATTTTGCTCCAACGGGACTGAAAGTGGTTTGTATGTTGTCATACCATACTTGGACAACATATCCAAGCCATACTATCTTTGGGACAGCCATATACCATCATCACATCTGATCACCTCAATGCCAAGGAAGTACCTTAGCTCACCTAAATCCTTCATCTCAAACTTCTTCTTCAAAAAATCCTTGACTTCAGCAATCCCACTATCACTATCACGTGTAATAATCAAGTCATCCACATAGATGACTATGATGATCAAACCTGCATCTCCCTTTCTCACATAAAGTGAGTGATCAGCATCAGAAACATAAAATCCAATATTGACAAGATACTCTCTGATCTTGTTAGACCATGCTCTAGGTACTTGCTTGAGCCCATAGAGCGCCTTTGTCAACCTGCACACATACGTGGGAATCTCTAAATCTTCATAACCTGCTGGCTGATCCATATACACTTCTTCCTGCAAATCACCATGCAAGAAGGCATTCTTCACATCCATTTGCTGCAACCTCCAACCTTTGGCTGCTACCAAAGCAATCACACATCTGACAGTTGCCATCCTAGCAACTAGACTAAAAAATTCTTCATAATCTATGCCATATGTCTAGGCATAGCCTTTTGCAACCAGCCTAGCTTTGTACCTACTAATAGAACCATCTACATTGTGCTTAATCTTATAAACCCACTTACATCTAATAGCTTTCTTGCCCTTTGGCAATGATACTAGATCCCAAGTCTTATTGGCCTCTAATGCATCCATCTCCTCATCCATTGCTGCATCCCAATGAGTATGACCAACAGCATCCTCAAAGCAAATGGGCTCAACAACCTCAACTAGTTTCACCATATAAGCATAATGGTGAGCTGCATAACCTTCAAAACCAAATCTTTAAATAGGGTATCTGACCTTGCTAGATCTGTGTACCACCGGATCACTCAATGGAGCCTTTACATTACTATGAGCTCTCTGTACACCTGGTGTCCTGACAGAAGGAATACCAAGCTCATCATCCAAGCTCTCTGAGCCACTGGAGTCTCCATCAAGAACTACATCAATGCCATCTGACACTTTATTCTTTCCTTTGTCTTTACCTGTAGTGCTACTAGATGCACCTGAAGATGTAGAGCTACTCCTTAGTCTCCTAGACCAAGGACTACCAGATGATGTCTCTGGTCCACTAAGAGTCCATGATTCTTGCTTTTCAGTCCGCACATGAGTGTCATGATCATCATCATCATCCAATACATCACCACTAGATGCATACCAACTACTCATTCCATCAAAGATGACATCCCTGCTCACTCTGAACTTACATGTGATAGGGTTGTAATAGCGATACCCTTTCTGCTCTAAAGAGTATCCAATAAGAACACATTTTTCTGCCTTTGGATCAAGCTTCTTCCGTAGCTCATCTGGCAATGAACATATGCAACACAGCCAAATACCTTCAAGTGTGATACATCAGGCTTCTTGCCAGTAAAGCATTCTTCAGGAGTCATCCCATGAACTGCAACTGTGGGAATTCTGTTCATAATATAAATAGTAGTATGAATAGCCTCAGACCTAAAAAGCTTAGCCATATTCTTTTCAGCCATCAAGGCGCGTGCAACTTCTACAATATGCCTGTTTTTCCTTTCTGCAACCCCATTTTGCTGTGGGGTATACCTGCATGTGAACTGTCTCTTTATCCCATGAGACCTCAGAAAATCACTGAACTCATTCGAGAGATACTCTCCCCCTCCATCTGACCTCAAGCACTTTACTTTCAAGCATGTTTCTCTTTTAACTGCAGCCTTGAAAGTTCTAAAGTGCTCAAACACTTCACTCTTTTCCTTCATAAAATATACCCACAACTTTCTAGAACAATCATCAATGAATGTGACAAAGTATGAACTGCCTCCAAGAGATACATTTTGTGTAGGCCCCCAAATATCTGTATGCACAACATCAAGGATATTTCTACTTACATCTCTGCCATGTGAAAAGGGTTGTCTTGCCTGCTTACCAAACTGACATGCTTCGCATATCTTATGAAATTCTTCAACTCTAAATGTAGGCAGACATGTAACCAACCTTTTGAACTGCGTTTGTGCCAAATTTCAATATCTACAACAACACCTTTTCCTTTAGCATACATAGCAACATTCATAGTAGGAATTCCAGCATCCAGAGTAAACATACATCCAACTCTACTTCCCTTTGCAACCAACCTGCACTTGTCATTGAAGTCTTCTACAAAGTAGCCCTTTGCATTAAATCTGACTTGCAGCCCTTGCTCTACCATCTGACCGATTGACACCAAGTTCTTTGTAATAGATGGCACATGTAATACATCTGAAAGACTCTTTGTCTTACCATCATGCAAAGATAAGGGAACTTTTCCAATATGTGAAATTGGGTGGCATGAATCATCACCCGTCTGCACATAACCTGTATTTTGCAAATCCTGCATCTCTCCAAACCATTCTGCATGGCTGGTCATATGATTGGATGCACCTGAATCAACATACCAAACATCATCATGTGTTCCCTTTCCTGTAACAGCATTCAGCATATGCTGCATAACGAACAGACATTCATTTTTGTCTTCATTCTGTCGTGAAGACGATGCATAGTTTCCTTGCTGCAACTTACCACTATGAATATCATCTTTCTTAGCATAACATTGGGCTACAACATGACCTATTTTGCCACAGTAGTGACACACAATACCAGAGTTGTTAGAACCTCTATTCTGCCATCCATCTCTTCCTCTAAAGCTCCCCCTGCCTCTAAAGTTACCACGACCTCCTGAAACCTGCATATCGCCAAATTGCTGATTCAATCTATTTTGCCAGTTGTCACTACCACATCCTGTACCACGGCCACTTGGAGAGAACTTGCCACGTCCCCTTCTTGAAGTGGAGTAGAAAGCTTGGACTTGTTCACCACTTCTTTAAGATGTCTCACTCTGCATGTTGATCTCTTCAGTGATCATAAGGGAGACCAACTCATCGAAATCTAGAAATGGCTTTCTGACATATATGGAAGTTACAAAAGATTTCCAAGACTTTTCATTGTTAAGTCTACCCAAGGTAGACGACACCAAATCATCATCATCAGGCATTGCATCAATCGCTGCCAAGGTATCTGCAATGCTCCTTACCTTCAGTGCATACTCATTGATAGACATCTTCCCTTTCTTCAATGTATTCAACTCTTGCTTGAGTTGAATCTTTCGTGCCTTTGTATTTACGGAAAACATACTTTCAAGTATGGTCCAAGCTACATATGAATTCTCTGCATTTCTGATATGTCCCAGCATATTATTGTCAATTACTACAAACAGCCAATACATGACCTTTTTGTCTTTTTCATTCCATTCCTTCTGTGCCTTTGTCTCTTCTGTAGTTGGAGAATCACTCACCTCCGGCTCCTTTTCTTCACCTGACACAAACTCGTAGAGGCCTTTTCCAATAAGGAAGTTCGTGACATGGAACTTCCATGAAGGGTAGTTGTTCTTGTCGAGCTTCTCAATGATGGGGTTTCCACTATTCTCTGCCATTATCACAAACCTAATACCAAACAGCAAGCAAATCTTCTACAACCCTCGACATGTAGTGCACAGCAATACACCAGACAGCCTTTTTCACTGTTTGCTCAACAATACATGCAATCTGCAACCAGTTTGCAAATAAACCTTGTGTTTATTTGCTGGTAAACACCTTTGAACTTACAGATCTAAAATCTGTAACCTGTGCACTTGTATACGGCAAACACAGCTAAAATTGCAGGGTATCTCAAACTGCTGTCCGCAACATTGCGGCTCTAAAACGGGGCCTGAAATGACCTCAGATTGCCAAAATAGCAGCGGGGGATATGCCTTAAAGGGCCTTTCTACAGAATACACAGCGCTCTTCGAGCACACCAAATCTCACTGCAATCTGAGATTTTTGCTCTGCCCTGCTTCTGGTGCCTCCACAGGCACTGTCCAAGAGAAAGAGTGGAAGAATGGGAGAGCTTCTTACCCGTGGCTTGCTTGCTCGAACCTTGCTTCTTCTCCTTCACTTCAGCCTTTGAAATCAGCCTCTCTTAGTGGCGCGGCTCTGATACCATGTTAAGAATCCCGTGGTGGGGAGACTTGCTCAAGATGCTACACCGAACACACACAGAATGCACAAGGAGAAGCTCACTCAAGAGACAAGAAGAGAGATGGAGGCCAAAACGTTTTCTTACTGGTTTCTTCTTCTTCTTCCACACTCTTTACAATGTACATAAAGTATAGATAAGATACAACATAAAGGAAAATGGTCTACTAAGTCAAACAATGCATAACCAACTACACTAGTCGACTAGCGCTATAACTATGCGAGCTATAAATAGGTGTAACAACCTGAATATAATAAGTAATGAGTCAGTGGCCATGTGAGAGTCATAATGACCACCGATATGCTAAGTGTAGACGTGTGTACCCATCTAACAAGGCGGTCCGTCATTAATGTCCACATGTGTTGAGCTTGTCATCTCAACAGGTTTCAAGGTTGCTTTCTTTTAGAGTTGTAGAATTTCATAAAGTGTGTGAAGCATGCTAGTTTGGTAAGCATGCCCCTTTTCACATGATAGATATATGAGCAGAAATATACTTGATGTTGTGCACATAGATATTTGGGGGCCTACTGAGAGCGGAGTTTTGAGCCCAGAATGTCCTAAAATTTGCCAAAAAATCCAAATTTTAGGGGGAAAATATTCGACATCGAAGGCGGCGGCTGCAGCTAGGACGATCTTAAGCACCAAGTGAAAGATGGCTTTTAAAAGGCGTCCGAGTGACACTTGTGGATTTTTGATAATTTTTTCGACTGTCGTACGGGATGCCGGGAGCTGCCAGTCAGTGCGGGATGCCGAGATGGACGTGCAAGATTTTTCAAAGGTCGAAACGGAGTCCGGACGCGGAAGAGGCCAAAAATTGGCCAAGATTTGAAAAGGTGGACCAAAACTTAGGCCAAAGGGGGGGGTGTCGTTTGGGACTTTAACCCCCCCCCCCCCCCCCCCATTTTCTCACATGGATATGGCGACAGCACGTCGTGATCAGGATGGTGCCGAAAAAATCGGATCCCCCCCCCCATAACTCGATTCTGGGACTGCAAAGAAGCCATAGAACACACATTGGCCACCAACTTCTCCCTCTTCCCTGATCATATCGCCGATCTTCATGCAAGATATGGCTAGCTGCATGAAGAGATCAGAATCTAGTCTTTCTCTCTCCTCCCTCTCTCTCTTCTCTATGGGTTGTTCATGTGCACTATCTTGAAGGAGGAATCGGGAAGGAGATTGAAGCAAACGGTGATGGAGATTGATGGAGATGCTGAAGATTGATGTGCAGCATTGGATTGAGAGCAATGGAGGCTCCATCCACTGGTTATGCAATCAATTAATGCGTCTCGGTTTTCGTAAAAACACGGTATGACCATTTTAATGAAGAAAATGAAGGTTTTTTGATAGTTTATGATGGTAATGATGTTCTTATTGGATGAAAATTTGTTTGAGTGCTGGTTGTATCATGATTAATTGCTAATTATCAGAAAATTTTGATTTTGCAATGATTTACATGCTCTATTTAATTCCCAAAAACCCGAAATGTGATTTTTTAGCGGTAAAATGATAGTTTTGTCGTTTGGGTGGGTGAAATGTGTTCCTATGGGGGGGAAATGGAAAATAAATTGAATGTTAGTAGGCTGAAGTGATTGGAACAAGAAAAATCAGAAAATAGCATATTTTATTGACAAATAAATCAAGAAAATGGGAAAAATAAGGGGAAAAAATAGAAATACGCCTCACAAAAATAAGAAAAAATATAATGATTGTTTGTGGATATGTGGTAGTGGCAAAGCATGAGGTTTAGCCTCAGTTTTCCCTACATCCTTGTCAAAGTTTGTGATTTATCGCTTTTCATACATCAAAACATGACAAAATGAACCTCTACACCTATGCAACGAAAGCAATACCTAAACGTACGGGGTTGGGATGTTTGAATGGTGCAATTTGCGTGTTGATTATTGCTGATTTTTTTATGCATATCATGATATAGAGTTTGTTGTATTTTAATTAAGAGGATAGTAGCATGGGTGTTGTCTCGGTGCTATCCTTACATCGCGGCAACGAGTTAGTGAATGAGCATTGGAAAGCCTGGTTGTGCACAACACGTTTCTGATTGAAAATTATGTTTGAGCACTTTAGGATCATCCACTTTTGCATGTGCATGTCAACCATGGTATCAGAATAAAAAGGACTGGATCCATAGTACATGTTTTTTATGACGATGACCCACGCTTGAGTGTGGAAAGGCAACCTAAGCCGTAGCATAGACGTTCATTTCTTGGGGGATCATTTGGTAAGGACACATGGTATCTCCTGGAATACTTTCAAAATGAAATAGTGGAGTTTATTCGTTTGTTCTATATGTTGAGCAGTGCATTAAGGGGCCAATCCCTGCGATGTAGGAGAGCTGTAGTGAGGCCGTGGTGATTTCACCGAGAGGTTGCCTCCCATGTATGTGATTATCGTGGGATTTATGGAATCATCCCATGTATGTGATTATCACATACATCCCACGATAATCACATTCATGTCTAAGAAGGGTGGAGCTCCACCATACTAAGAATGGCCGCGATGATTCCACCGAGAGATTGACTCCCATGTCCATGTTATAGTTGCAAGTGTAGAATGCTTCTTGGACTTTAGGGTGATAAGATTTGCAGGATGTCCGAGCTATTGAGTCTTGCTAGGCAGGCCTTGGATCTTACAAACAGACTGTGATGTCGATATACCCGCCGGTCGAGTGGTTCTAGGTAGAGGTGCTAATCGAGTAATAGTCGATGCATACCCTGAGTCTCCTCAGAGTGAGAGAGCTCCTTTATCCTCTACTGGACTAGAAACAACAGATGATCCATTTGGTAGTGAGACATCATCCAGTGATGAATCTAAAGAGGGGTCCCTACAGAGGATATTTATCAGATAACTCTAAATGAGCCGATAGAGCCGCAAGATAGGATAAGAGACGCAGATATGATTGAGTTGGACCTTGGCACGCCGAATGATTCGCGGCCAATTAAATTAGGTTCCATGCTCAATTCAACAGAAAAGGAGAACTATATGTCCTTGATTCAAGAATTCCGCAACATCTTTGCTTGGAGTTATGATGAGCTGAGAGGCATTCCTCCCAGCCTGGCTCTTCATACTATTCTTGTAAAAGAGGGCAGTCATCCTGTGCGTCAGAAAATAAGGCGTATGCCTTTTGAATTGAGGAACGGGCTGTTTGAAGAGTTACAAAAGTTTCAGAAAGCTGGTTTAATCTTCCATGTACAGCACACAGAATGGTGTTCACCAATTGTCATCAAGAAGAAGAAAAACAACCAAATCCGACTATGTGTAGATTTTAGAGAGCTGAATAAGCAGACGGTTAAGGATTACTACCCGCTGCCATTTATTGACCAGATTTTGGATCAATTAGTGGGTAGGAAAATATATTCGTTTATGGATTGCTTTAAAGGTTACAACCAGCTGGCAATTGCAGAAGAGGACAAGTTGAAAACAACTTTCATTACTATCTTTGGTACTTTTGCGTACCATGTGATGGCCTTTGGTTTGTGCAATGCACCTGGATCATGGCAACGAACAGCAGACAGGACCTTTGGTGACATCTCCCCAGATGAGTTGAAAGTATTTATCGATGACCTGGGGGCAGCCACTGTAAGGGAAAGGATGTTAATTATTTTAAGAAAGTGCTTTGAGCGCTGCAGATAATTTTGTATCGCTCTTAACCCATGGAAGAGTGTCTTTGGAGTGCCTTATGGGCTATTGCTAGGCCATGTAGTTAGTTCAGTAGGGATCGCAACTGACCCTGAAAAGATCAAGGTTATAGTCACTATGAGTCCACCACGCACTCCGAAAGAGGTACATAGCTTTCTGTTATCGATAAGGTATTATCGGAGGTTTATAAATGCCTTGGTAGAAAGGACGTTGCCATTAACGAACTTATTATCCTTTAGCTCTCTATTTGTATGGAGCGACCCTTGTAAGGTAGCTTTCGAGGATGTGAAACAGGAGCTAGTAAAAGCACCAGTTTTAAAAGCACCTAAAAGAGGCGAGGTATTTTACATATTTTCAGTAG
This sequence comes from Lygodium microphyllum, assembly GCF_053477565.2. Lineage (NCBI taxonomy): Eukaryota > Viridiplantae > Streptophyta > Polypodiopsida > Schizaeales > Lygodiaceae > Lygodium > Lygodium microphyllum. The sequence continues at coordinate 122,955,123 of NC_141161.1, forward strand.
CCACCATGCATAGTATCAACTACTGTTTAGCCCAAATCTGGGAGGAAAAGTGGTATCATCCGATAGCTTTTGCTAGTCAAAAATTGGGCATATCAGAAATTAACTACACCTTCATGGAGAAGTTATGCCTTGCGATGGTCTTTGCAACTAAAAAATTCAGGCACTACATCCTCTATGAGAAGGTAGTTTTCTATACGAATGCGGAAGGGCTTAGATTGCTTATGAACAAGCTACAAACGCCTGATCGTCTGGCAAAGTGGTTAATCACTTTACAGGAGTTCGATTATGAGATTAAGAGTAAGCCACCGAGGTTGCAGGGTATTGTGGAATGCCTTGTGGATTTCGGGGAGCCGAAAGAGACTTTGCCTGAAGGAAGTGATATTGAAGAAATGTTTAAAATTGATACAGCTTCTATCCCATCTTGGTATGCTGCTATCACGCATTATCTATCAACAGGAGAGACTGGAACTGGTTTATCAAAATCAGAAAAGAGAAAAATCAGACAACAGGCTTTGAAGTTTTCCTTGATCGCAGGAACACTATATCAGCAGGGTGTTGATGATATCTATCGCCGATGTGTAATGCCTGACGAGGTTCCTTTCATCTTGGAAGAGTGCCATGACTCCGCGTGTGGAGGGCACTTCGTTGTTGATGGCACAGAAAGCTTTAAGAGCTGGATATTGGTGGCCGTCCATCTTCCAAGATTCCTTTGAGTACGTTAAGAGATGTGATACCTGTCAAAGACATGACAACAGAGAGAATAGGAAATGCCCACTTACGCTTATCATGGCTATCCTTTCATTTGAGAAGTGGGGCATTGACTTTGTGGGTCCTATCACCCCATCGTCTACTACCCAAAAGAGGTACATTATAGTAGCAACCGATTATTTTACAAAATGGTCAGAACACGGCGAGGAGGCAGGACAATGCAAAAAAGATTGCAAGTTTCCTCTTAGAGCAGATTATCTGCCGTTTCGGTCCACCGAAGGAACTAGTGTCAGACCGTGGAACCCACTTTTTGAATAAAGTGATTAAAAGCCTGACTGAAGCTTGGCAAATCAAGCACAACAAAATGACCCCCTATAATCTGCAAGCCAATGGGCAAGTCGAAATTACTAATAAGCAACTTGTGGGTATCTTGTCTAAAATAGTCTCTGAGAAGAAACGAGACTAGGACAAGAAGTTGTATGTGGTAGTATGGGCATACAATACAATGTTCAAGCGAGCTACCGGCCATACTCCATTTAAATTAGTTTATGGGGAAGAGTGTGTGTTATCCCTCGAAATCGAGTTGCCAACCATACAGTTTGCAATTAACCACTCTTTGGGAGACGAGGATTCTGTCTTTGAACGGTCACAACCCTAGCTCACCTGGATGAACTAAAATTGCAGAGCTTCTTACACCAGGAGGTAGCTAAACATCGGATGAAGCAGTTGTACGACCTTAAAGCAAAGAAGTATACCTTTAAAAAAGGGCAATCAGTTCTGTACTACGATGTGCGTAGGGAGCTGTTTCCAGGAAAGCTGGAACCTAGATGGGATGGCCCCTACAAGATTGTCAGGATAGGGAAAAATAGGTCTACGGCTCTACTAGCTGATCTGCAGGGAGTAGAATTTAAAAATAAGGTTAATCTTAATAAGATTAAACTTTATTATTTCTAAGTATGCTAACATGGAGAAATGCATTGCAGGTCCATGCTGGGGCTGATTTGAGACTTGCAAAAGAGCTTAAAGCTGGTTGATGGGGCGGTTAATTCCTTATTTGGAGCACCCATATCTGAAGCAGAGATACCATCAGGGGAAACTTATCTGGTGGAGCAAAGGATATAAAGTGATTGAGCAAGAGGACGGAACCTTTGTGTGGGAGATCAAGGTCTTCTGCCATCACTGCTTACGAATGTTGACAAGTATCCCTGTTGAGTTTAATGAAGAAGGTGGGATGGAGCCATCAGTTCATCCTCTAAACATGCTAAATTTTGACTATCATAATAACGAATAGAGGGGCTCGTGATGGCAAGTGGTGTAAACCCATTGTGGACGTATACATTATATTTTGACGGAGCGTCCAGGGGCCCTAATAAAAAGGGGAGTGTTGAAGTAGTAATCCGAGATCCCCGACGTAGAGTTACGATGAAGTTAACTGCTTATCTCGGGGTAGGATTCACTAACAACATGGCGGAGTATAAAGCCTTGATTATGGGACTGCATATTGCCAAGCAAGGTGGTATTCGGTGATTGTTAGTAAAAGGGGATTCCCAATTGATCTTGAATCAGCTAGATGGGACATATACAGTGCGGAATCCCATCCTTTGTATGTATCATTGAACTGCCATGACCCTACTTCAGGAGTTTGAGAGAGTGTCTTTTCATCTGCTTCCACGTCACTGGAATCAGTTTGCGGATTCACTGGCAAACCTTGCTTATGAAGAAGACCTTTTCTTCAACTGTGGTCCTAGTTTGGATATTACTATCAATAATGAGACAGGACCCGGTCGCTTGTGGGGAATGTTGTCAAAGCATGCAATATATGATAGACGATGGTTGATATGGGTGATGCAAAGAGTAGCCGAGACCCATCTACCGTTGTTATCCTAGACCCATAGGCTGATTAGACATGTTATGCGTATGCCTCTTGCTATATATGCAGGAGGGATGGGTCATAATCTTATGCATTTAGCTTAGGGTTGCGAACCCTATTTTTTCTCCTTGGAAAGGAGCATATTATTGTATATCTGTACTATTTCGGGGAGGGATATGTAGGTGCTATCGTGTTTTATTTCATTAGGCCAAGAGGGCCAATTAGTTTTTGTAGTGAAATACTTTACTTCATTAGGCCAAGAGGGCAAATTAGTTTTTGTAGTGAAATGCTTTATTTCATTAGGCCAAGAGGGCCAGTCGTCTGTTTAGTACGGGTGCGGTTAATAGTTTCTTGTTTTAATACTGTGCTAAACAGGTTTAAAGAAGAGCTTGGAAGGAGCCTATGTCGTGCGGAGACTTCTTGTGGCCCTATCTAGGTGATATGTCTCCTTTACGAGTAATGTGTTTTTTATGCTATATGTGTCTGTGTACTTGTAGGGGCTTTTCTTTTCTTGTTGGGGACCGGCGTCCAAGGCATGAAGTTCCAGGTTTAGGTTAGGTATGTTCGAGGGAGGGCTGAGTAGTCATTGCCTCGTGTAAAGACATTGCCAGGCATCAAAAGACCTGTTTTAGAAGGCAGTTCTAGTGACCCTGTTCTGCTAGCCTGCTAGGCAGCCATTCTAGGAGTTCTTGTTAGTTTGTGAGGCAGTTAGAGAAGCCTGCCAGAGGAAAAAATGATGATGATAGAGAGGAAAAAAAAAAACCCTGAATATCTCAAAGAAAATAAATATATACAAAGGTGAGTAAAAAGGGGTTCTAACCCCTATAAAAATAGAAAAGCAAAGAAAGGAAAATTTATAAGCAGTTGCTCATCGCCTTGCGAAGGCCTAGTAGGTTCCTGGGGACGAGTCAGACCCGGGGCCGATGCCTTGTCTTCCTAGGGGTGGCATCTCGTTGGAAAAGAAGAAAGTAAGGAAGGTTGGAGCAAAAATAAAAGTGAGCATTAGAAAAGGATTAAGTGTCGCCTCGCGAGGGCTTGGTAGGTTCTTGGGTACCGAGACAGGACCCGAGGCCGATGCCCTGTTCTCCTTGGGTCACTACGCTCAGCTCCCTCCTTTTTACACGCCCAAGTATGGGGAAATAAAAACCTAAAAGAAGAAATGTGCTAAAAAAAATACTTCTTGATTAGGCTATAGGAGTCCTCACCTAGTAGGAGCTCCTCGGTGTGTTGTCCTTAGTTAGATAGGTAGTTCAGACCACCACTTAGGGCGATCTCTTTGATAGTTCTTTTTAGTTTGGCCGTGTTGGAGCAGGTCGGTTAGTGACTAGCTTCGGACCTTCCATCAAATTATGCTAGGCCTACTCCTTGTGGATTTCATGCCTTGGTTTTGTCAGGGGGTAGGGTGAGCATTGTGCTATGTTTTAGTATGTATCTATTTTATATCAGCTTGATGCTTCCTTTGGTTGTTTTGTGCAGATGTGTTGTGGGATTCGACGGGCTGAGTCACCCTATCCCATGGTCGCCAATGAAAGCGGAGTTTTGAGCCCGGAATGTGCCTAAAATTTGCCAAAAAATCCGAAATTTAGGGGAAAAATATTCGATATCGAAGGCGGCGGCTGCAGCTAGGACGATTTTAAGCACCAAGTGAAAGACGGCTTTCAAAAGGCGCTCGAGCGACACTTGTGGATTTTTTATAATTTTTTTGACTGTCATACGGGATGTCGGGAGCCACCAATCAGTGCCGGATGCCGAGACAAACGCGTAGGATTTTTCAGAGGTCGGAACGGAGTCTAGACGCGGAAGAGGCCAAAAATTGGCCAAGATTTAAAAAGGTGGACCAAAACTTAGGCCAAAGGGAGGGTGCCCTTTGGGAATTTAACCCCCCCCCCCCCCATCCCTCATTCTTTCACATGGATATGGAGACAACACATCGTGATCAGGATGGCGCCGAAAAAATCAGACCCCCCCCCCCCCCCCATAACTCGATTTTGGGGCTACAAAAAGAAGCCATAGAACAGACATTGGCCACCAACTTCTCGCTCTTCTCTGATCATATCGATGGTCTTCATTTGAGATATGGCTGGCTGCATGAAGAGATCAGAATCTAGTCTTTCTCTCTCCTCCCTCTCTCTCCTCTCTATGGGTTGTTCATGTGCACTATCTTGAAGGAGGAATCGGGAAGGAGATTAAAGCAAACGGTGATGGAGATTGATGGAGATGCTGAAGATTGATGTGCAGCATTGGATTGAGAGCAATGGAGGCTCCTTCCGCTGGTTATGCAATCATTTAATGCATCTCGAATTTTGTAAAAACACGGTATGACCATTTTTATGAAGAAAATGAAGGTTTTTTTATAGTTTATGATGGTGTAATGATGTTCTTATTGGATGAAAATTTGTTTGAGTGCTGGTTGTATCATGATCAATTGTTGTTTATCAAAAAAATTTGATTTTGCAATGATTTACATGCTCTATTTAATTCCCAAAAACCCGAAATGCGAGTTTTTAGCGCGATAAAATGATAGATTTGTCGTTTCGGGTGGGTGAAATGTGTTTCTATGGGGAAAAAATGAGAAATAAATTGAATGTTAGTACGTTGAAGTGATTGGAACAAGAAAAATCAGAAAATAGCATATTTTATTGACAAATAAATCAAGAAAATGAGAAAAATAAGGGGGAAAAATAGAAATACGCCTCACAAAAATAAGAAAAAATATAATGATTGTTTATGGATGTGTGATAGCGACAAAGCATGAGGTTTGGCCTCAGTTTTCTCTACCTTCTTGTCAAAGTTTGTGATTTATCGCTTTTCATACATCAAAACATGACAAAATAAACCTCTACACCTATGCAACGAAAGCAATACCTAAACGTAGGGGGTTGGGATGTTTGAATGGTGCGATTTGCGTGCTGATTATGCATATCATGATATAGAGTTTGTTGTATTTTAATTAAGAGGATAGTAGCACAGGTGTTGTCTCGGTGCTATCCTTACATCGCCGCAACAAGTTAGTGAATGAGCATTGGAAAGCCTGGTTGTGCACAACACGTTTCTGATTGAAAATTATGTTTGAGCACTTTAGGATCATCCACTTTTGCATGTGCATGTCAACCATGGTATCTGAATAAAAAGGACTGGATGCATAGCACCTGTTTTTTATGACGATGACCCACGCTTGAGTGTGGAAAGCCAACCTAAGCCGTAGGATAGGCATTCGTTTCTTGGGGGATCATTTGGTAAGGACACATGGTATCTCCTAGAATACTTTCAAAATGAAAGAGTGGAGTTTGTTCATTTGTTCTATATGTTGAGCAGCGCATCAAGGGGCCAATCCCTATGATGTAGGAGAGCTGCAGTGAGGCCACGGTGATTCCACCAAGAGGTTGCCTCCCATGTTTGTGATTATCGTGGGATTTATTGCCAATGTCTATGGGTTGGACTACGAAACTATAAACGCATAGATTAGGCTTTAGTCCTTTAGCAACAGATAGACGCTCCTGGCCCGCGAGGCCATGAGGGTGTGTTTTTCTATTATGAGCATGAGGTCCGCCTAGTGCCATAGCCAGTGCTGGCCCATTTGAGGTCCCATCACCTACATAAAATATATCTCTTTGTGGCAGCAAATACTGTGGTGGACACTTCAAAGGGGAAGCGACAGCCAGGAAGGCTCTATTAGCAGGATACTAGTGGCCGACCCTCCATAAGGATGCATATAATTACTGTAAGAGATGTAATGCTTGTCAACGAATGGGGAAACCCACCAAAGCAAGTGCCATGCCACTGCAACCCATTCTTCCCCTAAAGCCATTCGAGAAGTGGGGGATTGATTTTGTGGATCCTATTGATCCACCCACCAGATGGAAGCAGAACAAATACATCTTAGTATGTACGGATTATGTCACAGAGTGGTGTGAAGCTAAAGCCTTGAAGCGGGATGATGGTAACACCGTAGCCCTGTTCATGTACGAGAATATTATCACCCGTTTTGGCAGTCCCCTTGAGTTGGTAAGTGACAGAGCTACTCATTTTCTTAACAAAATCATGGAGGAGCTGACGGAGCTATATAAGATCCACCATCGTAAGTCCACTCCCTATTACCCACAAGCCAACTGCTAAGTTGAAGTCACCAATCGCATCCTTTGCTCAATTCTAACAAGAACGATTGCCGCACATCGTTGTGACTAAGACAATCGACTTACGGAGACCCTTTGGGCATACAGAACCTCCCATAAGGCTACTACAAGACAGACCCCTTTCTAGCTAGTGTATGGTACAAAAGCCATCTTCCCTATTGAACTGGAATTTCCCTTTTTGCGAGTGGCAGTTAAAGAACGCTTGGGAGATAATGAGTCACTGCAATGCCGCCTCTTGCACTTGGAATGTTTGGATGAGATACGGCGGATGGCCTTACAGTGCATGGAAACCACTCAAGCGTGACGCAAAGCCTATCATGACAATTTCATCAAGCACAAGGAGTTCAAAGAAGGTGATCTTGTCCTGGCCTATGATTCAAGGTTTGGCAAGTTTCCTGGCAAGCTTCAACAACGGTGGATGGGCCCATACAAGGTACTTGCTGTCAATCCTTACGGCTCTATTCAGGTGCAAACTGTTGATGCCTCTGATGATCCCTTCCTGATCAATGGCTATCGCCTAAAGAATTACTTCTCTCCCTGGAGATCTTGACAATCACAGTCGACCTACCCTCCCCCTTTTGGGCATCGCACTGTCCTTCTCATCGTGTTTCTGATAGCCCTTATGATTCTCCTCATGAGGCAGTCTCGTTCTACTAGCCCCTCGCAGATACATCTCAACTCGATCTTGTTCTCTTCTCGTCAGATCCAATAACGGTGGCGAGGTTGGTCCTGACACATGGTATTTCTACCTTTCTCTTTCTTAATGAAAAAAATTAAAAAAAAAACAACAAAATGAAAAAGAAAAGAAAAAAAAAGAAAGAAAAACAAAAAGGGAGAGGAAAACAAACAAAACTGTTATCGGAGAAAAGGAAGAAATTCCCTGTCATATCAGGCCTCATTTCAAAAAAAGGTGGAAACACCCTTGGGCGGGAAGCTGACTGTGGAAAAGGTGGTAACACCCTACAGTTCAGGATAGCTGACTCATCAGCAGAACCTTTTCAGCAAGTAATTTGAAGCCACCTCCCTTAGTGCGTTGTCTCTGCAATATCAGTCTGTTTGCCCTTCTTAACAGACGACTTTTCTTACGAATCATTGAAGTATGAGATTTGTAGGCTGCCTCCCTGGGTATGCCTCGTCTTCAAGATCCTGATGACAACAACAGCCGACATGATCTTCATCACCAACCCCTTGAGTGATGCGATCTTTCATCCTAATAGGATGGGGACGTGAGCATGGGCTGCCCTCTGTATCTATCACAGAGTGAGACAGAGGGTGGGGTGAGTGACCAGTCTTTCCCTTTAAATCAAATGAGAGATGAGATGTGTGAACCGAGTGTTGCACGCACGGGATGGGCCTCTCAATGCACAATGCACGATTTGTTCCTATGCACTGCACCATAAGGCTTCCTGGCCTTCCTTCTTGCACTGTATGCCGGCACAGGGCGGGATGCACAGTTGCACCAATCAAATGTGCACAAGGCATACAACCTCTGCACAAGTGACAGTGAGGATTACATTCATGGGTTTCAAGAATGGGCTGCCTTCTATATCTATCATCAGAGCGTGAGACAGAGGGTGGGCTAAGTGTGACTGGCGTTTCTTCAATCAATTATCGAGAGGTGAGGATTGAGGGACATTAAGACAATTGGAGTCGGGTACATTCTTGTTTCCCTCTGCACCCATGGGATGGGTCTCTGCCATCAGCATGGGACACGTCACTCTATTCTGTGCACTGTACCATAAGGCTCCCTGGCCTTCCTCCTTGCACCTATGCTAGATGGGTTGGATGCATTGATGCACCATCAACTGTGCACCCTGGCATACTCTTTCTACACCATCCCCTTGTCAATTCCTAAACTAGGTGTGAGCTATGGGTTTCATCATTATTTCCTCGAGTGATGTTAGTAATGGGGCGAGTGACTGCTCTTTCATTCCATTTGAGTGCTCATGAGTTGCGTGTAATATCCCTCGTCATCGACGAATTTCCTGCGATTCCTTCAATTATCTACCTCCCTGGGTGCTGTCGCATGGTCCCTTCCACGAAGAATGAAGGATGTGTGCTGTGACGACACCTTGTTACCTCCTACAACCCACAATGACACAAGACGCAACCTTGATAGTCGACATTCCTCCTTGGCAATATGGGCCAAGTTTTTCTAACCCTACACCTTTTGTTTCTCAATGACGGTCATGTCTTAAGAGTGGGGACATTCGTGATTGGTCTAATGTGTAGTACTAGGTCCTTGATGTTCGGTTTACCCTTCCTGCTAAGGTTTTAAGTGTGGGGACGCATCCCTGCGCGTCTATATTGCATACCCCTATACATATACCCTGCTATGATCACGCATCTATGCCATGACTTCATTTTACCCTGATGGGTCCCTTCCCCACTCCTCCGTTCTATTTCACCCTGTCCTTGGACCTGTTTCTTGATCGTTTGCCTTTATTCTTTGTTTTGTGCTTTTTTCATACGAATGCACCCTACGTTCACTGAGACTCACATCCAACCTTACAGCCCTATTTTTCCCTTTGAACTGTCCATTCTTCCTTTTTACCAACTCCCGTTCCGACAGACGGTTCTTAAGTTATCAATTTTTGAAGCAATTCCCATCAAATGGACGGTTTTTCATGTAAACGCGTCTCTATTGCTTCGAAACCATGATCTGATGTGCCAGCCCTGCCCTACCCATTCCCCCTGATATTTTTCCTTCTTACTCTGTGTCATTTCGATGCACGGTTGGTCCGTTATTAATTTTTGCGGTTTTTCGGGCCCTTTTCGTGTCTATTTTTCACATTTTTTCATATGAACCTACCCTATTTTCATCTGACTTCCAGTTCAATTTGACAACCGTGTCTTGCCAGCCTTTCCCCCACTTTTTTCTTTTTCCTCCCTCCTCTTTCGACTGTCAGATTTTTAGTTATTAATTTTTCTAAGTGTTTTCGAGTATTTTTTGTGTTTTTTCCATGTGAACCCTTCCTACTTTTCCCCAAACTGAGTTTTGATGCACCAACCCTGAGAATCCCTTTCTTCCCAATATTTTTTCTTTTTGCTGTCCTCTGTTCCGGTGCACAATTCTTCCCGTATTAATTTCTGAGTTCATTTTCTAATCCGTTTTTGGGGTTTTTTCCATGTGAACGTGTCCTATCTTGATTGGAACTATGTTTTACCATGATAGAGTTGTTAGACACATTGTTCTGCATATTTTTCCTTCTTTTTGCACTTCGTTCCAATGCGCGAATTTTCTAATATTAATACCCGTATGTGTTTTCGGGCTTGTTTCTTGCGTTTTTCCCATGTGAACACCCTGATTTTGCCCTGGAAACTATGTTGCGTTTTTCTATCATCTTCTTCTCGTCTTCCGACACCTTTTTTCTTTTTACGATTTTTTGATCCAGCGTACGGTTTGAGTTTTATTAATTTTTCTTCCTTTTTGCCGTGTGGCAGAATTTTTCGTGTCACACGTGAACGCGCTTGTTTTTTATTTTATGTGCCTCGGGACGCCCCCATCGCCTCGATGCCTCACGCGTTGCCGTCCCCGCCTTGTCTGATCCCACCGATGCAAATTTTTTTACTCCCGCTCCACGTATATGCGCGGGACGGGGGTTTGCTCATTTTTAACAAACCCAACAAATTATTACAATAATAATAATAATAACAACAATAACAACAACAAAAATAGCAACACAAAAAAAAAAACAAAAAACAAAAAAAATACAAATTATTTTTTTTTAACACCCACAAAACCCCAACCCAGAAACCCCCACTAACCAATTCATTTCACACAAACAAACTAATCCATGATTTAATTTTACAAACAAAATTTATTTTATTTTTTTTAAACCACAAAAACACACACCCTATTACCACCCGTTTTTCCCCATACCCTAACATCCCACCAACCCAACCCACTTGTTACAACAACTTACTTACCCAACAACCCCTACCTTTTTATATCCCAAATAATAATCATTCTTATTGTTCTTATTTGTTTTTTTAACAATTTATAAAAAAAATTTCAAAAAAGGGAAACTACCTTACCTGCTATCGACGACATTCCCTCTCTCCTCGTTCTCCTCCACCCCGCACTCGACGATCGTTCCCTCCCTCCTCCTCCACCACGTGGGCTCGCCGATCGATCCCTCTTCCTCCTCCTCCACACGTTCTTGTCGCTACCCTCGCCTCCTCCTTTCCTCTCGCCGCGCCCCCAGTGCCCGCCGCTTCCTCCACCACAGCCTCTCCAGTGCCTCGCTCTCCACCCACGCATGCTCCCACGACCACTTGTGGCGCTTCCACTCCACAGTCTTGTAGGCGCACACCTCCCCCGTGGAAAGCCGACGTGCCTTCTCCACCTATGCCCTCTCCGTCCGGCTTCCTCCACCCTCCTTCCTCCACCGTGAACTCCACCTCCTCCCCTCCTTTCTTCTCCACCGCCGCGCGCCTCCATCTCCTCCACCTCCTCTTCTCCACCGTATCCACCTCCTCTCCTCCTCCCCTCCACCTCCTCTTCTCCACCTCCTCCCCTCCACCACCTCCTCTCCCCCTTCTCTTCTCCACCTCCGCCTCTCCCTAGTTAGTCTCCCTGGTTACCCTCCGTTAATCTCATTGATTTAATGCACTCCATTAATTTCATTGACTTAAATCACTAACTTGCTTTAATTGACTTAAATCACTAACTTAACCTAACTGACTTAAATTACTAACTTCACTTAACTACCTTAACTTACTAACTTCACCTAATTTACTCACCTTACTAACTTAATCCCCTTACCTTAACTTACTATCTTTCACTCGGTCATTTAGGTTACTACCCTAACCAACTTACCTTTCTTCTAACCATCGTTTTCTCGTGTAGCCCCCGTTTTTGCCCCTTTGTCCATGTTTCTCCTTTGTTCCTCCATTGCGTGCGTACATGTTCGTGAACTGCTAGCACGTAGTCACGCGCGAGGTGCGCTTCTAGTTTGTTCGTGCGGTGGTGTGTTGCTATCATTTTGGTGAGTTCACAATCAGTCATCCTCCGCTGTTCACACACAGCTTGGGTACTGCCTTTTAATTTCCACACCAGAAAAATATATAAAAACACATAAAAATATACATAAAACACTTAAAAACTTTAAATTTTTATTAAAATTCATTTAAAATCCTTAAAAAAATTCAACAAAATTTCAAAAAAAAATTAATATTTCTAAAATCATTTGGAATATTTTCTAAAGTGGAAATTCAAGAAAATGAACTACAAAAATGTTAAAATTTAAAAATTCCTTCAAAAATACATGCAAATTGCATAAAATTCATTAAAAAATGGTAAAAATTCAAAAATATTTCCATAAAAATTCCAAAAATTTCCACAAACCCCCTTGCCCCTTTTGCCAATGATTTCTCCAATAGCAATGCTTCCATACATGGTTAAAGTATTATTTGAAGCCAAAACCCTAAATTTAATACCTCCCCTCATGAAAATTCATTTTAAATTCCAAAAATCACTTGAAAAATCAAGGATAAATTACAATACATTATTGAAACTTGTTGGATTGCTGAAATTCCACCCTTACACTTCACAACATATTCATGTGTCCTATATCTTGATTTAATTATTTAAAAAATAGAAAAAGAAAAAAATAACAAAATAAACAAAACAAAACCAAACACTATACACAATACAAACACACCTAAAATACAAATTTTTAAAAAATATAAATAAAAATAAACAAATAAACAAATTCAAAAACAAATCAAAATAACCCAAAAACACTAAGGTACTTTATTTCTTTCCAGTCAATGATGTTTTTTTTTTTTACTGGATTCCTTGCATTTGGAATTACTCAGTGTGCCTTCAGTATATTGCATACACACCCCTACCAAGTATTTATTTTTTAAAGTTTTATTCATTTTTATTATCCCTTAACCACAATTAATTGCTAAAATGAACTATATTCACCCACTTTTTCACGCGCACTTGCACTAAACACACAATTTTCTAATAATTTAAAATCAACCAGCCGTTCACTTTGCACGCACTATATACGCTTCAAAGGCACCTTAATTTTTATTAAAAATGAACCAGTCGTCACATTAAAAAATACGCGTTGGCAAAAAAGTGTTCCACATCACCATTAATTTCTAATTAATGAATTTGCATTTAGAGACCCCAGTTTGGGAATCGCAGTCCGGGTTTCATTAAAGCACCGCTTCACCCTAATAAATTGTAGTTAAAATTTTAAGAAGGAACCATCGTTTTCTTATTAAGATTTATCACCTAATAAAATTTCACCCATTGTTAATAATTGCTTAAAATGAACCCTTCATTAAAACCATTTCCCTTCACTGCACTTTTTTTCCCTTTTTAATAAACACGCTTCGTGGGATGGGCACGTAAAGTCCTCTTAGCTGAAATTGTTAGTCAAAAGTTATGGTTAGGTCCTGATTAGATTTTTATGGTATTATGGTTTGCTTATGTGCTACGATTATAGGTACGGTTTGTAGTTTTTCTTTCTTTCTTACCTGATACGGGGTTTTGGGTGCATGCTTGTTGCATCGCGTGAAGTTTTCAATCGCATATGTGTAGAGGTCATGTCGGATTTTTTTTCTAGGATGTGGGTTGTTTGGGGTGGTAACTTGGTTAGTTATGTATATGTGTGTGTCCTTCTTTTGATCGATTTCTTTTTTATAGCTCTTTGGTTATTTTGTAGGCATTCTTTGTGATTGTCTGTGTTTGTGGTGTGTGTGTTTTCCATCTGAATGACGCCTCACGCTCCTCCTCCTATCCAGTATGTCCCGTTGATCAGTAGGGATTATTCTTCCCTACTGGCTTTTGAGCCTATAGAGAAAGCAGGACTTGCAACTTTTGTGGTTGCTTCATTCCCATTGATTCTAGATGATCCATCCCTGTGTGATGAGTTTCTTGCATTATACAGTAAGAAGTCGGGCCTAGTTCATGGTGCTTCCACGATATTGACACCCTGAGGGTTAGGGAAGGCTTTGTCTCTTCCCTACAAAGGAGAGCCCTTTGTTACAGCTAGACAATTATTCTCCAATGATGAGATTATCAAGCTATTATAGAAGCAGACCAAAGAGGTTCTGGATGTCAAGAAAGTGATAAACACTTCCGGTGTATCTTTTTCCATGATCACTGATCCTCTTTGGAAGTTAGTTTGCCAGTTCCTCCAAGACAGGTTTATGCCTGCTAAAACGCCATCCCATTACTTGTCCAAAGAGCTCTTCACAGCTTCCAGCATGGTGTTAAAAGGGGTGGCCATTCATTGGAGTACTTACCTGTTTACGAAGATGGACCAACATTTTGTCAAAGTAACTAGAGAAAATGTCACAAATGTCACCCATGGTTCCTACTTGTATGCTTTCTTGACATACTCATGCCTTAAGAAGGATGTGCTACCACCTCCTCCATCTGATCCAGTTCCTCCCTCTCCACCTTCAGAAGAGTCAGAACCTATTGACATAGAGGATCTTGATTCCCCTCCTCCATTGGTCATTCAGTGGAAGCGCTTGAAGCATGTGGCAGATAAAACTCTCTTAGTCCTTCCTTCAGTCACAATTCCTGCTACATCTGGCAGTGACCTCCCTGCCTACCTTACATGTAACAATTTATTCAGAGCATATAGAGAGGGTTCTTTGGAAATATCAGTCCCTTCACTGAACAGTTTAGTGTTAGGAGATAATATTCCATTCCTTTGTAATGACATCGAGAGTTCGATTAAACTTTTAGTAACAGCTTGTGTTCAATAGTTGTATGCTTCTTTTTATGAAGAACTAATGCAGTCCAAAGACCAGTTGCATAAGGCAACCACAGAGTTAGCCTCTGCTAAAGACATACTTGTAAATCTGTTTAAGAAGATGGAGCAGCAAACCCAAATGATTGAGACTAAGAGAGAATAAATATCTTCTTTGAAGATTCAATTAGCAGAAGCTCAGTCAGAGGTCACTAGAGTCTCAGAGGAGAGAAAGAGAATGTCCAAAGAAGCTCAAGAGTTTCAGACTCTTTTAGATGCAAACCTGTCAGCTTTACAAACTTCTCATAATACAGTGGAATCACAAGCTTCCTAGATTAAGCAGTTGCAAGATCAACTGGAAAAGTCACAGTCCATTCCTCCAAGCCCCAATGTTCCTATTATTCCTTCTATATCTCAGCAGGACTTGGCAGTTCTCCAGAGATAGGCCACATTGTGTCCATTGTTTCAAGATAAAGTGGAAAGATTGCAGTCCAGGATGGATTTGTTATGGTCTACATTTGAGCACTTTCAGGAGTATGTTCCTCCGGACCATTCCTTCTTTGTCAACTATCAGTTGCAGAAGTTGGCCTTCTATATGAAGCTTTCAACTATGGATCTTCCTCTTCCAGAGGATGGTTGGAGTGGGGCTTGGTCTTCTGATTTGCTGACAGAAGTGGTCCGTATGGTGTTTGAAGATTCTGTGACGACGGATACCATGTTTTTATCTTACATGTATGTACGAGGTGATCTATTGATTTTAGATGATGTCGATCTGGCCTGGTATGTGGGGGATGTGGTTTTGCAAGCTATGTTGTATGTCAACTATTTGGAGTTGAGGATAGAAGATATGTTCCAGTGTTATTCCTCAAAAGTGGCTACTTGCCCTGACAATTCATGGCATTCAATGATTGATTATGTGGTCATGAATAAATGTCAGAATACAGCTTCTACTTATGTGCGGAGCACTAACCAACTGAGGGTGGATCTCCTAGCTTATCTTTCCAAGAACCATCCATTTGATTCATCCTTTTTTTATGCCTATCAAAGAAGATCTGTTTTAGGTCCCTCTGTTCCTAGCCTATTGTACTACCAACAAATGCCTCATCGCTATGATAACTATCTTTCCCTTTATCAATCCAACTCAACACTATCTTACCTCTTCTTTTTCAACCTCAAGGTTTTCCTCAAATTCCTATATTTACCTATTGTTCTTTCATCGAAGATAGAGTTTTTTCCCCTTCTCCACCCTGTCCTTCTCCATCTATCCATATACCTTCTACTTTTCATGTTTATCAATTGACACCTTTCCTAACTGATTCACTTAAATTTTTAGCCACTCCTTCTTTAGCTTATTCCTCCTTTTATGATTTTGCCTACGCATCTCTTCATCCTCTTTTACTTATTCCACTTCCATCTCCTACCACTTCTATTTCTCAACCCCCTCAGTTGGTTAGTGAGTACGATGGATTTGATCAGCAAATTTCAAGAAGAAGAGGATGGAGCTCAACTAATTCTCTCACACGACCACACATTAACTGGCCATTAGTTCCAAGGGACTGGACAACTGCTAGTCAAGCATACTAGAATTACCTCCATTTTGCTCACCAATATTCACAATCTCTAGATCCTTCAGTGAGATTAACAGCTCATTTTGCTTGGTATCTAGCATATATGCATAGGCATTCCCATAATGATCAAAAGGCAATTCCAAAGCTTTGTATGAATGTCAATGTGAACATTGATTCCCAACAGTTGGATGTCCTCTATTTTCATGCCCTATATCTACCTAGCAGATACGTTGTTTTGCTAGAAAGGATGTGCTGCCTGCAATTCTTTCAAAATCCTCGAAAGACATTTGTGGATGAGTCCTTCTCCATGGATCGTTTTCGAAACCACCAAGCCTTCAAAAGGGGTCACCTTCATTGATGCCTTTGCAATGTATTTTGGATGATTCTTAATTATATATATCTCTCTTTTTGGAGGTGTCATTCAAATGGTTGTGTTTAATGTTTGTGTTGTGGGTTAATTTGTATGTGACGAGTTCGTGCTGATTGAGAATAATTTGTTCGAGAGCTCTTTTCAAACTATTGATGGTGGATGGAAAGCCTATGGTGAAAAGCTAAAGAAAAACCTCTTATATCCTGTACAAATTTGTTATGACTTCCAATTGATTAATCAGATGAGTTAATGAATAACGAAGTTTTCCTTTAGTAGTTTTTTCTAGAAATACAAGTAATAAGTTGGAGTCGTGGTTTGGAGAGATTATTGAAGATCCTACAGAAGATTAAATTAAGCTCTTTAGTGAACTTATATTCTTCTTTCCTTAGTCACGAGGACACTTCCTTTCTAAGTGTGGGGATATGTTGAGAGTGAAAAAAGACTACATTTTTTGACTGATTTTTGTTGTTTTTGAGGTCTGAATGATTGGTTTTTGATGGATTTAGAGCGATGTATGGTTGTTAATGGAAGTGTTTGAGAGTGTTTTGGATTATATTGATTATGTTTTGAAAGATCATGATGATTTTTAGTGGAGATATGAAGCTCTGTCATGTTCTGATAGGTTCTGATTGGTTCTGTATAGCTTTTGTTTTGTTCTAATTGTCTTCTGTATGAAGCATGGATTGATGATTGATGAAGATTGAAATCTTTTGGAATCCTATTGAATAGTTTTTGATAGTTTGGAATGGTTTTAGTATTAGTTATGAGGTTCTGATGACCTTCTGTAACCCTCTGTAAACCTTCTGTAGAGCCTCTGTCTCTGTTCTGTATCTGCTCTCGTCATGTCCTGTACTGTTCTGTAGATCGTCTATAAGTGTCCTATAGAATATATGTGTGACTTTGGGAAATTTTTCTAACTTTTTAAAAGGATGAATTTAAGTTCAAAAGAGCTAAAACAAATGGAAGAAGCAGCTGCTGAAGACTGAAAAGAAGACTGGAGTGAGAGTGACAGTAGTGAGCTTTGAAGAGACACTATAGTGGCTCTGGTGTCTTTTCACATCAAACATACCTCTTGGGAGGTGCATCCATGACCTAAGAAGGATTATTGAGAGTAATTATGAGAGTATCGTAGTGAGGAGATGATGTACTATTGAGAGAGAGAGAGAGAGAGAGAGAGAGAGAGAGAGCCAAAGAGAGTCAATTCTATCAAAACAATGTAACTGTATATGAGAGATTGAGAGAGAGAATTATGAAGACATTGAAGATGAATACTATGTGATTGATTTCTATTAAAAAATGGTGTATTCTTTTATGTTCATTGTTATATTAATGGATTCTATGAAGATGTTGAATATTATGATTGATTCTATCAAATCCGTGGAAGATATCTACTATGATGCTGCATGAAATTAATGTACAAATTTGTTGATATGACCTTGTAATGTGCCATGCTTTGGCTATCCTTTTGGTCTCTCCCTTTGGCATGTGATTTTTTTCACCAACCTTCTCTTTAATGCCTCCCTTATGCTTCTTGTGCCTAGTTGTAGAGGAGGCAACTTTTGGGATTCTTAATTGTTGCATTGACGATTTGAGCAAGTCTTTCTAGTTTTGTTGGAATTGCAATTACTTGGGAAAAAAACAATCTAGTTATTTGATCTTACGTAAGATTAGATGCCTTGGTTACCTCCAATTGGCAACTCCCTTAATCTATTGTCATAATCTCTCTATTTCCATTAATCCAATGCTCGATTTTATAAGCCCCTTGTTGACCAAAGTATAGACTCTTTTATCAAGGGCCATCAGAATGGGGGATTTAATATCCCAAGACACTATAAGATATAGGCCTTATACCGATGTTTAAAGCGACGAAAATGCAAACAACAAAATTTACCCCCTCGTCACAAAAAGCGTCGTTATTGGCGACGCGATAGAACAGTCGGTATTAGCGTTGCTATCAACATCGCTAATAACGACGGTTTGCGACGTGCATAACGACACTAATAGCGACGCGAGCAGTAAAATTTGCGACACTAATAGCGACGGTAACATGGAAAAAAAAATTGTAGCAGAGCAGCAAGCTGCCCTGCCACATATAGCACTGTGTGCTTTATGAGAGCCATACAAAATAGTTTCTGCACTACTGTGTATAATGCGCTTGCAAAAAAAAACAATGTATATTGAAATCATAAAAGTGATACATAAAATAAATACATGATCACATAAAAAGCGATTGGTATAATCATAACAGGATATCACTAATACATAGAAAATGTCTACATAGATCAGGCGACTCAAAAATAAAGGTGTGTGAGCTCCAGGGATCCAACGGCGAGCTACACATCCTCATCCCCCAAAAGCTCATCCCGCCGCAAAGGAGCATCGAACGGACTCTGTAGAAAAAGAAACAACACATCAGTCCACCATACAATAATGCATTCAATATCTCATGGTAACTACAGACAAGAAAGATGAGTGACTTACAAGGCCGCCGCATCTATACAATCAGTCGATCAATGCCCTGAGACCGTGCCTCTTTGCATATCGAGTCTCAAGGCCAGTCGGATCGCGATTTGTAACAGAGTGCTGCAAAGAAAACAAAATGCTAATTGTTAGAAACATGATTGTCAGTACAAAGAATATTTCAAAAAAATAAACAAGCAAAACAAAAGAAAAACTTACAAAGTCCTCCAAATATATCCTATGGCCGCCACTCCCAAGATGATGGACCACTCCGGCCTCGAGTCGTGCCCTCGCCGCCTCGCACTGCTAACTCCAACGTCCTAGAGAATTTGTAGCCTCCTCCCTCAGTCGGCGCCAGTCGTCTGCATCTAACCACTTGGGCTTTGCAGCCCCACTCTTGATTGCCTTGCGTGCGTTGAATCGTCTATGTGACATGTATGCACGCATGCAATCCATCATCCAACCCATAGAGAATCTATCTACTGCGGCTGGCACCGGAAACTCCTCATGCAAGGATGCTACTATGTAGTCCTTGCTCCCCTCCGATATGTTTTTCCAATGATCCAAGACGTTGTGCTGAAAAACTTGTTGGCACAACTCTCTCATACGAGCCATCACCCTCCTCCCCTCATCATTCATGATGATGGCTCCTGACCTACTATCGACTAGATATCCATAACCCCCAGGAGTCTGCCTAAGATGGGTCCTCTCCCATCTATGTCCACACTCCTGGGCATATCCAGGAGACCCCTGTGCATCCGGAGTACCAACGGGAGTAATATCTCTCGGAGTGGCACCCACAGGGGTGCCACCTGCTGACGGTTGCGCAAAAGCCAGAGTAACTGGAGTAGACGTCTCCACAGGTGTGACAAATCCTAGAGGTGACGCAGCTCCAGATGAACGACGAGATAGAGATACCACGTCCGTGCCTCCACAGTATCCACCTGAGCCACGAGAGCGAGGAGTCGCACATGTATCCCGTGTCGACCGCGGGCTCACTGCCTCTATATCTCTGTAGTATCCCCCTGATCCCGATGCACTCCCTCCCTCTGGCCCAAGTCGTGAGCGTTGAGATCGTCTGCTCGAAGCCGAAGCATCCGATCGAGCTGAAGCAGATCTAGCAGAGCGCCTTGACGAAGACCGAGACAACTCTTGGTCTGCCATCTCTCTGAATCTGGCAATCTGGTCTAGAGACATGCGTGCGAAGATGTCCTGTAACTCCTCATCACTCATCCCTCGACTCATCCTGAAAATGTCACCTGCATAGACAAAAAATGATGTTAGAATAATCAATTTAAATCATACAAAGCACAGTAATATAAATCATTTAAAAAAAATCTCACTTAAAAAACATATCTTATGTACCCTTTTAAGCGATTAGTCAACGAATTGAGTAAGTGGATGCTCCAAGTATGAAGTATCCTATGGTCCCATGTTAATCTCCTGATACAACTCCGCATACACTGGAAGGTCGATAGACATGTCACCACAAAATAATGAGTCCGCCTCGTTCTCAATGAATTCTTGGACTCCTGTATTTCCATCATTGTTAGCCGATGCTAGCTCCAAGCTTTCGACGGCCTCCACCCCTTGCAATATCAACCCCTCTATTTGCATATTATCTTCATCTATACTCGGAACATTGCTTTGATCATATACTCTCGCACTTCGGGGAGTTGAAGGTATAACATACCACCATCGAGGTTGTCGGGGGTTTGGATAGAAGATTACCTATTCACAAACACGTACAAGAGAGTTCAAACCATTGTGACATAAACCATGTCATAATACAATTAGCAAGCAAATGAGTCCATGCACATGTTCACAATGGGCTAGCAACACAAAGGTGTCACGCAAATCCGTCCATTTTTTTTCGGAATCTATTTCAAGAAATCCAGATGGACCTCGTCGAACTGTTGCTCCAGCTCCTCCAAGTACCACTTTGAACCACTGCACATCGAATAGTATCATGGAGAAGCTACGGTAATCCACCGTAACAATACTTTGTAAGTTCCCAAAATACTCCATCTCATCCACAACCGTGTTTGGATCCGTTGCTCGTCGCTGGCTCTCTTGCTCAAACCTTGCCATGATACCACAGTCCATTGTGGAGCGCATTTTGTCAATACGCTCCATGCAAAAATGCCATCCACATGACCACGCTGCACTACATATTTTGTATTGTACATTGAAACACTCAAATTAGATATCGTATATAAAATTTAGATACGACAGATTCTAAACTCATCATCACCTTTGGACTACATCCCCTCGAGAATTCCCACTCCTCCACTGAGACCTCTGTCCCTTCGCAAGACGCTACGGTCAAAGCTCCATGCAACCATCGCGTTGATATAAACCGCGGCATCTCCTCCATGCCTTCAGGATATCGAATCGGTCGATGACGCGTACTACGTTGGAATTCAGCTCGTGCTTCCTCTCGATCTTGCCTAGCAATCTGGTACTTGGCGAGCCACATCTTCATAGAGGCATGGTGCAACATACAAAAGCGATTCACCTTCTCTTCCATTGAGGCATCCATTCTTTTTTCTACCCCATTTCCAACCACCACATCTCCAATCAGTCTATCATCATCCTTCAGTGACCATAGCATTTCATTGTCTGGTTCCACCGTTGTTAGCCATTGTGAAATATGCACTAGTGCCTCAAACACCAACCAACCTTTGGCCATGCTACCTTCTAGCCGAGCTCGTTGTCGCACAAAGCCTTTCAGGGTTTTCATGAAGCGCTCCAAGAAGAACATCCATCGCATATGGACAGGTCCAGGAATCTCCACTTCATCCACAAGATGCACAAGAAGGTGGATTTGTATCATGTGCATGCTAGTGGGCAGGTATTTCTCAAAGAGACAGACCGTCTCCACTGCTCCTTGCCTCGCGGATTCAATAAAGGACGTCTTAATCTCCTTCTGTGAGATCCATTGCACCAAAGTCGACAACTTGTAAACGGCCCCGCGTATTTCTGGAGTAAGACATCCTGCGATCGAGATCGGTAGTACAAACTGTCACAAATGAGAAAGCATTATGAATAATGGCTACATTCCAAATAGCAAAATGCCCATGCTAATTATAATCCATTCATAGTACAAACCTGACATGTCTTATGCCAGTCATGGGATTTTAGCCCTGATAATTGGTCGTCTTTAGAAAATTCGGACCTGAGAGAATGCATCATACCCGTCGGAGTGCGGATAGACTTGATTACTTGCTTCACAATGCGCTCTTCTTTAGTGGACAAAACCCAAGGAGCGCTAGGAAACTGCACGCAACCATCAGCACTCGACTGCGGCCAAAGTGCCTCCATCTTACCTACCTCCTTCAAATCCATTCATTCCCCTATAGTGTCTCTCTTTCCTATGATGTGGTCCCATAATAAGCTACTCACATTCTTGAAAATATGCATGGGATCCAACAAGTGTTGACCTGTAAGTGGGTCCAATATGGCAACTAGTAGAAAACTGAGAACAGCCGCATTCCATTTGGATGTGATTCCGCATGGACCATTTTCAGCTCGTACCAGCTTGCAGCGTTCATACATGTTGGAGGTCGTCCAAGGAAACCTTCCCTGAGTTCATGATCCTCCGGCAAGAAAGCAGTGTGTCCTTGATATACCACCTTCTTCATGGTTCGTGACCTTCGGGAGTCTAACTGTAGCCCGCACAATGGACATGCATGATAACCTGAGGTAACCAGACCTATTCCAACACCACGACCTAGTGAATACTTGATTGAACGAGATAAAATATAGATATTACCAGTGAGAACGGAGGCCTGCTCACCTGAGCACTCTCCCAATCCCGAAAAGTCATGCATCGTCCACATGAGAATGGCTCGAATATTGGCTAAACACCGACCATCGCGCTTGCTCATATCTTGCACAGTGACCCCCTCCTCCCACAAAATCTTAAGCTCATCGACTAATGGACGAAGATACACATCCATATTTTTTACTTTGTAGCAACCTGGGACGAGCAAGCTAAGGATGAGATGTCCTTTCTTCGTAGAAAGCCATGGAGGGATATTGTAGTTGACAAGGACTATAGGCCACACACTGTAAGAAGTTGAGTGCAGACCGAATGGGTTCATGCCATCCATTGCGAGACTGAGCCGAAGATTCCTTGGCTCTCGGGAAAAGCCTGGGAAGGTAGAGTCAATGTGGCTCCATGCGCGCGAATTTGCTGATATTCGTTAAACTCCATCCGTGGACCTATTCTGTGCATGCCACGTTGTCAAGCTCGCCATGGCGGACGTACGAAACATGTGGTTTATGCGGGGGATAAGCGAAAAGTGTTTGAGAACTTTTTGAGGAATGGTTTGCCCTTGCAAGTCCTGTCGATACTTGTGAGCACCACACTTTGGACATGTCTCCATAGCCTCATATTCTCCTCGAAACAGACAGCAATCGTTGATACATGCATGGATGTTATTGTAGTCCATGCCAAGCTTCCATAAAGCATGTCGTGCATCATCACGAGACTCGGGCATGGTATTTGCAGGTGGTAATATATGATATTTTAATAACCTGAAAAAATCATAAAACACCTTGAAAAAGCACAAATGTTTGTAATAATAGTGCCAAAAAAAAAAATCAATGAAGTGTATGTACAAGGTACCTGAACAACTCGGTCACACTCGTATTGCTCCACCCGTATTTTGCTTGCACACTTAAGAGTGCAAGCAGTGTCTTCAGCCGAGATACTCGATACCCTTCATAAAATGGTATGGATGCTTCCTCTCTAAGCGGATCAGAAGTCTCGACATCCATGGAAATCAATGCATCGATCATTGCCTCCATCTCAGGCTCCAAGATTGTAGGTAGATCTGGAAGGTTGCCTTTCTCCTCTGGCATTGACGGTATAGATTGGCCTTGCGAGTGGTGGATTGGCTCCTGCACTCCATCCATCGCACGTCCATATACTCTTCTAATTGGCTGCAAAGGGTGCACTCCCCCTTGGGACGAGACATCAGCTCCCTGGATAGAAAATTTGCCAGTAAGACCCAATCTTATTGTATATGGTATTCAGTTAGCTTGTGAGTACAATGCATGATTGATATTAACTTCAAATTACCGTTTGCTGAAAATCCGCAATCGCCTGATCAATGATCTTAGATTGAAACTCACCAAATCGTCGTACGTGTTCTATAGACAATCGGCGTTTTCGTCTAATTGCCAACTTGTATTGAGAGCAAGGACATGGGACACACTGATTAAGATACACCTCACGATCTTGAACAACAAGAACTTCTTCGTTTTCCATCTTGTCTACGTTACAACAAACAATTTAATGAATTATAATACAATTTGGGAAAACCCTTTACTCATTGTTTATTGGAGGTCACTTATGCTTCTTGAGATGTCTATTTGATGTGAGATCACTTGGGATGCTATGTCAATATCTTGGCATGCTATTGGACTAATTTGAGCACTCATTTACTCAATTTTATAGAGGTTCTCACTTCTGTAATAAGTAGGGTTGAATGCTATTTTGTCAAAGAAACTTCATGCTTATTGCTTGTTGATGCTTATTGATTACTTTGCATGCTACACTAATGTCTATGGTTGATGCCATATACTTGGCCGTGCTTCTAGAATGCACTTGGATTGAGATTGAAGCTTAGTCTCATTGATTTTGACTGTCACTTCTCACATCAAGCATTAATTTAAGACACTTCATGCCTCTTATCATTGGATGATACATGAGCCATTTGTTAGATATATTATAGTGAGACAATAGGACTAATTGTGACATGTACATGCTCTCTTGATACTCATTGGATGCAGTACCCCTATCGTAGGATGGTTTGATGTTTTGTCTTGGATCTAGTACTTATATCTGTCATAGTGTTATCAGTGGTATTTATATGCTTCTAGGTTATGTATTGAGCCTTAGTGCCCTCTCTCATTTCCTTTTCTCTCTCCTCTCTCTCTCATTTTTTCTCTCTCCTCTCTCATTTCGTTTTCTCTCTTCCTCTCCCTCTCTCATTTCATTTTCTTCCTTAAATGTTTTATTTGGAAAATATCTCCCTCTCTTCCTGCTATCTTTCACTCAAGAGGTCCTTCCATTTAAATGCTCCTAACACTCTCCAATGAGTTGCATTTAGATGAGTTACATTGTGAGTTCAATTTGCATGCAACCCATAGGGTATTTTATCTAGAGAACTAATTTCATGTCGTAAGCAAAAAAAATTCACTAATTTCTTTCCTGATACAATTGATAAACATTAGACATAACTAATCCTCCATAGCAATCATTAGACCTAACAGTAGATATAATTAATTTCTTTCCTAATGCAATTCATAAACGTTGGACATAACTAATCCTCCATAGCAATCATCAATCAATGCAATTCGAATCTCTACTACAAATGATTAGAGAGTTTTTTTATAAAAAATTGAGTTGTTGATTTCTATCTACTCTAACCTGAGAAGAATGAGCTTCTTCATTTAATTTTTGACTTGTTCTTTCTTTGCTTTGTTTCGGATGCATGGTTTGCCAGCCATTCATCTATGCACTGGACATGGAAGGAATGTTTACAAACTGGTAACTGCAGCAGCTTCTCATTCTCTTGATAATCACTGAGGCAAACAGCACTGCAGTTATGAGACATACAAAAACCTTAGAATGGGTCATGTGCTGGAGAAAGAATACAATATTAGGGCTATCACTCAACAGTTGAGAGTCTAGCAGCTATCTTTCACTGTCGAAGAAGAAGGGGAAGAAGAGAAGAATGCAAGATAGGAGAGAAGCTTCACTCTTCTAGTTCCTCACTTAATTCCTCTCTCACTCTCCCTCACCCTCACCCTCACCCTCACCCTTGCCCTCAATGTGAAGCATAAGAAGATATGATACAAGGAGAGAGAAGAGAGCTCTCAAGTTTGCACACACAAGAATGATCTATGCATGCATCCTATGTTAATTTGAACACTTCAAAAAAGTGAATAGAGAGTTTTTCCCACAACCTCTTTCATTTCCTCCCTCTCCCTCCCCCTCCCTCTCCCTCTCCCTCTCCCTCTCCCTCTCCCTCCCCCTCCCTCTCCCTCTCTCTCTCTTTCTCTCTCATTTCCTCTCCCTCTCTCAATATATGTACACAAATTATAAAAGCAAAAGGGAGAGGGAGAGAAAGAATGCACTCTCCCTCCCTCTCCCTCTCCCTCTCCCTCTCTTTCTCTTTCTCTCCCTCTCTCATTTCCTCCCCCTCCCCCTCCCCCTCCCCCTCCCTCTCCCTCTCTTTCTCTTTCTTTTTCTCTTTCTCTTTCTCTCTCTTTCTCTTTCTCTCCCTCCCTCTCCTTCTCCCTCTCTTTCTCTCTCATTTCCTCTCCTAAACAAGCAAAAGAGAAAGAGAATTAAACCCTAAACAAGCAAAAGAAGGAGAGAATAGACTCACCGATGAGATATGGCGAGGGTTTGGCAGCTCCTCTTCGCAATGAAGGCTCCTCCTCTCCTTCGCGAACGATGGCGATGGCGGCAGCACGGCAAGCCTTCTTCCTCTCCCTCTCTCACGACGGTCACTCTCTCTCTCGCTCTCGCTCTCAAAACAGTAAACGAAAAAACGCGAAATAAACCCACGCTCGATTTCGGCTTGTTTTTTTTCCCTGTGGGGCGTCGCTATTTGCGATGCAAATAGCGACACCGCCACCTGCGTCGCTACCCACCGTCGCTATAGGCTTAAATCCTTGTAGTGAGACCATAATATGTTAGCCTTCAATTATATTCCTTGGCTAGTGTAGTCCCTTCTATTTTGAGCAACAATCTTTTCCATCTTGCCAATGTATCCAATAGAATACCCTTTCCTTTCACAACAAACAATGCTTGTGGACACGATTGCATTCTTATTTAAGCCCAATTTCTCCCAAAACTTGATATTTCTTATTGTTAGAGTTTCTACCATTGTAATTGCCTAAGGTGCTTCTTGCTCCCCACCTTAGAAGTAGCTTAGCCCTGAGTTTATCTAATTCTTGGTCAGCTCTTAGCACTTGCAATCCACTGCTTGCTTGGTCATTCTTGATATGCTCCATGTTGATTGAGGCAATATACTTAATCTTGTCTTGCTTGCCCCAAATGAAGTTTCCCATCATAGATTCCTATATTTTTTGCATTCAATTATTACATTGTGGTATTAGTATATAAAACTAAAGTGCCAAAAGGAACATCTTGAGAATCTTCATTCACATATAAAATGCCCAAGATGTGGAACTTCCAATTGTGTACCTTATTTCTTAATTTGTCCATTTCCCAACTTGTCTTCCAATTACCACTTATTCCTATCCCTATTGTATTGAGAAGCCAAGATAGCATCAAACTTTCCCTTTACTAATCACCTATCAAGCCAATATTAAGGTAGTCCTCGGGACACTCAACCAACATGATTTCAACAAGTTGGTTTTAAACCCTATAGCTCTTTCATAAATCCTAAGAATGTGCATTGCCATCTTCAAGTCACCTCGAAGTTGATAAATTATAGCCCAACCTACCTACAAAAGTTCTTACCTAGACCCATTAGGCCCATTTATAGAGAAGATCGACACAAATTATTGGGATATCATGTGTAGGAAATGGGAAAGGTGATCACCAACCAATCACCCTTCACTAGTATCAATACCTCTTTGCTAATATGCTTGAAGCTCCACAATACCTAGAAAGTATTTAGATCTAATAGCACCAAGCAACAACTTATAGTCATAAAGACAATGATCACAAGACTCAAAACACTTATAGTCAAGCGGGTGCAAAAGGGTAAGCATTTTCATTCTCTTTAATGACATGTACCCAAGGTGGCGATGCCATAACGATACATGTGGTACTGTAGCCATTGCCAAAACATGGTCGATAGACCCAAATACAATTAAGGGGTAAAGAGTTCCAGACTTAGCACCTCATACTAGGACAAGATTCCCACATGTAAGCTTCCATGAGGAATCACCAAAAGAGACAGCATAACTTGCATCATCCAATTGTCCAGTTGAAAGTAGGCTTTTAGTCAAAGTTGAAACATGGTGTACATCATGCAAAGTAAACATACCACTTGAAGGAAACTATAGCTAGACATCTCTAATACCAATAATATCCAATGCCAAGTCATTATTCAATGTGACAAATCATGTCGTACTGCAATAGGAGTGGAACCACTCTCGATAAGGGGTGGTATGAAATGAGACCCCTAAATCAAGCAACCGACACTGAGCATAGGTAGATGAGGTATCAGTCAATTGTGAAACATCAAGAAACACTATATTAGGGAATTTGGAAATTTCCATGCACTTTGGGAATCCCCAATACCTATTATTTGACCATATGGTCAAATATTGTTGTCTTACTTAAATGTGAACTCTACCCTAAATGCTATATAAGCTACCTTCCTAAATCCCACTTTCAAATATGGATCAAGATTTAGTCACGTGGTCAAATATTTATCAACTGTTTAAAATTGAAACTCGGAAAATTTTCAAATTCTCTAATATGGTGTTAAGAGAAGAAGCTGCAAGTATATAGTCATCATCAGAATCAGTTTGCACGATATTAAACTCTTTAATCTTGACATTGGACTTACTAGAGACAATGCTATGATCATCATTCTTTTCCTGCACTTTATCATTTTCATTTTCTTTGCATTTCTCATCATACATTTTATGACACTATGGTCAAATATGACCTTGCTTCCCATAACAGTGACAAGTTAATGCAGACTTACAACCATGAGACTTATTGCTTGATTGTCCACTTAATTGAGAATGAGACTTGTAAGAGTCTCTCCCATGGCGGTCATTACTGCTCCTACCATTATCGCCTTTGATTGTCAAAGCATGAGAGGTGCAGGAAGTATCTACATTCTTTCTATTAACCTCTTCATAACATTCTATGCATTGCATACATTGACAAACTATGTTAAAAATGTTTTATGGTTATGCATGCTTTTCAAACTCTCAAAATATACCAAAGACAGAAAAATTAACAAAATTGGGATTCTATCACACATCTCAAAAAGTACCCTTATCAATCAAACTAATCTCTAAAATAATAAGTCAATCTAAAAAAAACACAAAAAGAACTCAATATAGGAAAAGATAATTATTTCTCTTGCAACTATTTAGGCAAATTATGAAAGCCACTTATATATAACTATTATATAGTATCGATATATGGACCTGGCAGCAACAAAGGTCAATATCCTCCTCATCTTCTTCACTAATCATTTCAAAGCTTCTCATATATGCAATGGTTGTAGGGAGCTTTAACTCTAACATATCTAGAAGGGATATAGACAACCCGTTGAGGGGAATTAAAATGAAGTGATCAACAAGCTTAATGGAACAAAATTGAGATTACCTTGAGAAAAAAATTGTCACAACTAGCAAAAATGAACTTGGAGCATCAAAACTAAGAAAAATGAAATTTCTTTGCACACAAAACAAGTATAATTTATAATGAGATCCATCACCTACAGAAAGGTAGCCCCCTTAGTGAATATCAAGCTTTATGGATGTATTCTTAATAACAAAAGGCAAACAATAAACTTGCATACTTTTCATAATAGGAGCAAAGGAGCAAGATCTAGATTACCTTGAAATTTTTTTTGGCTCAAGCAACAAAAATGAAGTTGGAGCATCAAAATCAGGAAAAATAAAATTACTTTGCAACTAAATAAGCATATTTTATAAAGAGATCTCTAACCTATAAATAGATGCCCCCCTCAATGAATTAAAAAAACATGATCAATAATTCCACTTTTGGATCCTTGTCCAATCATGTCCAGAAATGGACAACTGGTCCATTATTAATAATGTCTACTTTTACTAGAAATCTCATTATGATAAAAAAGAAAAATACCCAATATGTGGTCCCTTCACATCATGTATCCAAAATGAACATCCACCTCCACTTCTTCATATGCCCTTTAAATCTTCCATTCACTAGTGCATGGTCCCCATCTCATTGAACAATAGAAAAAATAAAACTCTCAAGTCTTTGATTTGCATTTTACACGTCGGGGAAGTGCAAGCACAAAATTTAAATCGGTTTGCTTAAGGGAAGGTTGATGCATCATTATATGTTGATTTTTGTCCATCCCAAGCACACGAATGTTGATTTTTGTTCATTATATGCCAGGAAGGGTTTACTTTCCAATTCTCTCTCTTGAAAGTTAGGACACGTGCAAAAGGGCTCAGGATTGACATGTACCTCATACAAATATTTTGACATAACATAAAATATAACTTTCTCATTTGCCACCACTACTTTCTCTTCCATGAAAACTACATCCAATGCCTCAGCCAATGCAAATATTCTTTCTGCATCCTTAGAAACACCATGTCTCCATTTTTTTCTTCGCTTGCCACTTGAAGAGGTAAGTGGTCCTGTCCCATGGGTTGTAGTATTTTTGGGGGTAAGTGGAGTGCCATCATGCTTGAATGCAAAACCTCCTTTTATAAGAATTGAAATCTCCTCTGCAGAAGCATTGGTGCCCTTGTCAATAGACCAAATCATTGGTCACAAGGGCACATGCTTAACTTGTTTATCAACATCCCATGTATGCTCCACATCATGACTGCAAAATGAGAACCACTGTGCAATAGGCTTACCTTGAAAATTTCTCTCTGACCAAAATGAAGGGCATAGTAACCCAGGTGATCTACTTTCCATCACATTGCAGTACTTCTTTCTATTTATAATACCAAAACATTTTCGTTTGCAATGAATGGGCATTCTCCGGATGGTGGCCCACAAACTTCTATGCATTTCCTCCTTTGAGACAATATTAGTTGGGAGATCCATTTCAATTGGCATTGCATGCACCTCATGGTCCAAGCCTACTTCTATAGCTTGGCCATTTCTATTTTGAAAATTTATCTTACGTGGTTGTCCTTTTTCTTTTCTATCCCTTGACTCCATTGCATAGCCAGGTTTATGAGAGCTACAACCATCTAGAGCTCTTCTTTTCCTTTGAATAGTTTCTTTGTTCCCAGAAATGAAAGGCTCTTTGTACATAGGGGTGCCAAGAACTGCTCCTTGAACTGTTCGAGCTATGAACATAGGTGAAGGGGTGTTTCTTGCAACCACCCTATTAATAAGAGCATCCATGTCGGGACCACTTCCAGAGTATCTTCGAGTTGTGAAGGCTAGTTGCCTTGAACATTGAATATATGAGTTAATCAAGTTAGTGACGCATGCATCATATAAACAAATTTTCTTCTTTCCAACTTGCATGCACACTCTCAGAAAGATTTGTGTTGGGAATATAAGCCCTCTCCCAAGGACTCAAGGAAACCTGCAACCCAATAAAAAAGTCAACAATTCCTCTTACATGTTTATTTTGTTCTCGTACATTGGTATTCCCACCCCAATGATATTAGTACATGTGCGTGTAACAAATAGAAACAAATAAAAACATTTACATGTGTAGTACTACCCCAATGATCTATCCTATTCTCCCACCATTTGATCCATCTCTTCAATGCTACTGCACTATCTCGAGGTAGTTCTGCTTGCTACCATCAAATTTGTATAGTTGTGGCATTCCTCTTGCCCTCTTCAATGGATTTTGAAAGGCGCCACCTCTCACATAAATTCAAGTGATGCTTTCGAAGGTTTGAAGACACATATTTTATTATGTGCTTTTGTAAGCTTTGTTCCCAGTGAAACAAACATGATCGCTCTCTTCCTTCCAACACATTCTCAGTTCCCCCATTGAAAATAGTGTGGATCACCATCCGATTTGCACCTACTTCATCTGCCATAAAACCTGCAAAGTCTGCAGGGGGTGTCCACACTCAAGCATCACATTATTAAGGCATCTCCAAAAGAGAATTTGTGTTTCTGTATCCTCTTTCTTTGTATCACAAATAACAATCACCATGATCCCCTTCAAACTGCAATAAAAAATACAATGATTAGCAACTAAAATATGTCAACGAAAATTGATAACAAGTAAGGTTCCCAAACAAACCATGGATCGTACACAGAACAAGACATTGTTGCCCAGTCATCTATTCTGTGTGTAAAGTCAAAGTGAATCCAAGACTTGCAAAGGTCTCCATTTCTTGAGCGCCACATTCGATTTACCAATTCCACTCCAGAGCCAGGTCCTTTAGTAGACATCTTGAAAATATAATGTTTTTCACCCACCCCTCCTTGCCCTGGAAATCTATTGCCATGAAAAAAAGGAAACATGCATCTTTTTTTCAACTCCAAAATGTTATCAAAGCCATCTCCAACAACACATGTTTCCTTTTTTTTTTGGAATGTCATGATACTATTGAACCTGTAACCTCAACACAAGGAAGTTTGTTAAACCAATAACAATGCTACAAACCATAATTTGTAGACTTGAATAACCAAAACTAACCTCTGATTTTGAACCAATGGCATCAACTCCTCCAAAAAATTTGTAAGCTCTTGTTCCTCCACTTTTGAGCCATTAGTTGTTGTCAAAGATTCAATGATAATTTGTTTTGCTACAATCATTTGAATCTTTCTAGCACCACAATGTTGATTTAGTTGCAAAACCGAGTGAACTAGAGATCTAATTTATTTAATTGCAGCCATTGAAGTCCCTGGTTGCACATTGTGTGTGTGAGTGCCTACATGGAGCATCTATCTCTCCATGCTTGTGTCCTTTGGCAAAATGTAATAAACTTTGCAATTACAAGTTACATAGCAAGTGATAACTTTACTACAATATTGACAAGTGATCGAATGTTTTTCTTCACTTGCAAGTAGCCCCTTGCTCATTGTGCTATTGAGGTACCCATGAAAATACATTTTATTATGTTGATTGTTGCTCTCATAGTAAGGACAATTGACTTGATACATTGCAAATCTCCAAGGCAATGGCTAATTCTTGAAGTAGCATCAGGGAAGATATTAGTTGGATGGGGTCTTGTCCAGACATGACCATCATATTGTTGTTACATCCCATCCATGTTTGAAGATGTGCCATATGTAAGCAGAAGAAAGAAAGCAGCAAAACCATTGTACTCTCTTGGAATCTCACTAAAAAAAGAGAGTCTTCACTCATATGCAATAAAGCCTTCAACTTCTTTCCTCTGGGGCTATTAGCAATCCAAGGTAAAATCTCTTTCTTCATTGGTGAAAATGAATGAGAACTATCAAGTCCATTATCCAACTCAAAGTCAATAGTCGAAGTTGATATGGGTGCACAAAAAGCATTTGTTATAAGTGGCAAAGAAGTTTGAGATGACGTCTTTGTGAAGGAATCAGATGAAATATCTACCACAGGGTCTGAAAGTGAATGAGCTTGTTTGCTATTTCTACAGTGTATAGTTCTTCACCGTGGTCCATTATGAAAGTGGTATCACAGTGTACTATTTTATACTGACATGAAAGAGAAGAATCGAGCAAAAATTGCTCTGCACCATTGATATCCGGTTGGCCATGAATTGCTATCTCTTCACTGTAAGCATCAAGTTGGAAAGTAGCATGCAAGCCTGCCAACTTTCGGTTAGGGGGTAGAAGTGATTGAAGAAAATAAGAGCTCACAAGAATCTTTCCATCCCTCAGGGGCACAATACATTCCAGTGATTGGGAGCCAATTAACCATTGAAGAGTAACTTCTGCCATTGTCTCTCATAAAAGCTAGTTTGAAACACAACAAACAATGGAGCTGTGAAGGTAAAATATTATATCTAATAGCATGCCTATTGTTTATCAATTTCTTTAAACCTAGAAATAATAGTCAATTACCCCTACCAAATATGGATTAAATGAGCTCTTACTCCATGGGCAAGTTCTTAGTGATGGTTGAAGTTGCGAATTAGTCCATTAATGAACCAAATCACTAAAAAAGTTTACATATTGAAAAATCATAAGAGTTAGTTAAATGATTTTTTTAAAAATCATGTCTTCTTGAAAATAAATTTAGCAAGTATTTATAAATTATTTTCGAGGTCATGATGTAGCATATATTTTTATTAGCACGTTTTATTTTGTCAAACGTCAGGTGCGCCATCATCATTTACATATTTTAGTAAATAAATTTTTGGTGTTCAGAGAAACATTCTCTCATGATGGGCGTTCAATATGCACCTACCTCTTACCATTGGAAGTTGTGTATAACAGTTTAAACATATCTTCTTTTTTGTCTTATGTTCTATTACTTTCTCCTCCCCCCCTCCTTCTTCTTCTTCTTTTTCTTTTTCTTCTTCTTCCTTTTTTATTTTGTTTCCCTCTTCTTCTCTCCCATTACAAGTTGGAAGGAACAAAGAAGAAGCAAGAAGGAGGGCAGCCCCTGCAACAAGCTCAAACAAGATCAACATTCTCCATCAAACTCACAAAGTAAGCTCCATACTCCATCCCCATGACTGAAAATCTATATTTCAAGTTTCATTTTTCTCCATGGCTAAAAAAATAGAAGAGAAGGTAGAAAATGAGAGGAAAAAATGGGAGGGAAGAGAAGGAGAGGTAGAGAAGGAGACAATAAACTGAAAAAATGGGAGGGGAGGAGACCTTTGGGACACCCAGGGCTGTCTGCATCAATGTAGACAACTATCGGGGGTTGGGCATAGCCCCCTTTGGAGAGAGGAGGAGGAGAGGGAGAAGGCACGGAGGGGGAACCCTCAGCACCTGCCGACTGTTTGTCCACACAGTGTTGTTGGTGCGGTTCGGGGAGTTGTTGGTTTGAGGCCGTGGTGGCCATAGGAGGTAGAGGTGGCAAACAAGCTAGTGCTCTCATGTGGAAGTAAAGACGGAAGGATGCACAGTTGTTTTGAGACCTCTATGTTGGAGGCCTCGTGAAGATGTAAGGCCATGGCACAGTTGCAGGTGGCGTTCTCTATCTACTGCTCCCCTCTCAGCCCCTCCTCCCTAAACCATTGCGTCAAGTTACATACAATTTTTACCGCGTGAGTCAAAGGCATGAAAAATTAAATTTTTTTTAGATCATACGCAAATCGTTCTAA
Organism: Lygodium microphyllum; assembly: GCF_053477565.2. Lineage (NCBI taxonomy): Eukaryota > Viridiplantae > Streptophyta > Polypodiopsida > Schizaeales > Lygodiaceae > Lygodium > Lygodium microphyllum. The sequence continues at coordinate 122,989,889 of NC_141161.1, forward strand.
AGAAATAAATGTGACATGATTTGGTTAGCATTGTCTATGTCAATGCAGATAGGAACAAGGGATTGGGAGTATCCCGGGGGTGAAATTGTTATAAGGAGGTTCAAATGATTAACAAAATTTAATATATTTATTAAAACCAAATAAAAAATGATATTAAATTGTGTTGTTTGTATCGAAAGGTCATGTTTTGATAGAGATTAATTAATAAAACATGTGATTTAGTGGTTTGTTTTAGTGCTTTTGAGCATGGCTAGAGGTTGACATGGTGGTCATAAGAGAGGTTAAAGCAAAAGGGGCCATCCAAGTAAGTCTTTCAATCACTCTTTTAAATTTTCATATTCTATTCTTAATGGTTAATCTTTTAATGCTCCATATAAATTGTATATTTCATTTTCAAATTCTTTTTGTAGATACTCCAATTACAAGGTTAAGATCCGGTCTATGCAATAGACTAGTAAGTATCGATCAAGAAGCATCCTCTCATGCATTCTTTGAATCTCCAAATAACAAGGGTGTAAAACCAAGGAAAAAAATGTCCTTTCATTGATGATGAAGCACTTGAGGATAGCATGGATGAAGCAAGCAATGACATTCATGCTCATCCTATGAGCACCCACACTACCACCATGGAGTGTGGTGAAACAACACAGGGGAGGTCCTTAGATTTGCAAACTGTACATGAGGAAAATGAAGAGGTAAATGAGGATGTTGCTAATGAAGAAAATAATGAGGTGAGTAAGCATGATAGACACATTGGAGAGAATGTTAAGTTTGGGCTTATGTCAGATATGTTGACCTCACTTTTTGTAAGGAGGTCTACTTCTCCTTCTCCTATCCCTCTGTGTAGACTTGTGCCCTATGAGGCTATAAGGCTTGCATCTAGTTCTACTACATGGTTGATTTCATCTTTCGATAATTCTTCATATATGGAAACAATGGGCAAATTTTTGGTTTCTTTGAGAAGGCACATTGGTGAGCTAATGGATGTATCTCCCCAAAATTTGGAAGAGTGGGGCCCTCTTTGGAGAGAATTTAACCAAAGGTTTGAAGATGAATTGAGTAATGGGTGGGCTGATTTAAGAGGGGGCAAGTTTTTGGTATGGGACAATAATCATAGGTTGAAGACATGGATGAAGAGGATAAAGGAAGGTAACTATGCATTGTCTTGTTTATTGTGATGATACTTTATTATTTGACTAATTATTTATTTTATTATCTGATGTATGTAGTTTAAAGTAAATATATTTTATGACATGTTAGAGTTCTATGTCAATTCATTCAAGTAGAGAAGAAGAAAGAAGGAGAACTATTGTTAGCATTGGATACATCAAATGTGTAAGTATACTTATCACTATTAACTTTTTCGAATGGGTTAATAGATGATCAATTATGTGTGAATGCCAATAGTTTTTATTTATGTGTGATACTCAAAATATAAAGATAATTTATGTGTGAATTTCAAGAGATTTTATTTATACCAATAGGTTTCGTTTACGTGTGAATGCCAATAGGTTTCATTTATTAGTTATGTGAATGTGAATAGTTTATTTATGTGTAAATCTTAAAATTTAAAGACAAATTTCAATGTTGTAGTGTAACAAGAGCACATGTAAAACCCAACCTAGGCCATGAAATTTTCGTGTTCCAAAAGTTTGGCATCGCCGATAAACAAAGCATTTTGGAAAGGATGAGCTCTTCTCAAAGACGATGGGTTGAAATAGAGTATGAAATTGAAGGCAAAAGTAATTGACGAAGGAAATTCGGTATGGCAGCCTCTATACTATGCCAAACTCCCTTCTGCCACAAAGTGAATGAGGTAAGGGTACCACCTAGTCATGGAAGAGCGGACTAGGACGCTATGCAAGAGGGGGAGGAGATTGTGAGGGAGAAGAGATGAAAACTGAGAGAGAGAGAGAGAGAGAGAGAGAGAGAGAGAGAACTACGGAAAAATAGACGAATCAATAAACTTAAGAGATGGAGAACCCTTGGGACATAACCAATATACACAATATGGACACCAATATCATGGGCTTATTACATTGTAGAGCATACATAAGCTATAGTAAGGGAAGGAATTTCATAAGCTCATGAGGGAGAATGGGGAAGGCTCAATAGGGCTGAAGGAGGCCTCTTGGCTCTCTCTCTTCTTGCAAATTACAAAGGAGAAGGCCTCTTTATATAGGCCTTGAGGGTGTTTAGGGAGGAGGTTAAGATATAATAGGAATTAACACCACAAAAGCTGCATTAAGGCGGTTCCACCAATGTGGAAGCTCCATCTAGATGTTTTGTTGACCAATTTGTACTTAATCAAGCTCCATCATAGGTGAGTTGTCTCCATTCTCCCCCCCATAGCTTGAGTCCAAGAGCTCTCCTATAAAAAAATATAGAGAATCTTCATAAAATAAGATCATATCTAGCAATAATAGAGAGAGAGAGAGTAATGAGAGTTCATACATTACTACTACAATTAAGGGTGATTTGAGGGTGATTTAGGAGGGGAATTCTAATGGTTTATTAGCTTAAGAGAGAGGAGAAGAGAGGGGAAAGGGTTAAGAGTCTAATGAATGATATTTTATGGAAGTGTTAAGTGTGGGGAAGAAAGTATGGATGTGTATAAAATTGGGAGGTGGTCTCCACTGCAGTTTGAAAAAGTTGGCATCCACCATTTTGGCCATATCTCCTGACTTGTAGCTCCAAAAAATTATAAAAAAATACCAGCCAAAACTTCAGCTCACGCGCTACAACTTTTATGTTGAAAAGTTTTTTTTATATCGGAGTGGAAGTATTTTTAAAAAATCTTACAAAATTATATGCCTGATTTTTCTTCCACTAATGCTTCCAAGAAGGGTCCCATTTGGTTGAATTATCATAAGGCTCCAAAGTCATGACATTATGAGCCTCACATGCCCTTTGGATGGATCCAAATCCATTTCATATATTTTCTTTTCACATTATATATTTTCCCTTCACATGCTTTCATTGATTTTTACTCTTCACCCCCCCTTGGTAAACCGGTCCATGAAATATTTTCATTCAGTGATTTCTTGGATTTTCCAAGAGGTTGTTCCCATCCTCTTCTTTATTTCAAAGCTCCAAATGTACAAAAAATCAACAAAGTGTTAGACAAATATTTTTTTGTGATTTTCTCAGATCAGTAACCATGGCAATGATCCATGGTATAAGAACCCATGTTTGCTAATATCTCTTTTGGTGTGGAAAGTAAAAAATTTGATATAGTATTTTAGTTTTCAGCATAACAAATTGTGGTATCTTGAATTTAACCATAAATAAGAATAGTGTATTGGTTTTTATTTAGGATGACTATAACTTTGCCATGCTCAAAGAGGAGGCTCGCCTCAAGGAGCTTGCATTGCCAGAGGCAAATTATGAGGCAAAAAGAAAATAATTCATAAACAAAGAGCAATATAAATTAAGGGACAAAGGATACAAGTACCTTAAAATAGCTAATCCTGCGCATGGAGAGGATTTCTTTTTTGTTTTGTTTGCATTGAATTGGGATGAAAAGAACATGATGGCTATTACCAAGGACAAATTGTATGCCATTTGCAGTGCTAATATTGCTACGGAGAGATATGTTTTCCTCATGGACTAATGTTCTCTTGTTTTTTGGAATTGAACTTAATTTAGTTCAACAATATTGAAGTTATGTTTTGTTCAATAACCAATATATTAGGAAAAGGGAGATTGTACTTCTCATGATTGTCACAAAAGCAAAGGACTCCACTGTGTCACACTTTGTAGATGTAAGGAGATTTCGTAGCTACACGAAGCCAGAGGTGTATTGGATTCATATGATTGGAGAATGCTCCTTATTGATTAGGAGCTTACAAGTTGATGGCACTGAGATTCTAGGAGGCTTTAATGTTTTTTTAAAAGAATAAAGATGTTTACATATTTCAAAGGCATTTGTAAATATTTTTGGTGAGATGAAGAATGTTGGAGACTCTGAGAAGGTTCCAGAGCTCACACAATCAAGCAAGAGGGTGGTGTACATATATTTCCAATATAAAGAAATCATATTTTCTAAATAACATATGTACAAATGTATTCTAACTTACGAGTGCTTTTGTTGTTTGTTCTTATGTTTTTGGAAAAGATGGTTGCATAGTCTACAGGAAATTGGCGTGCTAGAAAGCCTCCTTCCTCTAGTGGAGGAGTGGATGGATTTGGGATGCGAAAATTGTATGTTCTTAAAAGCACTACTTGAGATTGGTCTATTGAAATGGGAAATGTGTGTTTGTCCATGGTGGATAGACTATCCATTGGATGACATTCCACTGCAAGAGATTGAATGAAGAGAGAGTAAGTACTTTGAGAGCCAAACATAGTAAATATGTGGTAACTCTTGCTCTTAGCTATCTGTTTTAGTAATAGTTGCCTTATATGTAGGGTTCCTGGGACAAAATGGAGTAATTTCTATGCACAAAGAAGAGGATGAAGGAAATTGTACTTTCTAAAAATGTATTTGTTTAACATGAAAGTTATCATAACTTTTTAGACTTGTGTGTTTTCTTAACTTTGCTATTTTTGCAAATTAGAAATTTCTAATACAAAATAGTAAATATGTGGTAACTCTTGCTCTTAGCTATTTGTTTTAGTAATACTTGCCTTATATGCAGGGTTCCTGGAACAAAATAGAGTAATTTTTATGCACAAAGAGGAGGATGAAGGAAATGGTACTTTCTAAAAATGTATTTGTTTAACATGAAAGTTATCATAACTTTTTAGACTTGTGTGTTTTCTTAACTTTGTTGTTTTTGCAAATTAGAAATGTCTAATACAATAGACATCTCATGTTGTGGGGATAAAGGCGATTTGTGGTGGGAGCATGGCAAAGGGTATATTGGATGGAGTGCAAAGTTTTAGTTTGATCCAAGTAGCCTTGTTTCTATTTTGCATAAATATAATATTGTATTTTGTTGACTTCACACTACTTAGGTACCATTAGTGATGCAATTGTTGATACTATAGTGAAGAAAAAGTCCATAAGAAAATGAAAGGATATCCCCACGATAGATGATGCATTGGAGCATGGCAAGGGTAAGCCAATTTCCATGAATGATAGAGTTTAGGGTTTTCATTTGACGAGTCAATTTATAAAAGTATTATTTTATTGACTGTACATTGCCTAGGTAATATAAGTGAATCAAATGAGGTTGGTACAACGAAGCAAAGGTCTAAACACAAAGAGAAAGTTGTTTCATTGGATGAAGAAATAGAAGGTGAATCAAGTGTCATTTTTTGGATTATTGGAGTCTTGTTAAAAGCATATTTTTCCTATTTTTTTGAAGATAATATAAAATTTAAACATTAAACACTAAATAATTTGCTTTCTTTCCTATTTTTCTTTACAAATTTAGGCAAAAAGATGGTTTTGACATGCATAGCATTTGGAAAGAAATGGCAAAAAGTAAGGGTCACTTTGAGGGATCTTTGCGACATACTACACCTTCTCGGGCTATATCATTCATGATTCAGTCTCATCAAAGCCTATACAAGAGTCTTGTAGATGTCCCGCTATACGTAAGACATGCATGTAGGTTTCTAGCTTTACATTCTATGCTTAACATTTAGCCAACATCAACATTTGTAAGTAAACTTTATTTTGATGATATGATTTCAATACCAAACTATCGTAGATGCTCTGTTGGTAGACATGACATTGATCAATGATTTTGCATTGGGTGGGTATATTTTTCACCATCCTCTTTATACACATCTATTGTAATGGCTGCTTATGCTTTGTTTTTATGTTTTCAATTTTAGCGTTTAGCGCTTCATGGAGGGAAATACCATCAACTCTTACTAGCGTGATGATGTACCATCATATGAGGTTGCTAAGTTGTTGTTTACGGATTTTCCTACATCTTTGCCTGTTGTTGGCCTTGAGGCAGAAGGTATATGTGCTTGCATTTTAGTTTATAAACTCGTGTGATATTGCATGGTCTTATACATCTTTACATTTGAAAGGGATTCTCGAATGGAATACATTTTCTAGTGCAATTGTCAAAGGTGTCATGGACCTAGCCCATAGATTCTTGGCAGATGAGGGGTTCTTGGTGACTTTGGGACTTGCACAACACTTTGGAAAAGTTCTTAGAGGAGCTTGTGCCATTGGTTTGAAGCTCCATCGCACATGGACTCTCATGTGTGAGGGTGGATATAGACACCCTGATACTCGAGAGGAGGTAAGTGTGTTGAAGACAAACCTATAACTTTTTCAAATAAAAGTTTAAATAGCTAACAAGATGATTGTGTATTGCTAGGTCATGAAACTTACTATTGACTTGTTTTCTTGAGGGATACGTGTCCTTTCATATGATAGAGAGATTTACGAGGGGGTTAGTCCATATACAGGTTTCCCGCCTCTCGTAGCTTCCTCTTTGAGACAAGACCTCCAAGGCACACCATTTGAGCACACTTATGTGGATGGGGTAGAGGTTTGAGGGGGTGCAAAAAGATCATTAGCTTTTTATAGGTGCATTATACACTCTTAGACTGGTTTATACTTTGCATTGAGATACATCATGCTTTTGTTATGGATGTTACTAAATGGTTTCTTTTGTAGGTGGCTCCTTGCTATGTTCACAAATGATCTCGACTATGTGTTGAATATTTTTTTAGGTTGTGGCAGCCTTGCTAGAGCATGCACAGAGATGCATCATTTTTGCATGTGCCTCGAGGGTGATTTTAGCCTCTACAAGCAGTGCTTGGTTGATATGGTTTACGGACCCGCCACCATCTGTTCACCCTAGTGACGATGATGATTTCACATGATTTGTAGTTGCATTATTTCTAATATGATGCCTTGTATTGGTAGTGCATGCCACAGGGCTTGATGATGGTTGGGAATGATGTATGACTCTATGGATTTTGGATCTCACTTAAATTGGGATTACTTCATAAACTTATAACATTAGGCTAAAATTTCATGCTTTAGAAGTAGTTGCATACCTATTTTTTATTGGAGATCAAAGCATTCAAGAGTTTGTGATTAGTTTGCAATTCAACATTCTAACATAATTGATCTAATTAGTTTACGATTACAAAATAATTAAACTCTAAGTGATAACATAATCAAACAAAAATCTCCATAAAATAACCAAAAAAATCCAAGTGATGACCAAAAAGCTTCAAGAAGCACCTAAAAAGCTCCAAATGAAGAGCTTGCTAAATAATAGCACTCAAATGTGGGCATATGAGTTTTTCTTCCCCAGATTAATTTTATTTCGAACGCTACACAATTGCCATTTACTATGAAATGGAGACAGTTTCCCATCCGGTTGGCATTCACTATGACAATCAACAAGTCATAAGGACAAACTCTATCCATTGTTGGGCTTTATCTAAAGGCGCCAATATTTATGCATGGTCAATTGTATGTTGCATTTTCAAGGGTAAAATCTTCTCATGATGTGAAAGTCCTATCGGGCGAAAAGGATGCGGATATGACCACAAACATTATATACAAGGATGTGCTTCGAAAGGTGCAGTAATGTGCATTGCTTTTTTTACAAACGTGTAGTTATTGATGACCATATAGGGACACTGGTTTGGCATATGTGTGAATTACTCTTCGTGCCATATTTGGTTAGCACATATTCTTTTGGAGGTGATTTTTTTTTTTCATATTTCACTATTTAATTGACTTTTGCAAATGCCTACCCTAGAGTGGCACTATTACTCGACTTTTGACTATCAATAGGAGCTACAGTGCACATTGTGCGCACTAACGAGTGATGATATCATAAGAAGGATGCTTGCAAGAGTCATTGAGCATTTATATGATGATGTTAATATTGGCATCAAGCTCCTAGTTTTTATTGAAGCTTTACATTGTGGATACACACAATGCTTTTTGGGTGCATATGTATGAGGTTGACCGTAAGAAGAGGTTTCAATGCTCTCATACTAATAAGATACCGAGGCATTGGTTTAAGTATGGGTTTAAGGATTTGGGTTGTTTTGTGATGTTGCATCAATGTTTGTCAGTACCTATTGAATGGTTCTTAAATGTTCAACCAGGTATTATTATTGTTGGAATAAAATGGTCTTTGTTAGTTGTTCCACGTACTTATATTATGATTTTTGTTCTAATGCAGATGCTAAAGAGAGAGGTAAGACTATCACATTGCCTATGCGATTACCAACAAAATTCGTGGGATCATTCCTTGCTTTGCCTTCGCATGTTTTGCTCGAGGATGAAGATTTTGCTAATGATTCCTTAAAGAAGAGAAAGATTTGTTTCTATTAGGCATATTGAAGACATTGTCTTTTTGGGTTGGCATCATCCATTTACCTATGGTGCTTGGAAACAGTTGGGTATCTTATACTTGGCCTTCATGGCTTGCTAACAGAAGATAGGGTGTCTTATACCTTTCCATCATGTCATGATTGATGGAAAGAGGCCAAAGATATTGGAGCTCGCTCTACTTTGCCTATGAAAATCTTGCTTGGAGATAAGAATGATTCCTCAAAAAGGAAGAGAGCTTCATTTTGACTAGGTCTCTTAGAATAATTCTTTTTGTGATGCTTGGTCTTTGTTTCAATTATGACCCATTTCAATATAACATTGTTGTTTCTAAATATCGTGCGAAGCAAGCATGCAATTTCTTACATTCGTGTAGAGAGGAAGGTTTGTAAGTATGGTGCATAGAAGAGATTGTTTCTATGTCTGACGTTTTTTATTACAAATTTTATAAACTACTTTTAGTTTTAAGTTTGATAAGAGAGAGAGAGAGAGAAAGGGGGGAGGGAGAGCAAGCACAAGTCTTCTGTGATATTACATGTATATCTAGCATTTTCTATTTTATAATGAGAGAGAGAGAGAGAGAGAGAGAGAGAGAGGAAACATCTTAGAAATGGAGAGGGGAAAGAAAAGAGACAAAGAGGAAAAATGGATTATTGAGCAAAGTTGCAATGCAATATCATGGCAACTTTCCGTGCTGCTTCACGGTAGCTTTGTGTGTGAAACGGCTAGTATTTTCATTATGTCATTTATAATGCAAGGCGTAGGGTTAAAACTCACATACCCATATAACTCAAACCATTACACCACAACCCTGTGGGTATTAAATACATTTTGAAATGGCACAAACATATAAAAGCATTAAACCCTATGATTTATATCTTCTTTTCAATTTCAACTAAGTTGAAGTGGGGAGAGAGAGAGAGAGAGAGAGAGAGAGAGAGAGAGAGAGAGAGAGAGAGAGAGAGAGAGGAATGATAGTTTAGAATAACGGAGAGAAAAGTGGCAATGTGGTATGTGAATGTATTTACTTTCATACATGGCATGAACTAAATTGTGCCCTCTCCCAAGATGTAATATCCTCCCCCCTTCACGTATCAATTCATACTAATGGAGGGGAGATGAAAACTAAGGCTTAAAGCCTTACCAAGAAAATAAAAAACTAAAACATTCAAATTGAATGCTACCAATGTTTTTTCTCATCACACATCATCATCGAGCCTTGAGACCATCATGAATTGATCATCGTGATCATCCATTTGAAAATGATCATAGCCTCGTTCTCATCCTCCTCGCAGCTCATTAGGCCACCATGCAGCATCTGAGAGATATCGAGTGATGACAATGGGAACGAAAGAGAGAGACATTCAATAATCACAAGACAGAGAGGGAGAGCACCCCTATCAAGGCTATAAAAAGCATTAAGATGTAAGGCTTTGGGGGGGTGATTTGTTTTTGCAGAGAGAGAGAGAGAGAGAGAGAGAGAGAGAGAGAGAGAGAGAGAGAGAGAGAGAGAGGATAGTTTAGACAAATGGAGAGAAAAGTGGCAATGTGGTATGTGAATGTATTTACTTTCATACATGGCATGAACTAAATTGTGCCCTCTCCCAAGATGTAATATCCTCCCCCCTTCATGTATCAATTCACACTAATGGAGGGGAGATGAAAACTAAGGCTTAAAGCCTTACCAAGAAAATAAAAAACTAAAACATTCAAATTGAATGCTACCAATGTTTTTTCTCATCACACATCATCATCGAGCCTTGAGACCATCATGAATTGATCATCGTGATCATCCATTTGAAAATGATCATAGCCTCGTTCTCATCCTCCTCGCAGCTCATTAGGCCACCATGCAGCATCTGAGAGATATCGAGTGATGACGATGGGAACGAAAGAGAGAGACATTCAATAATCACAAGACAGAGAGGGAGAGCACCCCTATCAAGGCTATAAAAAGCATTAAGATGTAAGGCTTTGGGGGGTGATTTGTTTTTGCACAAAGAGAGAGAGAGAGAGAGAGAGAGAGAGAGAGAGAGAGAGAGAGAGAGAGAGAGAGAGAGAGAGAGAGAGAGAGAGAGAGAGAGAGAGAGAGAGAGAGAGAGAGAGAGAGAGAAAGAAAGAAAGTTATATTAACTTCTTCTGAAGACCAAAACTGGCCTATGAGACAAACTGTGATACAACTGATGAGGTCCAGCTATCCAAAATAAAAGTGCTGAATGAAAAGCTAAAAACTGGAAACTGAAAATACGGTGCTGTGAGTGTGATAAGTGTCGTATATGTGTATGTGCATATGTAGCTCTGGTACTCCAGATAATGGCTACAAAAGGGGAACAAATGTCGGCTGTGATAGGGGAACAACTGTCAGCTGTGATAAAGTGGTGCGATGTGTATATGTAACAGATGCAGGGAGATATACTATCCTGGGATGTAGTAGCAGTCGTCGAAGTCACTAATAGCAGGTGATCCCTCTTGGATGCAGGATGTGGTACATCGGCGGTGGAGAAAGAGCAAACTGGAGATCTGAGATCCAATGTGTCGAGTGTCGTCGGATCTCAGTCTGCTGTCGATGTAGATCAAGAATCCTCCGGATCTCCTGTCGGTGTGGCTGTGGGGTTCGAAACCTCCGGATCCTCGTGCGGCGTCGGGTACGCTGGTCCTCAGCCTGCTGTAGTGTGAGCCCGGAGGTCTGGCTGGAGACTGGTATAGTAGCTCTCACTCTGTCTGTCTGAAAGAACTGTGTAATAGTCATCTGGGTGGGCCCCTCTCTGACTGGGACCCGCTGTGTGCTCTGCTCTCTGATGTGCCATGCCTCTCCCAGAAAACGGCCAAATGATCTCTGATCCATATCAGTCATACATCCCTGAAGTGAGCTGCTCAATGTGTATCTAGATCTCAACTCTGAGTATGCCGGGCATTTGAGAACAAAATGCTCCTCACTCTCCACCTCTGATCTGCAAAGGGGGCATATCCTCTCCTCCCGTGGGATACCACTGGCTCTGCCACTCTCAATCATAAGCTGATGTGATGATACCCTGAGCTGTCCAATAAGAACTCTCAATCGATGTGGCATATAGATCTGCATATATCTCGGAATCTCTATGAATCCCTGCTCTGATATGCTCAAGAACTGTGTATAATAATGTGCCATCTTCGATGGCAGTGGCTATGCAGGGCTGACCCATGTCCTCTGTATATAAATATGCCATATCTCCTGTCTGATGACTCTGTTCCTCTCAGAGAGAGAGAGGGTATAAGTGGGAGCCTGAGTATCATATAGAAGAGGTGGGAGTCTATCAATGTCCAGCCCATGTCTGTCAAACCAAGCTCTAGTCTGTGCATACCATGATGTGGTATCCCCCGCTCGAGCCATCTCCTGAGATGCCATATATGCTCTATATGCAATGCGATCTCTGTCCATATCCTGAAATCTGTGTAAGAAGCAGACTGTCTGAAATAATGCCTCGACTAGCATGGGCGGTGTGGCAAGCTCTGCTCGCACAATGTCATGTGGGACTGAGGCCTTGCTGCGAATCAATCTAGATATCATGATCACTTGAGGTCTCTCCATCAATGTCCATACATAATCAGCAAGGCCTGGCCCCCATATAGCTACTCCATACATCAGTGCTGGAGTGACTAGAGTATCAAAGAGCCACCCCTTGGTGCGGGGCTCCTGGAAGTGTGCCTAATAACACTGTCGCTCCATAAGAGCCAATGCTGAGTATCCTCTAGTGAGGCGGTCACGAGCTGCCTGTGTCATCGAGAAAGTCCCTGAAGCTGCTGTAAAGGTGACTCCCAAATATACATATGATCCACTGACCTCAATACTCCCTCCTGCTGCCATGAAAATACTCTGTCTGCGTATCTGAGCTGATGTATGGAATATAAGAACCTTGGTTTTACCAAGGTTCACTGTCATGCCTCTCTGTATGCAAAAATCATCCAATGCTAATAAATGCTGCTGTAATCCCTGAGCTGAGTCTGAGACCAACACAATGTCATCTGCATATAGTAAGATATGAACTGTGGCTCCACTGAGATCTATACCTCCACCGGCTCGCTATTGAATAAACTCTGCTATCTCATCAATGTATAGCCCAAATAGAGTCAGTGAGAGTGGGCATCCTTGTTTCACACCAATGGTGCTCACAAGGGGATCTGATATACCTCCCGGACATCTGACTCTGCCAGTAACCCGCTCATATAGTGCATAAATACCCCACATCATGTCATCATCCACCCCCAGATCAAGTAGGCGTCTGAAAAGCCTCTCTCTCGGAACCATGTCAAAGGCTTTGCAGAAATCCACAAAGCAACAGTACAATCTCTGTTTCTTCACTCGTGTCTGGTCGATCAGACAACGGAGAGTGAAGATGTGGTCTATGGTAGAAAATGCCCGTCTGAACCCTGCCTGTCCGGGTGTGCGCATGCACTCTCTCTCTGCTAGCGTGCCGAGCTCCTCCTCCATCACCGTGCCATAAAGTTTGGACAAAACTGGCCCAATCATGATGGTCCTGTATGTGTTAGGATCCATAGGATCCCCTGACTTGTGGATAGGTACAATAGTGTGCTCTAGTGAGAGAGAGAAGTTTATTATAGTCCACGGAAGGCTAAATTATGACCCATGGGACCTTTCCAGATATACAATGATTCTCCTCCCCCATGGCAGGAAAGGGTAGCTATGGTGAAAGAACGATCTATGCAGTGTGGTTCTCCCGAAAGTGTAACATGCGGGTGATGAGAGCTCCTAATTTCGATATAGGAGTAGTGGTCAGAAATTGGTGAAGTGGCCCCTCTAAAGGGATATCAAAGTCAGCCCATATGTGTGCGTATGCTGGGCATGTCATAATCATGTGCTCCTCTGATTCTACACTCTGTAGTCCACACAGCTCCTGCATAACCTCGTCTCTCTTGCCTGTACACTCCATGCACTTGTCTGGATCAATAAAGTGTGTGATTGAGTTTGAAGTTGTGTAATACTCTGTCAAAATACCACCGAGAGCGGGTTGGCTATGTATGGCTGCGTGTGTGCCTCTACTTGCATATAGGATTCCCAACATGAAGGATAGATATGCATACTATATAAGCAAGTTTGCCATTTGCTCCCTTACTTTGATGTTTTGCTTGATATGCTCGTAAGAAGTCTAATTGAAATGTGTCCATGCATATTTCTTCAGATGCCATATCTAGATATCTATCCACTCCCCACCTTTTAAACCATTTTTGCATATCCATCACCCATCCTGTTGAAAGCACTTTACTGTTCCACGTTTTTTGTAGGTGTGTGCTAGCATCCCATGCCCGTTTGGGGAGTCTACTGTCATCCATTTGATGCACTCGGGTGGCATATCTCAGTACTCAGATCATAGCATGTACCTCAATTGGCCGATGACCAATTTCCAAAAGGATAAGTACATATGGCATGGTGCTTTTGATGCCCAAATGTCTACAAATAAAAGCTTTTTGCAGCTTCTCAATGTCGTTCCATGCAAATGAGGAGATGCCCCCCCCCCCCCCCCAACAATTCTACTCCATATAATACCATTTGTAGAACATATGCATAAAAAATCATACAACGTATTTTCCAACATTTAGTATTTGTACGGTTGCAATCGTTTTCAAAGTGATAATACTTGCTTTTCATTGCCCCTAATCGTTGCTCTGCACATGTATGCCATTTGTGGTATGCAGGTATCTCAATCCTTAAGTATTTGAAAGTAGATACTACCTCTACAGAATGTCTCGCATAATGTACTTTTGGTGGGGTCTTTGATTGCTTAGTGCTCATAGCCATTAGCTTTTTTTTTTGATACATTCACTGTCAAACCATTATCTTGACAAAACCGTTCAAGAATCCCCATGAACTGTTGCATACGTTCCCCAGTATATGTAAAGAAGACCACATCATTTTCATAAAGCAGAAGTAAGATGGAAAACATACCAATATGCGGGCTTTTGGCTTCCTCTTTATTCATAGTCGTGAGAAGTATTTCCTCTAGGGCAACCTTTTTGGACTCCCATATTACTCTCAAAT